>NC_133125.1:83344158-83657447 GCF_048418815.1 Hemitrygon akajei | reverse complement strand
TCAAAAAACTAGGTAAGGATAGACATCTAGAAGATTATAAAGCAAGCAGGAAGCAGCTTAAGAATGAAATTAGGAGAGCCAGAAGAGGCGATGAGAAGGCCTTGGTGGACAGGATTAAGGAAAAGCCCAAGGCATTCTACAAGAATGTGAAGACCAAGTGGATAAGACATGAGAGAATAGGACCAATCAAGTGTGACAGTGGAAAAGTGTGTGTGGAACCAGAGGAGATGGCAGAGTACTTAATGAACACTTTGCTTCAGCATTCACTATGGAAAAGGATCTTGGCAATTGTGGGGATGACTTGCAGTGGACTGAAAAGCTTGAGCATGTTGATATTAAGAAAGAGGATATGCTGGACTTTTGAAAAGCGTCAAGTTAGATAAGTCACCAGGACCAGACGGGATGTACCCCAGGCTACTGTGGGAAGCAAGGGAGGAGATTGCTGAGCCTCTGGCGATGATCTTTGCATCATCAATGAGGACAGGAGAGGTTCCTGAGGATTGGAGGTTTGCGGATGTTGTTCCCCTATTCAAGAAAGGGAGTAGGGATAGCCCAGGAATTTATAGACCAGTGAGTCTTATTTCAGTGGTTGGTAAGCTGATGGAGAAGATCCTGAGAGACAGGATTTATGAACATTTGGAGACCATAATATAATTAGGAATAGTCAGCATGGCTTTGTCAAAGGCAGTTCGTGCGTTACGACCCTGATTGAATTTTTTGAGGATGTAACTAAACATGTTGATGAAGGTAGAGCCATAGATGTAGTATATATGGATTTTAGCAAAGCATTTGATAAGGTACCCCATGGAAGGCTTATTGAGAAAGGAAGCAGGCATGGGATCCAAGGGAACTTGCTTTATGGATCCAGAACTGGCTTGCCCACAGAAGGCAAAGAGTGGTTGTAGATGGGTCATGTTCTGCATGGAGGCCAGTGATCAATGGTGTGCCTCAGGGATCTGTTCTGGGACCCCCTGCTCTTCGTGATTTTTATAAATGACTTGGATGAGGAAGTGGAGGGATGAGTTAGTAAATTTGCTGATGACACAAAGGTTGGGGGTGTTGTGGATAGTGTGGAGGGCTGCCAAAGGTAACAGCGGGAAATTGATAGCATGCAAAACTGGGCTGAGAAGTGGCAGATGGAGTTCAACCCAGATAAGTGTGAGGTGGTTTGTTTTGGTAGATCAAACATGATAGCAGAATATAGCATTAATGGCAAGTCTCTTGGCAGTGTGGAGGATTAGAGGGACCCTGGGGGTCCGAGTCCATAGGACACTCAAAGCTGCTGCGCAGTTTGACTGTGTGGCTAAGACACTGGCCTTCATCAATCATGGGATTGAGTTTAAGAGCTGAGAGGTAATGTTGTAGCTATATAGGACCCTGGTCAGACCCACTTGGAGTACTGTGCTCAGTTCTGGTCGCCTCATTACAGGAAGGATGTGGAAACCATAGAAAGGGTGCAGAGGAGATTTACAAGGATGCTGCCTGGATTGGGGAGTATGCCTTATGAGAATAGGTTTAGTGAACTTGGCCTTTTCTCCTTGGAGCAACAGAGGATGAGAGATGACCTGATAGAGGTGTACAAGATAATGAGAGGCATTGATTGTGTGGATAGTCAGAGGCTGTTTCCCAGGGCTGAAATGGTTGCCACAAGAGGACACAGGTTTAAGGTGTTTGGAAGTAGGTACAGAGGAGATGTCAGGGGTAAGTTTTTTACTTAGAGAGTGGTGAGTGCGTGGAATGTGCTGCCGGTGGCGGTGATGGAGGCAGGAACGATAGGGTCTTAAGAGACTTCTAGATGGATACATGGAGCTTAGAAGAATAGAGGTCTATGGGTAAGCCTAGGTAGTTCTAAGGTAAGGACATGTTCGGCACAGATTTGTAGGCCAGAGGGCCTGTATTGTGCTGTAGGTTTTCTATGTTCCCTTGTTTCTATAATGCACCTTAAATGGGTTGGGAGCACATATGAACTCACTTTATTCGGTACACTTGAACTATAGGTCAGTTGTGGAGAGCGCCCTCTTCTTTCAGCGACAGGTTGCTATCGATGCAATGCTCCTCAGACAGGATGAAGAGATCAATACTCCCCAATGCCATTCGGCTTTACAATTCAACCACCAAGAGTAAGATATGTTAAAGTGCCGGGGTTAGAACTCAATGTATTTAAGTAAACTACTTAAGAACTTTTAAAAAGCTATTATTAATGCTTTTTGAGAGGGTGATTTTAGATGCATATCATATTTTTACTGAGTTAAGTATTGTATGTAATTAGTTTTGCTACAATAAGTGTATGGGACATTGGAAAAAATGTTGAATTTCCCCATGGGGATGAATAAAGTATCTATCTATCTATCTATCTATCTATCTACCCGCTCATTAGTGTAAATATTTAGTCAGACAACTATGTGGAAGTAGTTCAATACATAAAAACATGCAGATATGGTCAAGACCAAACATCAGAATGGAGAAGAAATGTGATCTAAATGACTTTGACCGTGTACTGATTGTTGTTGCCATACAGGGTGGTTTGAATAGCTCTTAACTGCTGATCTCCTGAGATTTTCACACACAACAGTCTCTGGAGAATGGTGTGACATCCAGTGAGTGGCATTTCTGTGGTCAAAAGTGCTTCGTTAATGAGAGAAGTCAGAGGAGAATGGCCAGACTGATTTGTTGATTCTACAACAATGGTGTGCAGAAGAGCATCTCTGAATGCACAACACATAAAACCTTGATGCTGTAGCAGCAGAAAACCACACCAGTTTCCACTTCAGAACCTAATAAAGAGGTCATTATGTAAAGATACTTGTTTCCTTGCATCCTTGTAGAAATGTGCACTCCCTTGTTTTCTTACCTCTTGTAACACTTAACTGGTGCCAAATTGGAACCTAAATTAGTTTGGACCACTTATATAACTGATTATTAAAACTGCTTACCCTCACTTCTCATTTCCTACTTATGTATCAGCTCATCTGTACTCTGAATTCACCCATGCTTCTATTTCTTATTGACTGGATTTCCTCATTGTACACCTAAATTGTCATTTACTTGTCCTAAAGCAGGAGTTTCTAAATTGGGGTCCATGGACCCCTTGCTTAATGTCCATGGCTTAAAAAAGATGGGGAATCCCTGCCTTAGAGGAGCTGCAGACAAAATTCACCAAATTGTTTCCCAAAATGAATGGCTTGCCTTATGAGAAAGGATTAAACAGACAATGCTTGTGCACTCTGAAATTTAGAAGAAAAAATATGATTCCATTCAGGGTTATAAGCTTTTGAGGATAGATGTTGGGGATGTTCCACTTAACAAAGGAATCAACAATTAAAACTAAGATGAAGCAAAATTTCTTCTCTTATCTTTGGAATTCTATACTCCAGGGAGCAGAGAATACTGAGTAACTAATTATCTTCATGGCAAAAACAGATTTTTTAGTCTACCAATGAATTAAGGATTATGGAACTCAACCAAGAGTTAAGTCCAATGATTGGTTTAGATACCATTACCTTCTTGAATGGTGGAACAAGCTTAAGGGAATAGATGCCTGCTACCTCATTTGTTTCTAATGTTCACTAAAACCTTGAATTTTCCCGTCACTTTACTTCTTCAACCCTGTGTTCTGCAAGATATCTACCTTCACCATTTCAAGCCTCTCACTTACTTCAGGCCTTAATTGATGAAATATTGTTAACTGCACCCTCATTTGCTAATGCTCTGAGCTCTGCAATAAGCTCACTACATCTCTTCTCCTCTCTTCCTCCTTTATGATACTCTTTAAAACAGATATACTTGACCAAACTTTGTGTACCTTATTCTGAAAGCCCTTCTTGTGACTTGGCATTGACCTTTGTTTCACAACTTATCATTATACATGTTCTCAGTGTTCTCCAGTAATTGTTTTACAATGTTCTCATTGTACATGCTCTCAATGTTTTCAAATGCCCAGGATATAAAGAGGCTGCCGATGGTTGTTGGTCATTGGCAAAAGCCCCCCCACCATCAGTGACAAGGCAGTATCCATCATACATCCCTCACCATCTGTCCTCTTCTCATTACCATCAGTAAGAAGGTACAAGAGCTTGAAGACTCACATTCAGTGATCTAGGAATAACTTCTACCCATCTGCCATCAGATTTCTGAATGGTCCATGAAGCCATGAACACCAGCTCACTATTCCTCTTTCACACTATTTATTTTTAAAGCATTTTATATTAAGTTATTTTGTTCTACACTGTATCACTGCCGCAAAACAATACATTTGAGAAGTATGTCAGTGATAATGAACCTGATTCAGTTTCAGAAGACTTTCGGATAGCAAACTTCCAATGCTATATGGCCATTTAAATAAAAGTTGTCATAGAGTCAATGTTTAATTTTTCCTACCACTCCCTGGGACTGAGAACTATACTATGCTGCTCCTTAAGTGAATGATGCTTGCTGCCACTTCTCCTCTGTGACTGAAGTGAATAATGTGAACATTCATTTCCTTGCTGAACAAAAAATGTTTAGTGCCTGCAGATTCAGTTATGTCAAGTGTTGTTCCTGGAGTAAATGATGCACACTGTCATCTTCCCTAAAGTAACTGATGTACACAGCCACTCCCCCTAGTGAACAATGCTTTCTGATACTCTTGACATACACTATCACTTCTCTCCTAGTGAGTGCTGTACAATGCCACTCCTGCCATTTACTGCCCTTTGAAGAGGAATATAATCTGCTGATATATAGCATCATATGTTTTGCAATAAATGAACTACAATGTCACTTGTTCTAGAGATACTGATGACCACAAACCACTGGGTTTAAGAACAATTACCTCCTTTTAACCATTTGGTTTTTGAAACAATCAGCAAAGTTCAAAGCCAACATTTATCCCTGAACAAAGTACATTTACTATCAAATTACATACATGTTACCGTATGCTACACTGAGATTCATTTTCTGCAGGCATTCATAGTATAACAGGGAAATATAATAGAATTAATAATGGCATGGCCAAACACCCAAGTAATGACATTGTTAGGTTCTCTGATGACACAACATTGGTGGAACTAATCACCAACAATGATAAGATAACCTCTCCCTCAATGTCAACAAGACAAAAGAGATGGCTATCGACTTCAGGAGAACTTGCACAACTCACACCCCCCCCTTACATTGGTGGTACAGCAGTGGAAACTGCAAGCAATTTCAAATTCCAAGGAGTATGGATCTCACGTAACTTCTCATGGTCCCAGGACACATTATACACAATCAGGAAAGCTCACTAGTGCCTCTGCCGAGAGAGTGCAGTATAGACCATCCTAGCAAGCTGCATCACTGCATGGCACTACAACGAGTAGTCAAAACCGCCCAATACATTACTGGCACCAGTCAGCCCACCATCAAGGACACATATTCAGAAAGATGACAGAAAAAGGTCCCACCCTGGCGTGAATGCTATGTGCACGTAGCATCCTCGCCAGGGCCACCAGACTCAGAAACAATTACTTTCCTTAAGCAGTAAGGCTGATCAACACCTCCACCCACAAATCCAGAACTCCGCACCCCCAACCACCTGTCAATCATCTTACAGACACTCCGGTAGCTAGTATCACTTAATTGAAATACAATCAATCTATGTGTATAAGCCATCTTATGTATTTATTGTATTTTTCATATACTTGTGTACTTTACCTTATTGTGCTTTTGGTTTTTGTGATTCATTGGATTGGAACTGGAGTATCAATTATTTACCGTAGATTCCGGACTACAGAGCGCACCTGATTAAAAGCCGCAGGCTCTAATTTTAGAAATAAAATCAATTTTTTAATTGTAAAGGCCGCACCGGATTTTAGGCCGCACCGCTACTTTTAAATATACATACGTATCGGTAACACAAATTACGTTGCATATACTTTTTTACTGAACAGCACGAACAACATTCCAATATCTCCTAGCGACTGGTAAAAATATATATACTGCAGCCTACCAGGAAAAGTTATTGATCGACTTTAACTTAAAAGCAGCATTTTCGCTCGGGTCCAATCGGGTCTGACGCGCTTGCACAATGCGATCGGGTCTAATCGGGTCTGACGCGCTTGCGCAACGCGATCGGGTCTAATCGGGTCTGACGCGCTTGCGCAACGCGATCGGGTCTAATCGGGTCTGACGCGCTCGGGTCTTGCTTTTCTTCGAGTATTTTCCATGTTGATGAGGGTGAGTACAAATGACTGATTTACAATAATTTAATTGTGAAAGTGCGCTTGATTTATCGTACAATTTCATTGGACCTCTGTGAACTACTCATCAATTTTATTGGTCTACTGTTACGAGGCAAAATGTTTATGAGGCGGCATGAAAAAAAACCATGTATTAGCCGCTCTGGATTATAAGCCGCAGAGTTCAAAGCTGTTCAAAATGTGGGAAAAAAGTAGCGGCTTATAATCCGGAATCTACGGTAATTCTCCTTTACAATTATGTACTAGAAATGACATTAAACAATGTTAAAAATTGAATTTCAAATAACTACAGAAAAATAATGACTAACAAGCAACCAATGTTCAAAAGAAGACAAACTGTACAAATATAATAAATAAATAAACAATATTGGGAACATGATTTGCAGAATCCTTGAAAGTGAGCCCATAGGTTATTGCCAATTACACTGACTGGAGTCTTCAAGTGAGAAAATTGAGGTTCCAGTTGTTCAAGGAGGTACTGAGGCTTAGGTCTTGGAGCTTATTGATTAGCAAAACCGAATCATTAGTTTAACAACAATATGATAAATTTGCAATAAAATAGACTTCATACTTTCTGTTACAATTGTGTTCTTTCCTGTAAAAATTGAGTAAATTTATGTTTTTCATGTGAATGCTGCTTATATGATGCTATGTGTCTGATGCTGCTGCAGGTATATTTTTCATTGCACAAGTGCATACATGTACTTAGTCTTTGATGATAAATTTCAAGCCTCAAAACTCAGAATAAATTTATTATCAAAGTTCATGTATATCACCATATACAACCCTGAGAGTCCATATCTGTGGGTATTCACAATAAATATAAAAAAGCACAATAGATTCAATGAAAAACCACACATAACAAAATGGCCAAACAACCACTGTGCAAAAGACAACAAACTGTGCAAATATAGAAAGAAAAACACAAAATAATAATAATAAATAAATAAGCAATAAATTTTAAACATGAGATAAAGAGTACTTGAAAGTGAGCCCATAGGTTGTGGCAACAGTTCGATGTCGGGGTGAGTGAAGTTGAGTGAAGATATCCACTCTGGTTCTGATGGTTAGCCTGATGATTGAGGGGTAATAACTGTTCATGAACATGGTGGTGTGGGTCCTGAGGCTCCTGTTCCTCCTTCCTAATGGCAGCAGCAAGAAGGGAGCATGGAATGGATGGCATGGATCCTTTTTGATGAATAATGCTTTCCTGTGACTGTGCTCCATGTAGGTAGCTTTACTCTTGTTGGCCTGGGACATATCCACTAATTTTTGTAGGATTTTCCATTCAAGGGCATTAGTGTTTCTATACCAGGCCATGATACAGTCAGTCAATATACTGCAAACTCCTTCACACATCTAGAGTATGAAGTTTGACAATGTTTTAGACGTCATGAAAATATTCACAAACTTTTCAGGAAGTAGAGGCATTGCTGTGCTTTCTTCATAATGGCACATACGTGCTGGACCCAGGGTAAGTAGTCTGAAAGGAAAACACTGAGGAGTTTAAAAGTGCTGACCCTCTCCACCTCTAATCCCCCGAATTGTTGCTTCTGATTCCATTCACAGTCTAAAGTGCACTCAGAAGAAAAAATTCCTCACAGCCTCACGATGACCCAGGGTCAATCTTGACATTGGGTGGTGTTTCTGTGGAGTTTGGCCTTTCTCCCTGGGGCCACTTGAGTTTCTTCTGGGTGTTCAAATTTTCTCTCACACCCCAAAGGTGTTCAGCTGGAAGGACAATTGGCTACTATTAATTGCCCCGATTGTTTAGGTGCGTGGTAGAATATTATGGTGACTTGTGACTATTGTCTTCCTCACTAGAGTGAATGAGCTACATTAAAGAGCATGGCCTTGGCTAAAACTGTAACAAAGAGATGTTACAGGATTAGTGTTGTGATTAGGCAGTGGTGCTGGGTCCATTGTTATTTGTGACCTATATTAATGATATGGATGGTAAAGTAGTAAATTAGGTAGGCAAATTTGCATATGATACCAAAAATGGGAGTGTAGTGGATGGCAAAGAATGCTATCAAAACTTGCAACGGGATTTGGACCAGCTGGAAAAATGGGCTGTAAAATGGCAGCTGGAATTTAATTCAGACAAGTATGATGTGTTGTACTTTGGAAGGATGAACCAGGGTAGGATGTATGGAGTGTGTGGTAGAGCATTGAGTAGTGTGGTAGAACAAAGGGACCTGGGAATACACGCTGATAATTTCTTCAGTTAGATAGAGCTGTGAAGAGACCTTTTAACATACTGACTTTCATAAATCATGGAATTAAGTACATAAGTTGTGAAGGAGTAATCCACAGTGATGAAGTGGTACTTAGAAGTTGGTGATCAAACATATCAACTCATGCCTGAGAAGAGCCTTTGATCTGCTCCAATTTGCCTACCAGCACAACAGGTTCACAAGAGATGCCATCTCATTGGCTCTTCACTTAATCCTGCAAAGATGCATACATCAAGATTCTCTTTGTTGATTACAGTCTGCATTCAATATTACCAATCACAAAGAACTGTCAAAACATTTTAATTCCGGTTATCAGCAAGAAGATTTGAAAAATATTGATATACTGTACAGACAAAGTTTGCAGCCTTCCCTCAAAAATCAGAAATATGTAAAGCAGACAAATCAAGAAGTTCTCATTCTTCTGAACTTGTGAGCTGTGAAGCTAAGGGCAAGGTCAGACCAGCTACCGTTTTACTGAATAGCAAGTTCAGCCACAGGGATGATCTAGTTTACTCATGCTCCTACTTCTTAACACCAAATGAATTCATCCTCAAGTACAGATAGTCTGCAACATTTTCACCCAACACAGCTGTGGAATTTTTAGGAGTGGCTGGTTAAAAGCTGAGACTGAATTTTATTAAGTAAAGTCACAAAACCGAATGGACAGATAGGTGAGTAGAGTTAAATTGTTGATCAAACATGATTGAATCAAATAATGAAAATATTGAATAATGCATGACTTTGACTGTTGTTAGGAGAAAGACTCTTTCACTTTTAAACCCTTGATAAAAGTACTATTTGTATTTTATTTACAGCCAGCTTGGTAACAGGCCCTCGGGGTCCAATGAACCTGCACTGCCCAATTACACCCATGTGACCAATGAATCTACTAGCCGACGTGTCTTTTGGAATACGTAGGTAACCAGCAGCACCTGAAGGAAACATACATGGTTACAGTCATTGGCAGGAACTGAATCCAGGTTGCCAGTGCTGTAATAGTGTTATGGTAACCACTCTGCGACAACACTGACCCTGTACAGCTTGGATAGCTTTGGCCTGTCATTCACAATGTGATTTCCTGTACAACCAATGGTGCTGTGAGCCACATGGACTTGATGAGCCGCAGTGTCTGCTCTGTGCTAATTGACTCTATGACAACCCAAGAAGAGCCCTCATGTTACTCTGTATCACTTCTCAGGTGCTTACATTTCAGAATCAGAATCAGGTGTAATGTCACTGGCGTATGGGATATGGACAGAGCTAGAGAGAGTGATTGCTTCCAGCACATCTATGGAAACAGCTTCTTTCTACCTTTAATGTCTCTCTTTTCCCTTTTCAGGGTAGATGGGTTCTGTCAAAGACTCTGACCTAGAGTTACACTCAAACTTCAGATCCTTGTGGCAATGGGAACTGCTCCCAGGGCTCACCAACTGGTCATTTTTTGATATCCTAAGGGTGTGTCCTAGAAGATGAGTGTGGCCTCAGGGTTCTGAGGCTCTGCAGTCCTGGGGATCAGCCAATTCTATGCCGGTGCCCCAGACAGAAGTGTGGCAGGAGAAAGAGTGATATTGGGAACAGTGGATCAGCTGCCAGGGGCTCTGTACTTGTATTGTACTCTCTCTCATTCTCTTGTTGGTGGGGACGAGTCTGTAGCTGAGTCTCAAGTCAGAGAACTCAGAAAAAAAGCGACATAACAGACTTTAACACCATAAATCAGCAAGTTGTTTTGTTTATATCTACCCCCTCACTGAAAGACATCTCTGTGCAGCTTTATTAGGGAGGGGGAGAGTTTGTGGTATGTCGAATTGTCCGGTGAATTGATTAGTTTTGTTGTACTGCAGATCATGGTCTTTCTTGGGTGCTTTGCTTTTGCTTGCTGGGTGGGTGGAGGGTGCTGATGCTTTTTGACAAAATAAGTGGGGAGGGGGAGGCTTGATGCTTTGCTGCTGCTTGGGCATGGGGGGGCGGTGGTAATAGGGCATTGGAATTCTAAAGTTTTTTTCTCTCACTTATTCTTTAGGGCACTCTTCTGTTTTTGTAGATGTCCATGAAGAACAAGAATTTCAAGTTGTATATTGTATATACTCTCTGATAATAAGTGGAACTATTGATATGTTATGAAATTTGTTGTTTTACAGCAGCAGTATATTGCAATACATAATAATAAAAAACCAAAAAATTATGATATATAAATAAATATGTAGAACAAAGAGAAAGGAAATAAGTAGTGAGGTAGTGTTCAGGGATTCATTGGTCATTCACAATTCTGATGGTGGAGGGGAAGAAGCTGTTCCAGAAACATTGTGTGTGTGTCTTTAGGCTCTTGCACCACCTTCTCCTTGACGGTAGAATGAGAAGAGAATATGTCCTGGGTCCTCAACAAGAGATGCCGCCTTTCTGAGGCATCGCCTTTTGAAGATATCCTCGATACTCAGGAGGCTAGTTCTCATGATGGAGCTGGCTGAGTTTACATCTTCCTGCAGTTGTTTCTGATCCTGTGCCGTGCCCCCTCCATATCAGATCCTGATGCAAACAGTTAGATTGGCATCTGGGTTTTCCCAGCAATCTTCCTTTTGGTATGAACTTGTTGCCAATGTTACCAGAAATATATCAACTCAAGTGACAGCAAAAGAATCTGTGATTTTCAATTAAAATATTTCCATTTTACTGTCCCCGTATGTGGGTGTCAATCTTGACACTTTCACATTAACTTAAGTTGGCAGCAAGGTATATTGGGAGCCACTCTTAAAGGCACTAAGAAAATAGTCTTTCTTGTGATATATGGAGTTAAAAAATTAATTTATTTTTAATCCATCAGATCAGTCATAATCTTCCAAAATATAGGTAAATTAGTCAAGTCAAAAAGGTAAAAGCATAGACATGCTAAATTGCAAACCTTTTGAGAGAACACCAAAAGACACAAGGCTAGTCATTTAGTCTTCAGAGACACCATGCTCTTCAGTGAGATCATTGCTAGCCCTAGGTCTAAGGTTCACTTTATCTCTCAATGGTCATACACTGGGTGCAACAGTTTCCAATACCTTTTTCTAAGGGTTGAAATGTCTAATACCACAGGGCATGCATTTACGGTGAGAAGGGGTAATTTCAGGGGAGATGTGAGGGATAAGTTTTTTTTAAACACAGAGAGTGGTTGGTGCCTGGAATGTGCTGCCTAGGGTGCTGGTGGAGGCAGAAACATTAGAGACTTAAGAGATGTTCAGAAAGGCATGTGAATGCGAGAAAAATGAAAGATTATGGGCATTGTGTAGGCAGAAGAAATTAGTTTAGTTATTTGATTAATAATTTAATTGGTTCAGCACAACTTCATAGGCTGAAGGACCTATTTCTGTGCTGTTCTATGTTTATTGATCTCAGTCTTTCATGTACTCAATACCTGAGGACTCACAGCCTTCAAAGTAAAATAAATTTAGAATCGTCTTGTACAAATTCATTTATTTATTTATTGATTGATTGATACATACAGTGGATTAGGCCCTTCTGGCTCAACAAGCTGCACCACACAGCAACTCACTTATTTATCACCAGGACAATTTACAAAGGCAAATTAACCTACTAACTGGTATGTCTTTGGACTGTGGGAGAAAAGTGGAGCATTCAGAGAAAATCCATGTGGTCATGGGGAGAATGTACAATCTCCTCACAGATAGTGCTGGAATTGAAATCCGAACTCCTGGAACACCTGGAGCTAAAAATAACGTCTCGCTAACTGCTACGGTATTTTGTAATTTTGTCATTTCTCATCATTTTGCAACTGGATGAACACTTTGTTACAATTCGTGATTTTCTCTCTCTCTCAGCATCTACCATATTTTTTTGTGTGACTCAAGGCATCACCACTCATTCTTCCAAAGTCTGGTGAGAATCCCCTTCAGTCAACAATCCTCCTGGTCCAATAATTAACGCAATCAAGCTTTGTGCACAGACTTCAAGGCAGCAATATTCCTATTTCTAAACACATGAGTTTCTGCAGATGTTGGAAATCCAGAATAGCAAAGTGATGGAGAAACTCAGAAAGAAACTATACACAGTATACTAAACAAAGGCTCATCAAATCTTGATGCCAACCAACTTGAAACAAGGGTAAGAACTCATTCGTCTTGCCATACTGCATGAACTCTTTCAATGTCTCACAAACCAGCATGTCTATATCTCTCTGTAGAACAACATCTACTACAATCCCGAGGTTTAAAGGTATTTTCTTCTTCTATTTACATCCTTAAAGTGTGCAGACTCATGTTTTCAGCATCTGTTTTCTTCCTTACACTGCATTTTCACCTTAACAAATGGATTGAGTCCAACAGCATGAAGGGAACTCATTGTTCATGCTTACACTTCTGATTGTTACCCAGAGTGTATCACCTTAGAAGTTCTGTCCTTCAGTGAGACCCCTAGTGAGTGTGCACTTAATGTGGACAGGTTCAAAGTCAAAGTAAGTTTATTATGAACATAAGGACATACAAAATAGGAGCAGGTGTAGGCCATCTAGCCCAATGAGCCTGCTTCGCCATTCAATAAGATCATGGCTGATTTAGCCATGGACTCATCTCCAACTACCTGCCGTATCTCCATAACTAACCCTTAATTCCCCTACTATGCAAAAATCCATCCAACCTTGTCTTAAATATATTTACTGAGGTAGCCTCCACTGCTCCATTTGGCAGAGAATTCCTCAGATTCACCACTCTCTGGGAAAAGAAGTTCCCCCTCATCTCCATCCTAAATCTACTCCCCCGAATCTTGAGGCTATGTCCTCTAGTGCTAGTCTCACCTACCACTGGAAACAACTTTCCTACCTTTATCTTATCTATCCCTTTTCTAATTTTATATGTTTCTATAAGATCTCCTCTCATCCTCTGAATTCCAGCAAGTACATTCCCAGGTGACTCAAGTCTAATCCCCTCATCTCAAATCAACCTGGTGAACCTCCTCTGCACCACCTCCAAAGCCAATATATCCTTCCTCAAGTAAGGAGACTAGAACTGCATGCAGTACTCCAGGCGCGGCCTTACAAGTACCCTGTACAATTGCAGCATAACCTCCCTTCTCTTAAATTCAATCCCTCTAGCAATGAAGGCCAACATTCCATTTGTCTTCTTGATAGCCTACTGCACCTGGGAGCCAGCCTTTTGTGATTCATGCTCCAACTCCCTCTGCACAGCAGCAAGCTGCAATTTTTTACCACTTCAATAATAATCTGCTCTTTCATTTCTCATTCCAAAGTGGGTGACCTTGCATTTACCAACATTGTACTTCATCTGCCAGACCTTGCCCACTCACTTAACCTATCCATATCTCTCTGCAGACTTTCTGTGTCTTCTGCACAATTTGCTTTTCCACTCAATTTATTATAATCAGCAAATTAGATACACTATATTCAGTCCCCTCTTCCAGATGGTTAATGTATCTGTTGTTGGCCCAGCTTACCACTCACCACTGATTGCCAACCAGAGTAACACCCATGTATCCCAACTCTCTGCTTTATTTTAGTTAACCAGTCCTCTATCCATGCTAATACATCACCCCCAACTCGATGCATCCTTATCTCATGGATAAGTCTTTTATGCGGCACCTTATCAAACACTTTCTAGAAATCCAAGTAAATAACATTCATCTCTTCTCCTCTATTGACTGTGCTCATTATATCCTCAAACAACTCCAGTAAGTTTGACAAACAGGACCTGCCTTTGCTGAATCCATGCTGCGTTTGCCTGATGGATCCATTTCTTTCCAGATGCCTCATTATTACTTCTTTAATGATAGCTTCAAGCATTTTCCCAACTACAGATGTTAAACTAACTGGCCTATAGTTACCTGCTTTTTGCCTACATCCTTTTTTTTAACAGTGGCGTGACATTTGCTGTCTTCCAATCTGCCGGGACCTGCCCAAAGTCCAGGGAATTTTGGTAAATTATCATCAAAGCCTCTCTTATAACTTCTGCCATTTCTTTCAGTGCCCTGGGATGCATTCCATCAGGACCAGGGGACTTGTCTATTTTCAGGCCCACAAGTTTGCTCAGCACTACTTCTTTAGTGATAGATATTGTATCGAGGTGCTCACCTCCCACTGCATCCGTAACATCTCTCTTTGGCATGGTGTCCTCCACATGAGGACCAACACAAAACACTCATTCAAAGACTTGGCCATTTCCTCATTACCCAATATCAAATTCCCCTTCTCACCCTCCAACGTACCTACATGCACTTTAGCCACCCTTTTCCATTTTATATAATTATAAAAAAACTATCTTTACAAACTCTACTAACTTTTACAAAGTACATACAATATGTATAAATAACCATTTACTACCCTGAGATCTATTTTCTTGCAGGTATTTTCAGAAAAATAAAGAAATACTATAGAATTTATGAAAAACTATACATAAACAAAGACCGATAAACAATCAATGTGCAAAAGAAGACAAATTGGGCAAATAATACTGAGAACATGAGTTGTAGTGTCCTTCAAACTAAGTCTGTAGGTTGTGGAAGTGGTTCTGATTTGAGGTGAGTGAAGTTATCCACACCGGTTCAGAAGCTGATGGTTGATGGGTAATAACTGTTCTTGAACCTGCTGGTGTGGGACTTGAGGCTCCTGGACCTCCTGCCTGATGGCAGAAGCAAGAAGAGGGCATGGCCTAGATACTTGATGGTAGATGCAGGTTTTCTTGTGTCGGCACTCATTAGTGTGCACAATGGTGGAGAGGACATTGCCTATGATGGATTAGCTGTACTTAGCATTTTTGTAGACTTTTCCATTCTTGGGCATTGGTGTTTTCATACCATGGCATGATAAAACCAGGCGAGATACTCTGCACTGTGTATCTATAGAAGTTTGTCAAAGTTTTACTGTGTATGACATGCCCAGCACACACAAACTTTTAAGAAAGTAGAGTCACTATGGTGTCTTCTTTGAGATGGAATTTACATGCTGGTCCCAGGACAGATCCATGGATATGATAACGACAAGGAGATGAACATAGAATATATGATGGGAACAGGCTTAGCAAGGCAGCGCAAACTTTTTTTTTACCCAGAGTGGTGGGTGCCTGGAATGCACTGCTAGTGGTGGTGGTAGAGTTATATACAATACGGGTGTTAGAGAAGCTTTTAGATAAGTGCATGTATATGTAGAGCATGGAGCAATATCTTTCAAATATTGAAAAGCCTATTTGCAGTGGACATGGAGAGGATGTTTCCTGTACTCCAGTTGTCTAGAACAAGAGAGTACAGCCTCAAAATAGAATGATGTCCCTTTAGAACAGAGATGAGGGGAAATTTTTTCAGCCAGAAGGTTGTGAATCTGTGGAATTCATTGTCACAGGCATCTGAGAAGGCCAAGTCACTGTGCATATTTAAAGCAGAAGTTGAAAGGTTCTTGGTTGGTAAGGGCTTCAAACATTATGGAGAGAAGGCAGGAGAATGGGGTTGAGAAGGATAATAAGTCAGCCATGATGAAAGGGCAGACCAGACTCGATGGGACAAATAGCCTAATTCTACTCCTATGTCTTATGGTTTTTTGATATGAACTGTGTACAGGCAGAAGGAACTAATGTAAATAGGCATCAATATTTTAATCCCTTCAACCATTCAGTTCTTGAATCAACAAGCACAACACTATGGCCACTTTAATCGCTATGCACTAAAATGGACTTCATATTTTATTTTATTCTAATTGTTTTCTTTCATGCAAAATGTTGAACTAATTTATATTTATTATGTTTTTTCTTGCGATTGCTCCTAATGATGAAATGTGTTTGTGATGCTGCTGAAAGATTTTCATTGCTCCTGTGCCTGCATTATACAGATGACAATAAACATGATTTTGAATTAGTTGGATGCAATATCGTGGGCCAAAGTGTCTTCTCCTTTGCTGAACCGTTCTGTGTTCTATGCTTATCGAATAACCTGGCCAATTGCAGGGTGTTGCCTGTGGGATCTCACTATGCACAAAATCACTGCCATGCTTCCTGCATTAGTGACCACTCCAAAGACAGACATTTAATTTAAAGATATCTTTAGAAAGTTTGAACATGATCATGAGAAGTCTTTTATTTTCTTTATTCTCAAGCCCTCCTCCTTTTGTAGATTTCACAACTTTTGTATAAGCGCACACAGCACTTGTCAAGGAACAGAAAGTTTTCAAAAAATGCTAATATTTTCCCTTCAGCTAATACCATAAAACAGATTCATTGCTAATTCATTGCTTCTTCTACTTTCACTGGCAAGGATATGAAGGTTCATCTGCTGAATTCACATAAATTTCCGTCGTAGCATTATATCTCATGTTGAGTGCCTCTCATTTATCATCAGTGTTTTCCTCACGTGAAATTACATTCTGCTCCATTCACACACTCTTCAATATTCTATCTGCACTTACAAATTGTTTCATGTCGTCACCCCTCTCTCTTATGATATCCTATATTCTAGTTCTCTTCCTCAGCAGAATGGGCTTCTTTCATTTTGGTCTTTTGCTGGTGAAGCAGCTTTTGTCACAAAGCAGCACATCACTATTCATTTTTTCCTCAAACTCTGTACTTTCCTCATCATCTTCAACTTTCCTCATGGAATTAAAAAACTTTGCAGCACAGAGCTAATGTAGTTTTCTATCAATTCCTATTCTCCTCTGTCTTTGGTTACTCACAGAATCAGAATGAGGTTTATTATCGCTGACATGTGTTGGCTTTTAACATATATTTCTCCAGAAACATCAACTCTGTTTCTCCCTCTAGATCTACTTGCTGAATATTTCCAACATTTTCTGTTTTAATTACTTATAAATGTGGTGAGAATCTCAGAATCAGTATCAGAATTAAGTTTAATATCACTGACATATGTTGTCAAACTGGTTGCTTTGCAGCAGCAGAACAGTGCAATACATAAAAAATATTATAAATTTCAGTAAGATATGTCTCCTTTTGCATGACTTAATTAAATTGAATAAGTCATGCAAAAGGAAAGTGAAACTTATGAGATAGTGCTTATGTGTTGGTTCATTGCCCATTCAGAAATATGAAGACAGAGAAGAAGCTGTTCCTACCTTCATTCCACCATCATTCTTTCTGAGAAAGAATTCCATACCCTCAACACTCTTTGGTTGAAATAATTTGCCCCAATTCCCCTCTAATCCCAATACCAAATAACTCAAATTTATGTTCTCGGGCATTGACTTACCTGCTAAGGAAAACCATAGCTAATTTCCAATTGTCCTGTATGAATCTCTCAGAATTTTAGATATCTCAGTCGAAGCTCCACCTACCCTTGATCTCTTTTCTTCTAAACAAACAGTCCCAGCCTTGTCAATCTGTCTTCATAAAATCCTTCAAATCTGGGAAGTGACTCATGAATTTCAAAAGCACCTTATCTAGTGTAACCACATCCTCCCTGTGGTGTGGTGTTCAGGGTTGTATAACAATATATTGGTCTCCTGCCTTTGTCTTAGCTTTGGGTCAGAAAACCCAACCCCTACCATGGTGTCCATTCTTCTGTCGGCTCTCCGAGGTCTGAAGAAATGGTGTTGAATTAAATCTCAAAGAATATAGCTGCCCTATTACCATCTTCTGGAGTAAAACAGCTACGTCTGCATATTTAACAACATTCAACATACTTCAGTAAGACTGCATTGTGCAGAGTTGCTGGCTGCAATTCAGTGTGATATGGGATTGCATGAATGTTAGGTATTTATCTTTAAACAGATTTTTCTCACAATTCAACTGTGTGCGTGTAATATGCAAAAATGTATAATTACATAGCTGATATGTACCAGAAAAAGTCTGTCCCCAGGTTCTGCATGCATAAATCACCAGCCTTTCAAGAACATTCAAAAGAAACATCACTGCTCTAAACTTAACAGGAGAAAAACAAGGTCATAAATCCACGTCACCCAGCTTGAATGTTGTGACTATGAAAAGTATACACACCACTGACAAAGGGACTTCGATTTGAGGAGGAATTTCCTTAGCCAGGGGGTGGTGAATCTGTGGAATTCATTGCCATGGATGTCTGTGGAGGTCAAGTCACTGCGTACACATAAAGCGTGTTGATAGGTTTTTGATTAGAAAGGGTGTCATAAGTTACAGAGAAGTGGCAGGAAATGGGGTTGAGAGGGATAATAAATCAACCATGATATCATGGTGGAGAAGACTCGATGAGCTGAATGGCCCGATTATGCTCCTATGTCTTATGTCTAATTAAAGTCACAGTCAAAGGGAATGGTTACAGGGGAAAAGGGGAAACAAGGCTGCCAGGGGAAGAGGGAAATGAATGATCTATGTCCTGATGCTGCTGCAATAAAAGCATCCAGATAACCTTTAGGTGAGAGCTTCAACACAGGAGCCCCACAGTGCTGTGTCCTAAACCCGCTCTTTTACTCTCTGCATACCCGTGACTGTGTCGCCACTCACAGCTCCAATCTGTTAATTAAATTTGCAGATGATACTACATTGATGGGCCTAATCTCAAATAATAATGAGGCAGCCTACAGTGAAGAAGTCATAACCCTGACACAGTGGTGTCAAGAAAACAATCTCTCCCTCAATGTCACAAAAAAAAAGAGCTGGTTGTGGACTACAGGAGGGATGGAGACAGGCTCACCCCTATTGACATCAATGGATCTGGGTTTGAGAGGGTGAACAGCTTTAACAGCTTTAAGTTCCTTGGCATACACATCACCGAGGATCTCATGGGGTCTGTACTTACCAGCTGTGTGGTAAAAAAAAGGACAACAATACCTCTTTCACCTCAGACGGTTGAAGAAGTTTGGTATGGCCCCCCAAATTCTAAGACCTTTCTATAGGGGCACAATTGAGAGCATCTAACTGGCTGCATTACTGCCTGGTATGGGAACTGTACCTCCCTTAATCACAGGACTCTGCAGAGAGTGATGAGGATAGCCCAGCGCATCTGTAGATATGAACTTCCCACTATACGGGACATTTACAATGACAGGTATGTACAAAGGGCCTGAATGATCGTTGGTGACCTGAGTCACCCCAACCACAAACTGCTCTAGCTGCTACCATCCGGGAAATGGTACTGCAGCATAAAAGCCAAAACCAACGGACTCTGGGACAGCTTCTTCCACCACGGCATCAGACTGATTAATTCACGCTGATACAATTGCATTTCTATGTTATATTGACTGTCCTGTTGTACATACTATTTATTACAAATTACTATAAATTGCATATTGCACATTTAGATGGAGACGTAACGTAAAGATTTTAACTGCTCATGTACATGAAGGATGTAAGAAATAAAATCAATTCAATTCTGTAGCTCAATGATTGGGAAGTGGTCATTCTAGTCACAGTACTGGAAATTAAGTGGCTACTGTAGTACTCCAGCTACTCTATTCAAGATTTACTCATATTATAAGACTATTATACATAAGAGCAAAATTAGGGCATTTGGCCCATCAAGTCTGCACCACATCCCATCATGGCTGGTTTATTATCCCCCTTAACCCGAGACAACTGCCTTCTCTTCGTAACTTTTGATGCCGTGGCTAATCAGGAATATATCAAACTCTGCTTTAAATATACCCATGGCTTGGCCTCCACAGTTGTCTGTGGCAATTAATTTCACAGATTTACCATTCCTCAGCCTAAAGCAATTCCTCTTCATCCCTGTTCTGAAGGTACTTCATTTAATCTGAGGCTAGCCCTCCATTCCTGGACTCCCCCCACCCCCCCCCCCCACTACAGGAAATATCCATTCCATGTCCACTCTATCTAGGCCTTTCAATATTCAATAGTTTTTAATGAGATACCCTCTCATTCTTCTAAACAGACAGACAGACAGACAGACATACTTTATTGATCCCGAGGGAAATTGGGTTCGTTACAGCCACACCAAGAATAGTGAAGAAATATAGCAATGTAAAACCATAAATAATTAAATAAGTTAATCATGCCAAGTGGAAATAAGTCCAGGACCAGCCTATTGGCACAGGGTGTCTGACACTCCGAGGGAGGAGTTGTAAAGTTTGATGGCCACAGGTAGGAATGACTTCCTATGACGTTCAGTGTTACATCTCGGTGGAATGAGTCTCTGGCTGAATGTACTCCTGTGCCTAACCAGTACATTATGGAGTGGATGGGAGTCATTGTCCAAGATGGCATGCAACTTGGACAGCATCCTCTTTTCAGGCACCGCCGTCAGAGAGTCCAGTTCCACCCCCACAACATCACTGGCCTTACAAATGAGTTTGTTGATTCTGTTGGTGTCTGCTACCCTCAGCCTGCAACCCCAGCACACAACAGCAAACATGATAGCACTGGCCAACACAGCCTCGTAGAACATCCTCAGAACTCGAGCAAGTACAGACCTAGAGCCATCAAATGCTCCTCCTACATTAAACTTTTTTTTCCTGGGATCATTCTTGTAAATGCACTTACACTGTTTGCAAAGCTTTAAGTTTAACTTCACTGGTTGACACACTCCTTTTATTCAAGGCAATGAAATCCTGCCACACAGTCGCATAAAATATGATTAGGCTTTATTTCAATTGGGTGGATCATGCTGGACCCAGCAGGCTTCATCTCTCATTGTCATTATCAGAATAGAGAGATATATGTTTATAACAGGGACGAGGAGGAATTTCTTTAGCCAGAGGGTGATGAATCCATGGAATTTATTGCCACTGATGGCTGTGGAGGCCATTTGTGTATAGTTTTTAAAAAGTGGATATGTTCTTGAATGGTTATGGGGAGAAGTCAGGCGAATGGTGTTGAGAAGGAAAATAAATCAGCCAAGATCAGATGGTGGAGCAGACTTGATGGGCTAAATGGCATAATACTATGGCTTATGGTCTTCACCCAGGACCACACTCAACTGGTCTGAAAGCAGTGTACAGATCTTGCTGACTCTTTGCATGCTCAAAATGGACATTGATGTCAGTCACAGAGGTGAGTAGGTGTCAGAAGGCCATGCTCCCACAATGTCCTTGATAGTAAACAAAGCTCGGGGTTGGGCCTTTCTCTTATGTCATTGTTTTACATCCTGTGTCATTGGAACAATATCTGTGTTTCCCATCAATGTCTCCGTTCTGCCCAATTTAATGGAGTGTTCTATATTGTTTCCCTCTGTCAGAAGGACCATGTGTAAGTTCCTAAACTATTTCTTGGTCTCTGCCTGTTGTTTGCCATCACTGAAAATACCCTAGGTTTGTAGGTTCAGGTCTAGCACATGAAGAGATACTCAAAAAAAAATCAAAGGTAATAAAGTTAATAAAACTATAAGATTAATTAAAACTTGTGAAACAAAGATAGTAAAGTAAATTCTGAAATTTTATATAAAATCTTGTGAAGGCAATGTAATAATGATAAGTAGTGCAGATTAGTTAATAAAGATTAATTTATCAATACACAAACTAAAATAGATAAGTTGTGAATAGGCAGAACTCTGGCAAATACAGAATATAGTGGGAAAAAGTAAAATTGTCAACTTTTTGCAGGGAAATTATAAAGGAGCTTTTTATCAAAATGGCATGAGATTTGTAGGGCTCTAAGATACAGTGGGCTGTGGGTGTCCAAATGCATGATTTGCAAAAGGCTAAACAGTGGTATATTGAGTAATAATCAAAACTACAAGAATGTCATCGTACTTCAGCAGAGGAATTTTCAACAAATGTTGGATGGTCTTATTTTAGGACACGCAAAAAAATGCATGAATCTGGGAGAATGCACAAAGGTGTCTGCTGTCGATTTCTCTTCAAAGATGCTGCCTGGTCTGCTGAAGGAACTTAGTAGTTAAGGAACATCTATTGAGGGAAATGGACAGTGGACGCTCCAGGTCAAGACCTTTCATTGGGCCAGTCCAGAAATATTTTTTTATTTCCCTACCACAGATGCAGCCTGGCATACTAAGTTCTTCCAGGACTTTGAAGTAACGTTTTATTTAATTAAAGTCTGGCAAGATACGTTAGAACATAAGACATAGGAGCAGAAATATGCCATTTGGTCCATTGAATCTGCTCCGCCATTCTATAATGGCATTTTTATTATCCCAATCTGCCCCATTTCCCCTGCCTTCTCCCCATAACCTTTGATGCCCTGACTAACCATGAACCTATCAATTGGAATATTACATACTCACTCTTTAAGGATTCATATTATTATAGTTCAGAAGCAGTTCAGAGATTTATGGGACTAATACCTAGGAAATGACACTGGAGTATTGCATGCAGTTCTGTTTGCCCAACTATAGAAGGAATGTTATTAAGCTGGAAAGGGTGCAGAGAGGATTAATATAAAGATATTACTAGTACTGGAAGGCATGCTTTAGAAGGAAATGTTGGATAGACTGAGAAATTTTTTTTCCCTTTGAGCAGAGGAGACTCAGGGGTGACCTCACAGAGAGGTGCAAAAAATAATGAGGGCATCAATATGCTCGCAGTGTTTTGCCCAGGGCAGGAGTGTCTAAAACTAGAGGGCATAAAGTGGGTAAAGATTTTGAGAAGAACCGAGGGGGCAACATTTTCACATGGGGGCTGTATGTATATGAAATAAACTGCCAGAGGAAGCTATATGGGTAGTACAATTACAATATTTAAAAGACAATTGGACAGATTTCCGGATATATTTTAAAGGGTTATGGGCCAAATACATGCAAATGACACTGGGACAGATAGACAGCTGGGTTTTCATGGGTAAATTGCCTGTGGCCTATTTGTAAGCTGTATGACTATGAATGATTGAACTGTTTTATAAGGAATGGTTAGACAGTGTTGCTTATGTTGTAGACTTTAGAAAGGAGGAACAGATCTACATAGTAACAGTCAAGATCCTGAGGTACCTTATTAGGAGAGGTGTAGGTAGAATTGTTGGTTTTTATTATTGTTTGTATGATTTGTTCTTTCTTTTTTGCACTGTGGACGTATGACTATCTTTGTGGTGTGGGTTCTTTTTTTGTGAATTCTATTGTGTTTCTTTGTTTTGAAGCTGCATGCAAAAAGACGAATCTCAAGGATGTATATGGTATACATACCTTGATAATAAATAAACTTTGAACTTTGATGTCTTGTTGGAGAAACCAGAACCACGGACTCTGTTCCAAAATAAGCAGTTGCCACTTGTGAAAGGAGTGTGAAATTAAAACACATACTCTGCCAAGGAGCACCTCAGTTTCTGGTTTCTCCCCAAAAATGAGAGAGGCTCATGAAAACCTCTCCGTCAAAACCCAATGGAAGTATGGTCTCATAACGTTTCTCAAACAGATGTAACTAAATAGAACATTACACCACAGTATATGCCCATTACATGCTTGAAAGAAAGGGAACAAATGATTATTGCAAATAGGTTCGCATGTGGATTTTCTATTCTTTCTCCTGTTGCATACTGCCCTGACAGGTTAGAAGAGTGAGGGGTGGATCTTATTGAAACTGATCAAACATTGAAAGGCCCAGGAAGAGTGGATGTGGAGAAGATGTTTCCTATAGTCGGTGAGACTAGGACCAGAGGGCTGTTTGTTTAAAACTAAGAAATTTAAACAAAAAGAAATTTAAAGAAGAAATTTCTTTAGACAGAACTGTGGAATTCTTTGCCATAGATGGCTGAGGAGACCAACTTATTAAATACAGTATATTTAAAGTGGAGGTTGATAGGTTCTTGGCTAGTCTGGGCATCAAAAGTTATGGGGAGAAGACAATAAATCGGGATTGGGAAAAGTAATAAATCAGCCAATATGGATTGGTGGAACAGACTTGAGGGGATGAGTGGCCTAATACTGCTCCTATGTCTTAAGCATACATCTGATTTTAGTTTTTTAATAAGTAAATAAATAGGCAGTTAGATAAATAAATAAGCTAGCAAATAAACAGAGATAAATAAAGTGATTAATAAGGTGATAAATAAGTCAATAAATTAAGCATATGATTACTCCAATGACTTCTTAAGAACTATTTGAAACCAAATAACTCCAATCATACTGAAATGCAAGACATTTCAGGTAAAAAAATAACTGAAATCTTTAAGTAGTATCCTTTTGTCTGTAGATGTGCATAACATAACAGGAGATAACCATCTGTGAACTTTTAAATGGTACAAAGAAGGCTATACAATTACCTGTCCTGGATGCCACAAAGATCTATATGTAGGTCAGTGAAGTTTCCCTGTAGACCTTGTTGCACTGAAATGAGATCCACTGCTTGGTTGTCAATCAGAATGAGCCGCATGCAGCCTTCAAACGCACCGAAGGGATTTGAACAATCAGTGGCAGCAGCTTGTTCAGGGCAGCCTTTGGAGTAGAAACATATCAGACGATAAGAAGCTGCTTACAAACCACGTAAGTAATTATGTTCTGTGCTTCTGTCCATCTTAAACAAACGATCGTTGATCATCAAAACCAGTTCCAGAGCAAAAGATACAGTTAATGATATTTTCGTTAGCACTTAGATTTATTAAAGATAAGGGCTACATTTTTACATGCCTTAATACAGTGGATTCTGGTTCATTGGGACACAATGGGAACAGTACATTTTGGCCCATTTAAGCAGTTGTCCCAATTAGCCGAAGTTTCATGGAAATAGTTAAAAAGGTATAAAATAGACAAATTACTGTTTAACTGAGTAACAAGTTACATAGTTAAAAGAAATACAGAACATATTAGAACACTACCAAAATCACCACACTACTATAAAGAGTTGCTAATAGTGTTCACTGCTGTGTTCTTTCGATTGACTAAATGAACAAAATCAGTGCAGCCACCTAGTGTAGATAATAAACTGCCTTCATACAATGTTTTTGACAATTGCATCCTCCAAATCTTAATTTTTGTTGTAACATTCAGGATGATTGGCGATACCTTCAAATTCTTCATTGTTCCTAACTTGTTGAAGTAGTGAATTGTTTCATTTTCACTCCCAGCCATTTTTGGCATCTGCAAGCCTGAATGCATGTTATCACATTAAGCAAAAGAGTTCTGAATTGTCTTACTGCTTATTACTCACCTCCTATCAGCCTTGATAATCACTGCTCTTTGACAACACCACACACAATTGATGCCATTTGAAAACTGTTTACTCTAGGCAGAGTGTCGTGTCTAATGGCCACTAAACGTGCACATGACAGACTACTTAGAAACTGTTCAGCAACAGTCTCCTGTCTCAATTAGGCAGCATGGTGTCCCAAATAAATGAAGGGAATCCCGACTATTTTCTTGATTTTTTTTGTCCCTTAAGAGTTGTTCCAAATAAGCGACTGTCCTGATAAACTAAAGGCCCAATTATTAGGAATCCACTGTATTAACTGGGTTAGAGGGCTTTTTTAATGTTCATTTTCTTTAAACAAAGTCTTAGGTCTTGTATACATAGATCTAGCAGGTTTCATAATGAAAGAGGTTGAAAGGTGATTTGATAGAGTTCAACTAAAAAAGTCGTTAAGAAGGTAAGGATGGAATACGAACATAAGCTAGCCAATAATATTAAAGAGAGTACCAAAAGTTTCTTCAGATACATAAAGTGTAAAAGAGAGGCAAGAGCAGATATTGGACTGCTGGAAAACAATGCTGGAGAGGTTATAATCGGGAACAACTAAAGGACGGATGAACTGAATAAATATTTTGCATTGGTTTTTACTGTGGAAGACACTAGCTGTATGATGGAAGTTCTAGGTGTCAGAGGTCATGAAGTATGTGAATTTACCATAACTAGAGAGAAGGTTCTTGGGAAACTAAAAGGTCTGAAGGTAGATAAGTTACCTGGACCAGATGGTGTACACCCCAGGGTTCGGAAAGAGGTGGCTGAAAACATTGTGGAGGCATTAGTAATGATCTTTCAAGAATCGTTAAATTCTTGAATAGTTCCAGAAGAGCTGACAACTGCAAATGTCACTCCACTCTTCAAGAAGGGAGGGAGGCAGAAGAAAGAAAACTATAAGCCAATTAATCTGACCTCAGTGGTTGGGAAGACATTGGAGTTGATCATCAAGGATGAGGTCTCAGGGTACTTGGAGGCATATGATAAAACAGGCTGTAGTTCACGTGGTTTCCTCAAAAGAAAATCTTGCCTGACAAATCTGTTGGAATTCTTTGAAGAAACAACAAGCAGGATAGACAAAGGTGAATTGGTTGATGTTGTGTACTTGGACTTTCATAAGGCCTTTGACAAACTACCTCACATGAGACTACTTACCAATCTACAAGCCCATGGTACTAGCATGGATAAAGCAGTGGTTGATTGGCAGGATGCAAAGAGTGGGAATAAGGGGAACCTTTTCTGGTTGACTGCTAGTGACTAGTGCTATTACACAGGAGTCTGTGTTGGGACAGATTATTTTTACGTACATGTCAATGATTTGGATGATGAAATTGATGGCTTCATTACAAAGTTTGCAGATGATATGAAGATATGTGGAGGGCCAAGTAAGTTTGAGGAAATAAAGAGGCTACAGAAGGATTTAGACAGATTAGGAGAATAGGCAAAGAAATGGTAGATGGAATAGAGGGTCAGGAAGTGTATGGTCATGCACTCTGGTAGGAGAAATGTAAGGGTTGACTGCTTTCTAAATTGAGAGAAAATAAAAAAAACTGAGGCACAAAGGGACGAGAGTCCTTGGGCAGTTTGAGTCTGTGTTGAGGAATGCAAACTTTTACTAAATACTACTAAAAGTATTGACCAAATTACACCAAGAATATAAACAAAAAGCATTGTTTGTCCATACTTGTATTATGGATAAAGTTTACTTTTGAAATTAAAATAAAAATTTTTTCAAATTCCATGTTAATTAATTAACACCTTAAATCCTACTTTTGCTGTAGTCAGCTTGAATTCTGGATTGGTAGATGCCAGCTGATTTGTCCAGCAGTTTAATGTGTGTTCTCTACATTGCCTGATAGGGCACTCTGCCTACCTGGTTAAGAGAAAGCTGATGTGGAGTTCAGAAGTGAGTACAGTGACCAATGTGCATGCATTTTGTCCCAAACACCAAACTTTCAACAATAATCAATGTCAGGATAACAATATTGCCTTTGAAAAACTATTTGTAGAGAACTTATCCAAAGTCATCTCTATAGCAAATGGAAGGGTGCGGTGGCAGTGGCGATCTGCCAGATGAGTCAAAAGAGATATCTGAAGTCATCAATGAGAAGCCCTTTGAAGGAGGGCAGCGATGTATGAAAATCTGAATAGGCCCCAGCAATGATGTACAGATTGAAAGGCACTCGCATTTAGAGTTATCCAGGTGTCCTTGTACTGTACATAAGTTACCAAAAGTGGCAAAGAGTTAAAAACAGGCCATGACTTTCAATGTTAGACTCGGCATAAGGAGCTGACTTGATTACTCCTGCTTCGTCCATCTTCTTTAGATATTCTCTGTATCATCACCATTTTATTGAAGGATAATGGTCTATAATCAAGAAAATCAGGACCAAATGTTTTGCCAAAGATGGATTCGAGCATCATGGCCAAATATGAACTATTAGGTTATATAGATTGACTGTCAGTTTGGAAGGGTATTGTAAACATATGACAAGCTAGTGTCAGAGTTAAAGGATACAAATAACAGAGTAACCATTATAATGCAAATTATCAACATGTACAAGCCTTTTGTAGGATATATGCAGATTAAAGAAGATAAAAACATGCATAATCTTTATCAAGAATGGCCATGAGCAGCTCTTGCATTATGTACCTATATTTATTGTGCAAACATAAGGAAATCTACAGATGCTGGAAATTCAAGCAACACACAAAAATGCTGGTGGAACGCAGCAGGCCAGGCAGCATCTATAGGAAGAAGTACAGTCGACGTTTCGGGCCAGGTCCTGATGAAGGGTCTCGGCCTGAATCTTTGACTGTACTTCTTCCTACAGATGCTGCCTGGCTGCTGCATTCCACCAACATTTTGTGTCTATTGCTTATATTTATTGTGTGTTATTTTGAGATTATTATTGTGTTTTTTATCCTTTATGTTTTTATTGTTCTGCATCAGATCCAGAGTAATAATTAATTTGTTCTCCTTCCACTTGTGTACAGGAAATGTTTTTAAACATTCTTAAATCTCTTGCTGCCGGAATATTTCTTCCTGAGTGATCCATGTTGTAAACTTTGTCAGACTTCTACAGATGTGCAGTGGAGAGATCACTGACAGGTTGAATTACAACTTGGTAAGGAACAGAAAAGCCTGTATGAAGTAATGGATACAGGTCTGTGCATTAAGGGTATGAATTCAATAGATTCACCACCCAGGCTAAGGAAATTTTTCCTCATCTCAGTTCCAAATGGATGCCCCTCAATTCTGAAACTGTCCTCTAGCACTAGCTTCTCCCACTATGGGAAACATTCTCTCCACAACCACTTTATCTGGGCTTTTAAATATTTGATCAGTTTCAATGTGATCACCCATCCTTGTTTTAGCCCACTAGTAAGATCAATCTCACTGTGGTTGAGCCCACTAGGGGAATGGAAGTTCTGGATTGAATATTATGTAATTTCCCAGATTTGATTTGGGAGCTTAAGGTAAAGGAACCATTAGGAGGCAGTGATAGTAATATAATAGAACTTACCCTGCAGATTGAGAGGGAGAAGCTAAAAATTGGATGTATTGGTTTTCCAGTGGAGTAAAGGGAATTACAGAGGCTTGAGAGAAGAGCTGGTCAAGGTTAATTGGAAGTGGACACTATCAAGGATGACGGCAGAACAGTAATGGCTGGTGTCTCTGGGAAAAATTCAAAAGGCACAGGAAAGATGCATCCCAAAAATGAAGAAGTATTTTAAAAGAGGATGAGGCAACCATGGCTGACAAGAGAAATCAAAGACAGCATCAAAGCAAAAGAGAGGGCATATAATATTGCAAAAACTAATGAGAAATTAGAGGATTGGGAAGCTTTTAAAAACCAAAAGAAGGCAAGTAACAAGTCATAAAGAGAATAAGAGATGAAATAAGGAAGTGAGCTAGTCAATAACATTAAAAAATCAGCTATATAGAGAGTAAAAGGGAGACTAGAGTGGATATTGAACCACTGGAAAATGACACTGGAGTGGTAATAATAGGGGTCAAAGAAATGATGGATGAACTTGATAAGTATTTTACCTCAGTCCTCACTGTGGACGATACAAGCAAAATGCCAGAAATGCAAGAGTGCCAAGTGGCAGAAGTGAGTGCTGCTGCCATTACTAAGAAGAAGATGGTGGGGAAGCCGGAATGTCTGAAGGTAGGTAATTCATCTGGACCAGATCAACTACACATCAGCGTTCTGAAAGACGAGGCTGAACAGACTGAGGAGGCATTAGTAATTTTCTTCTATGAATCACTGGATTCTAGAATGGTTCTGGAGGATGGTGTTATGACCCCAGCCCCCTCCTTTGTGAGAATCGCAAGAGCCTTAGTCAAGGGGGGGTCAAATGACCCAAGAGGGAGAGAGACGTGCTGAAGACCACGTTCCCCCGGGATGCAGAATAAAGCGACTCTGACTATTGTCTCATGAAGACCACGTGTAAAGCCCTCGGGCAACGTGGGCTGGTTGAGAGAGAGATTGACACCGGCGGTCCCGTGAGGAAGTATAAAGGAGGGTCTGGGGGGCACGACCCCTTCAGACGCACCAGAAGACACGCTAGAAATCCTGCGACAGCGTTTTGATAGCGACAGCCGGTGGTGGGGTTTGTGTGCGTCTTTTCCTTGCCTGGGATTGGCGACCTCACCACAGAAGAACGGCTTAGTTACAGGGGAGGCCACAGATGAGAGTCCATTCCCCAACGAGACTTCGACGAACCGAACTCCTACAGGTTGGAAAACCTGTCGGGTAACTGTTTCATTCAATCTCTCTCTCTCTCTTTCTAACAAAAGTGCACCAACGCGACACCACAACAGACAGCAGCTGGTGGAACTGCAGTGGCTGCAAGAGACTTTCAGATATACAGCGAACAATATACACATCACCCCTAGACAACGATAGAGCTTATTTTTGATTGATTATTACTATACCTGTGCTTTGGATTGGGTTTTGACAATGTATATGATCTGAATGTTTTGTATTAACCATACGTATGTGCCCCTTTATAAATAAAACGTTTGAAAATAGTATCATCAGGCTTCAGCTGACCTCTCTATCTTTGCTGGTAAGTCACCCGGTTACTGGGGAACGTAACAAGTGGGGCCTCGTCCCGGGATTTGAAACCAAAGGGGAGGGTCAGTGAATCGGGCTGTAAGTCCAAACTTAAATCTGGTTACGCAGGTAGCCAGACAGGAAACCAGCAAAGATGGATGTGGATGAATTTATGAGAAACCCGACTGTAGAGGCGCTAGGGACGGCTACCAAATTAGACTTGGTAAATCTGACAAAGGAGTTAGACCTCGCAGAGGTGAGGTCATCAATGAAAAAGCAGGAAGTGCGAAGGGTCATAAATCAGTATTACATTGGGAAGAAGGTGTTTGCAGCTGAGGATTTGGAAAATATCCCCGAAAAGAGATTAGTGAGTGGGACAGATCAGTTAGAGTTGGAGAAAGTAAGGTTGGAACATGATCTTAAAGTAAAGCAGCTAGAAGCAGCTGCGAAGGAAAAGGAAAAGGAAAGAGAGCAGGCGTTCAAACTAAAGCAGCTAGAAGCAGAAGAGAAAGAGAAACAAAGGAGCCATGAATTGGAGCTGGACAGATGAAGGCAAGAGCGAAGAGCTCAAGGGGTAGAGAGAGAGGAGGGGTTTGATGTTAGTCGGGCATTGAGGTTGGTCCCCCCGTTCGAGGAGAAGGATGTTGATATTATTTCTTGCTTTTTGAAAAGGTGGCAGTGAATCAGAAGTGGCCCAGAGAGCAGTGGGTGGCGTTGTTACAAAGTGTGTTACGAAGGAAAGCACAGCGGGCATATGCAGCGTTGCCCCCGGAAGGGGAAGGGAATTATGACCAAGTAAAGGAGGCCATTCTCCGAGGTTACGAGTTAGTACCTGAGGCGTATAGACAAAGGTTCCGAAATTTAAGGAAAGGGTGGAATCAAACGTATATCGAACTAGCCCATGAGAAGGGTGTGCTCTTGGACCGTTGGTGCACCGCGGAACAGGTGGCCGAGAACTATGGGCATCTCAGGGAGTTATTTTTGATTGAGGAATTTAAAGGTTGTGTTCCGGAAGAGATCCGGATGTATTTAAATGAGAGGACGAATCAGTCCATCTCAGAAATTGCTAGGTTCACAGATGAATATGCCCTAACCCACAAGAAAAAGTTTTCCTCGCCAAAAAGTTACCCGAGAGACCCTCGGAATGGTAGGGAAAGCCTGCCGACTGAGGCGGAGATCCCGCTGGGAGCTAGTGGTAAAATTGAGGAGAGGCAAGACGGCAGGAGAGGTCCTGGCTTGACCTGTTTTAATTGTGGAAAGGTGGGTCATATTGCATCAAAATGCTTTGCTCCGAGAAAGGAGCCAGAGAGAGAGAGAGCAGCGATCCCTATCGGGCGTGCAGTGGTAATCAGAAAATCGGCAAGAGGGTCCCAGGGGAGCAGAGAGCGCGAGGGGTCGGAGATTTATCTGTCACCCAGAACCGTGTCTGTGAGGAAGGGGGACCCGCCAATCCCCGTACGGATTTGGAGAGACACGGGGGCGGAGCTATCATTAATTAGCCGTAACATATTACCATTCGGACCTCCGACGGGCGAGGCAGCCCTGAGAGGCATAGGAAACTGGACCGAGGTAGTGCCTTTGCATAGGGTCCTTCTAGATTGTGAGTTGGTGTCGGGACCAGTGGAACTGGGGGTCCTGCCGGAGTTGCCGGGGGAAGGCCTGGACGTCCTTCTGGGTAACGACCTAGCGGGTGGGAAGATGGGTGCAGCCGTGAAGCTGACAACCCAGCCTGTGAGAGTTGAGGCCCCTCCCTCAGATCCAAAAATCTATCCCGCATGCGCGGTCACTCGCAGCCTGTCGAGAGCAGCAGCTGAGAACGGGAGCAGTTTAAAATTGGCCCAGACGTCTTTACCGACCCTGTGCCACGAGGGTTTCGAGGGTGGTAAAACCAGGAATAGTAACGTAAAAGGGGGTAAGGGAAAGAAGGTAGATCTTCCCTTAGCAAAGGAAAAGGTCCTAGAGGTAGGAAATAAAGAGGAGAAACAGATAAAGCTGTTAAAAGTTCCAGGGTTGGACATGGATGATCTGTCTGGTTTGGCAGAACTGTTTGAAGAAGTTGAAAATTCTAAAGGTGTTCCCGATAATGAAATGAGGGCAGTCCTCGATGAAAAGGATGCCATTGCCTTGAAGAAGTCTGCTGGGTTGGCAGATGAAGTTGTTTCAGCCCGCGGGGTTGAGTTTAATCCGGAAGTGAGTTGCCCAGAGAGTAACTGGGAAGATCAGGGGAATTTAGAATTTGAAAAGGGTACAGGTATTGAAAGCCTGGAAGAGGCAAATGCCCCGTTTGAGTGTGTCCAAGATGGGGATGCACGTGGTCCTGAACCTAGTCACGGAGCTCAGAAAAAGTCTGAGGTATTTGACTCAGCTGGACGAGACGGCCGTCCTTTTGGATCAGATAGACTTGGTTCGGGGAAGAAAGGGTTAACCGTGGGAAGTGTGAGTTCCCAGATGGTTGTGCTGAAGGGGGTGTTCAGAGTTAATGTGGAGTTTACAAATGGGGAGATAACTGTTGTTGTGGAGGAGAACGGTAAATCTGTAGTTCCCAAATCGAATGAAAAAAAATTAAGGCCTAGATTGATGACTGCGCATCGATTACAGGTTGATTTGGAATGTAAGGGTGCCCCACACGCTATTGTTATTCAAGAAAGCGCTGTGAGGAAGCCGAAATTTAAATGTGGCTGGAGAAAAAGGTTCGAACTGAAACACATCAGCCTGCATGGTCTTGACAAAAGGGTTAACTACCTGTGTAGCATTAAAGAATTGGGTGGAAATTCCCATGATGGACTAGGTTGGGGACACGGAGTTAAGAGAATAACCCTTGTGGAAAGGAAAGGCAGGAGAGTACCTCACCAAATTACTCAAGTTCCCCACGGGGGGACTCTCCGTAAAAGAGGCGATGGTTAATAGAAAATGCCATTTTTAAACAGCAACGCCGGTTGTACAGGTTTGCGCCAAAGCCTGTGAGATATAAAGACAACCCCTTTGGAGACCTGCCGGTGAAATAACACGACCGAAACGATTAGTATTGGTATAAACTTTTGTAGATGCACCTAAGCTAAGATCACACCTCCTTAGTTTTGTTGCTGAAGAAAATAAATAAATAGGTGGTTATTGAGCTGAAGTTTGATGCTACAAGACTTTAGTACGGTACGCGATGTTAAGATATTAAAGAAAGGGACACTGTAATTGTTACCTGTTTAGATACTGACTTGAATGTATAATGGTAGTACTCTGTGAAAAGAGGAGCTTGTGTATTGTGGTAGATTAAAAAAATCCTATGAGACTGTACCAACTTGTTTTTAACCGCTGGTAAAAAACTTTTAAGAGGGGAGGTGTTATGACCCCAGCCCCCTCCTTTGTGAGAATCGCAAGAGCCCTAGTCAAGTGGGGGGTCAAATGACCCAAGAGGGGGAGAGACGTGCTGAATAGACACAGGAAAATGGGAGAGAGAGGGAGACGTGCTGAAGACCACGTTCCCCCGGGAAGCAGAATAAAGCGACTCTGACTATTGTCTCATGAAGACCACGTGTAAAGCCCTCGGGCAAATTGGGCTGGTTGAGAGAGAGATTGACACCGGCGATCCCGTGAGGAAGTATAAAGGAGGGTCTGGGGGGCACGACCCCTTCAGACGCACCAGAAGACACGCTAGAAATCCTGCAACAGCGTTTTGATAGCGACAGCCAGCGGTGGGGTTCGTGTGCGTCTTTTCCTTGCCTGGGATTGGCGACCTCACCATGGAAGAACGGCTTAGTTTCAGGGGAGGCCACAGATGAGAGTCCATTCCCCAACGAGACTTCGACGAACCGAACTCCTACAGGTTGGAAAACCTGTCGGGTAACTGTTTCATTCAATCTCTCTCTCTCTCTTTCTAACAAAAGTGCACCAACGCGACACCACAACAGACGGCAGCTGGTGGAATTGCAGTGGCCGCAAAAGACTTTCAGATATACAGCGAACAATATATACATTACCCCTAGACAACGATAGAGCTTATTTTTGATTGATTATTACTATACCTGTGCTTTGGATTGGGTTTTGATGATGTATATGATCTGAATGTTTTGTATTAACCATACGTTTGTGCCCCTTTATAAATAAAACGTTTGAAAATAGTATCATCAGGCTTCAGCGGACCTCTCTATCTTTGCTGGTAAGTCACCCGGTTACTGGGGAACATAACAACGGAAAATTGCAAAGAAGATCATTCCTCTGTCAAAGAAGGGAGGGAGGCAGAAGAAAGGAAAATATAAGCCAGTTAGCCTGATTTCAGTGGTCAGAAGATATAAGAATCCATCATTAAGGATGAGGTTTCTGGATACTTGGAGGCACATGATAAAATAGGCCAAGGTCAGCATGGTTTTCTAAAAGGGATAATCTTACCTGACAAATCTATTGAAATTTTTTGAGGAAATAAAAGGCTGGATACATAAATGAGTGTCAGTGGAAGTTGTTTATTTGGATTTTCAGAAGGCTTTTGAGACGGTGCTGCACATGAGGCTACTTAGCAAGTTAAGAGCCCATGGTATTACAGGAAAGCTAAAAGAATTGATGGAAGATTGGCTGACTAGCAGGTGGCAATGATTGGGAATAAAGTGAGTCTTTTCTGGATGGCTGCCAGTGACTAGTGGTGCTCTGCATAGGTCGATGTTCTGACCGTTTCTTTTCAGATTATATATCAATTATTTTAATTAATGAATTGGTAACTTTGTGGCTAAATTTGCAAATGATAAAATGACAGCTGGAGGGTAAGGTAGGTTTGACAAAGCAGGGTGTCTGCAGAAGGGAATGGGCAAATAAATGGCAGATGGAATAGTGCAGGGAAGTACATGGTCATACCATATGGCAGAAGGAATAAAAATGTGGACTGTTTTCTAAATGAAGAGAAAACATCAGAGGCACAAAGGGACTTGGGAGTCCTTACGCAGGATTCCCTAAAGGTTAAATTGCAGGCTGAGTCAGTGGTAAAGAAGGTAATGTTAGCAGTCATTTTGAGAGGACAAGAATCCAAAAGCAAGGATGTATTGCTGAGGCTTTATAAGGCAGTGGTTAGACCACATAGAGTGTTGAAAGCAGTTTTTGGGCCCTTATCTAGGAGAAGATGTGCTGACATTGGAGAAGGCCCAGAGAAGGTTCATGAGAATGATCCCAGGAATGAAATAATTAACATTTAAAGGAGTGTTGAATGGTTCTGGGCCTGTACTCGCTAGTGTTTAAAAGAATGAGGTCAGATCACATTGAAACATATTGAATAGTAAAAGGCCCAGATAGATTTGATGTGGAGAGTAAGTTTCCTATAATGGGGGAGTTTAGGATCAAAGTGCACAGCCTCAGATTTGAGGGATATCCATTTAGAACAGAGATGAGGACAAATTTCTTTAGCCGGGGGTTGGGGACGAATCTGTGGAATACATTACCACAGACAACTGTGTAGGGCGTGTCACTGGCTATACTTAACACAGATGTTGATAGGTTCTTGATTAATTAGGTTGTCAAGAGTAATGGGGAGAAGGCAGGAGAATGGGGCTGAGAGGGTTAATAAATTAGCCATATTGGAATGGTGGAGCAGGCACAATGAGATGAATGGCCTAATTCTGATCTATGTCTTATGGTCTTATGAGTAAAGCCTCCCCACCATTGAGGACATGTACAAGGAGCAATGTCGTAGACACTAGCATCCATCATCAAGGACCCTCGTGATCCAGGTCATGCTCTCTTTTTGCTTCTGCCATCAGGAATAAGGTACAGGAGCCTCATGACTCACAACACCATGTTCAGTAGCAGTTATTAACCCTCAACCATCAGGCTCTTGAACCAGAGGTGACAACATTATTTAACTTCACTCAGCCCAACATTGAACCGTTCCCTCAACTTAATAATTTATCATTATTATTTTGCAAACACGAGGAAATCTGCAGATGCTGGAAATTCAAACAACAACACACAAAATGCTGGTGGAACACAGCAGACCAGGCAGCATCTATAATCTTCATCCTGATGAAGGGTCTCGGCCCGAAACGTCTGACAGTGCTTCTCCTTATAGATGCTGCCTGGCCTGCTGTGTTCCACCAGCATTTTGTGTGTGTTGTCATTATTATTTTGATGTTTTTCTATTTGCACAGTTTGTTGTTTTTTTGTAGACTGGTTGTTTGCCCATCTTGTGTGCGGCTTTTTATTGATTCCGTTGTACTTCTTTTTATTTATTGTGAGTGTCCACAAGAACATGAATCTCAGGTTTGTATATGGGGACATATATGTTGTCATGGATCAGAGGGATCTGGAAGTACAAGATCCCTATAATTAGAGTTGCAGGTAGGCCAGATGTTAGAGAAGGCTTTCAACATTATCAGGGCACTGAGTATAGAAGATGGCATGTTATGTTGCAGATGTACAAGATGTCTGTGGAGACACATTTGAAATATTGTATTCTGTTTTGGTCATCCTATTACAAGAAAGATATCATTAAGCTGGAAAAAGTGCAAAAGAGATTTGCAGATGTTTTGCCAGGACTCAAAGGACTGAGTTACAGTGAGGGGTTTAGCCCGTTGAGACTATTTTCATTTAACTGTATGAGGATGATGGGTGATCTTAGAGAGCTGTACAATCATGAGGGGCATAGATAAGATTAGTGGTCACCAACTAGTCAATTGCGATCGACTGGTCGATCTTTGAGACTTTCCCAGTAGATTCCAAAAAAAAGAAAAATAAATACACAATTACTGTTGTAATGTGAGCAATATAAAAATAAATAATAATAATTATTACCATGCACCGTGGTTCAGTGAAAACCTCTGTATGTTAAATATTGGTTTTGCCCGTCCCAGATAAAGTTGTTCCTTTGGGCATAAAGTTGTCGAGTGGTCCTTTTTCAAAGTAGAAATGACTACAAATACATTATGCCTGATAAATCTTTTGATGCAAAAGCAAATTTTACCCCTAGAGCACATATGTGAGCCGTTTTTAATCCACGCTTAGTTGCTTTCCCTGGTTATTCTGTTTCTCTTTTTCCACTGCCCAGCGTCATGCGTCACGTGTGTGCTGACATCATGTGACTGTTGTATTCTTTCAGCGTAGCTTGTGCTGCATCAAGGTGACCTATTAGATCAGATAAGACTACAGACTGTCACACACGCCAATGTACGGCACTCGCTAGTGATATCCTGCAAGGTAGCTAGCTAGCGTGGTGGAGGCTCCACGAAAGAAGGCGAAAACATACAAACTCCATCCAGAATGGGAAAAGAAATTTTTATTTACCTTGGTGAGAGACAAGTGTGTATGTATATTGTGCCACCAAACACAAGGACTGACGAAAAGAGGGAATCTGGAGTGGCATCACAACACCGACCACCAGAAATTTAAAGGCACCTACCCCCCAAAGAGCACAATCCATGCCAGGAAAGTTGAGGAGCTGAAATCGGGGTTGAAGGCTCAGCAATTGTTTTTCACAAAACATGCTGCTCAAAATAAGGCTGCTATTGAAGCATCATTTCGAGTAAGTCACCTTTTGGTTAAACACAAGAAGCCTTTTACAGATGGCGATTTATTCAAGGAAGCAATGGCCATTACTGCAGAGACTGTTGTTAATGACTTTAAAAACAAAGACAACATCAAAACGGCAATAAATAATATACCGCTTGGCCCTGCAACAGTGACGAGGAGGGTAGAGTCACTGTCAGAGGACATGGATCGACAAGGGTTAAAGGACTTATCACTCTGTGAATATTTTTCACGACAGTTTGATGAATCCCTGGATGTAATGCAAACAGCTCGGCTTGTCGTATTTGTCAGAATGGCTTTCCAGGATTTTACAACAAAGGAGGACTTCCTCACTCTTTTGCACTTAAAGGAGAGAATGAGAGGTGAGGATATTTACAATGAGTTTTAAAAATATGACCGTGAATATGACATCCCCATTCATAAACTGGTGGCAACTGTTACTGATGGGGCCCCAGCAATGTGCGGTGTGCTCATTGGTTTTATAGCACTGTACCATAATGACCCTGATTTTCCCAACTTCCTGGATTATCACTGTGTGATTCACCAGCAGGCCTTGGCTGGGAAGGTCGTGGACTTTTCTCATGTGATGACACTGGTGGTCAAACTGATAAACTTGATTCAAGCAAAAGTGCTTGAGCACCGCTTATTCAAGGTGTTATTGGATGAGCTCGATGCTGCTTACGGACACATAGTTCTTCGTGCTGATGTTCGGCGGTTGAGTCGCGGCAAAGTGCTGCAGCGATTTGTTGACTTGCTGCCTGAGATAAAGACTTTTCTGTCGATAAGAAACGAGGAGCACGAGGAACTGTCAGATGATGCGTGGCTAGTGGATTTAGGGTTTCTGACAGACCTAATGGCTAAATTAAATGCACTTAACAACGAGCTCATGGGAAAAGACCAACACCTGCCACACATGCTAAGCGCAGTAAATGCGTTTAAGGCCAAGCTCGGTGTTTGGATTTCAAATTTAAAGAACGGGAAGCTGGCACACTGTCCCAACTTGGAGAAAATGTTACAGGCCATCAAGGAAAAAAATGCTTTTCACCCTGAGCAGTACTGTGCTTCCCTAGACAAACTGACAATAGAATTCAATCAGCATTTTGGGGAGTTAAACGTCATGAAAGATATTGCTGCATTTATTTCAAACCCATTTCTGCTGATCAATATAGAACAAATAGCAGCCAAATTCCAGCAAGTATTTGTTGTGCCTAGTGATATTGAAATGGAAATAATTGATTTGCAAAATGACATTGAGCTTAAAGCAAGATGAAGGGATGGTGACTTTTGGGGGCTCGTCAGCAGGGAGAAGTTTCCTCATCTCACCATGTGTGCACTAAAAGTCAGTGCCGACTTCGAGTCAACTTATCTGTGTGAAACTGCATTTTCACTGATGAAAATGATTAAATCTATGTACAGGAGCTGTCTTACTGGCAGACACCTCACAGACTGTCTCAGACTGGCTGTCTGTAATTATGAGCCAAATTTCAGGGAACTAGCAGAAAGTATTCAGCCCCAGTCATCACACTGAGTGCAATAGTCAATTTTTATTCATTTACTTTTCATGTTGAAATAAAATTAAACAATGAAACTTAGAATTAAAGGTATGAAGTATTGTAATATTCTTAAAGAAAGACAGCTATGGCCTGTTTGATATGTTAGTTACAGTGTTTTTTTGGTTGAATTAATTTGAAAGCTTGACAAAAGCATTTTATGTAATTCAAATATAATTAGCCCAAATAAAAGGCCTTAAATTGGAAGTACAATCTGAACTGTTTTTTTCTCTAAACGATTTAGTAAGTAGATCTTGCATTTCACTAAGGTCAAGGTAGGGGATCTTGGGCTTAAAAAGGTTGGTGACCACTAGATAAGATGAACGTGTGCTCTATTTATTTCATTGTTGTGGATTCAAGAATAAGAAGGCACAGGTTGAAGATGAGAGTGGAGAGATTTGTGGGAACATGCAGGGCAACTTTTTAAACCAGTGTATGCAATAAACTGTCAAGAGAGTAGCTGAGGTGAGTATCTGGACAACATTTAAAAGGGACTTGGACAGGAACATGTATAGGAAAGGTTTAGAAGGATATGGGCCAAACATGGGCAAATTGCATGAGCACAGATGGAAATCCTGTTAAGCACGAACCAGTTAATGGATGGGCCTGTTATCCCACTCTATGACTATGATTAATTAAATAATAATAATCAAAGTACTAACAATGCACTCAAATATTTAAGAAAATTAAATAAATGTATGTTAATTTTTATTTCATTGGGAAATGGCTTTAATTTTCTCCCATTGATTTAAATGGATGACAACACTTCAGTCAGTAGCATTGCCAGCCTGAGCTGTGGATCAGTAGAGGTTAATACTGCCCCTTTGGACTCTCCACCAATGCTACTGGTAGCCCAGCTGGAATGGTGGAAGATACTGCCCTGGCATAAGCCAGACTGGGAATTTCCACTTTCTACAGGGCAATGAGCAGAAGCACCACAAAATAAAGGACTGGCCCAGTGTCTTCCTATTCCCATTCTGACATGCCTGTCCATTGCCTCCACTACTGCAAAAATGATCAGAAGTTAGAGAAATCAATGTTCTTGTCATCATGTTGGAGGCTGTCTAGTTGAATTATGAGGAGCCACTTCTCCATTTGGAATTTGGTTTCATCATGGTAGTACAGGAGGCCATCGACCAACATGTCGGAATGGAAATGGGAAGCCACTGGGAGATCCTGCCTTTTGTGGCAGACAGAGTAAAGGTACTTGACAAAGTAGTCTCCCACTACGAAGCCAAACGTAGGTTGGAGGAGCAACACCCATATTCTGACTGGGTGATATGAACATCTATTTCTCTAAACCTGGTACTTTGATCCTCCTTTTCTTTCACCTGGTCTCACCTATCACCTGCCAGATTGTACTCCTTCTGCTCCCTCCACTTTCTTATTCTGTCTTCTGCCATCTCCCATTGCTGTCCTAATGAAGTGTCTCAGCCCACATCATCAACTGTTTATTCCCCTCCATCAATGCCACCCAACTTCCTGCTTTCCTCCAGCATTTTGTGTATGTTGCTCAAGGTTTCCAGCTTCTGTGGAGACTTTTATGTTTGTGGTCCAACAATTAGCATTGTTGCTAATTTGGGCTCAGAGCAAGTATTTACAAATTTGCCAATGGAATTAGCTAACAGTGAGAAGTTCAGGTAAAAAAAGCCACTATCTAATTATAAATCATCCAGAGATAAACCAGAGCAGAACTCTGAACAAAAGACTATATTTAAATAGCCACCTTTCAGAAACATGCCACTGCCATTTAGTTGAACCTGACAGATGTTGTGTGATACCACACACTAAGAAGTACTGAATTGTCATGCCATTTTACTTAATACTGTTAAAGATATTACACGACTCCAGGTTGCTGATTGGGTGCTTCATTCACTAGATTAGTACAGGTTGTTTAGAGATTTATGCCACCATCTCTTCTGCTGATTACAGTTGAAGATATATCAAACTTATAAGAACATTAAATATTTATCTTGTACACACCACAGCAGACTACTGAAATAATGGAATGATTAGATGTTAAGTGCCTCATGATTATTACTGAACAATAGTACTCCATTAAAGTAAAATAAATAAATTATGACAGCTTTCAGTGCCAAAAATTCAAATAAATTATGAGATTACAACTCTAAAATATTTCCTGTGCCAGAAGGGAATATGGGTCATGTTGGAAAAACAAATTAATTAAAAATGACCACACACGAAAGGTGCAATATCTTGATACACACCCACCTCCGAAATAATAGCTGCTCCCGGAGTAAATTTGCATCTGTATGGTTGAATGAAAGGTTGAGGTAGCGTTATTGTCCAATATGATGCTAACACGATTTCTTCTGGCATTCAAATTAATCGAATGCCACAGTCCATCATTCAGATTGACACCTGGAGAAATGAGATATCCGATTAACATGGGATCAACACAATTCTTTCACGAGGCCACAGATTTATGTATAACAAGTTGCTCTCTGATTTACTGAGGCAGACTGACATATGGGTGATTCTTAATCCCTGTTTGGTAGGCAGGTATGATGTAAAACCCTAAAATTCTCAAACACCGTTCCAGCCTACTTAAATCAGAGGTTTGCAGAAACTGACAAGGCACAGGAAAACAAATTATGCTGAGGAAACAAATTTTCAATGTTAAAAGAAATGAAATAAAAGATCATCTTGAAATGTCAGCTCAGTTTTTCTTACCACAAATATTGTGTCACAGATATGAGACCCGATGCAGATTGGGAGCCCGCTTTGTTGAGCACCTTCCCTCTGTCTGCTACAAAAGGCAGGATCTCCTGATGTCTACCCATTTCAATTTGACTTCCCATTCCTATTCTGACATGTCAGTCGATGGTCTACTGTTATGATGCTGCCAAGCCGAGGCTGGAGGAGCAACACCTCATGCTCTGGGTAACCTCCAACTTGATAGCATAAACATCGATTTCTCTAACTTCTGTATTTTCAACCCCTCCCTCCTCTTTCTTTTTCCATTTCCCATTCTGCTTACCTTCTTACTTCTTGCCTTCTCTTTACCTGCCCCTCACCTTCCTCTGTTTCCCCTCCTCCTTCCCTTTCTTCTATGGACTTCTCTCCTTTTCATCAGATTCCTTCTTCAGCTCTTTATCTCTTCCACCTGTTCCCTCCTAGCTTTTCACTTCATCCTCCCCCTCACCCACCCACTCAAATTGTCCCCCTCCCTGCCAGATTGTACTTCCCCTTCCTCCCACACCTTTTTGTATGGAGTCTGCTCCCTCCTTTCCAGTCCTGTTAAAGGATCTCTGCCAGAATTGTTGACTGTTTATTTCCCTCTGTGGATGGTGCGCGACTTCTTGAGTTACTCTGGCATTTTGTGTGTGTTGTCTCACCTGTTACTTTTTCTCCAGAGTTTTTAAATTTGCCCCTTTCTTCATATTTTGCAGATTTAACCTAGACTAGCGTGCACGATGAAGCTATAGAAAACCCAACAGGACAAGGGAGGTGATGGTAACTTTAAAGAGAAGGTAGTTGTTAAAAGAGGAAAAGGAGTGAAGGCTATCCAACTCCCTCACTCACAATCCTTAACTTAAGCTTTACCTGTGGGACTAGACAGCCACTCTGCCAGAACTGTCTGTTACTGCACACATTGGAATAGGAATTGGTTTATTATTATCTCGTGTATGGAGGTACGGTGAAAAGGTTGCCTTGCATACCATCCATACAGTTCATTTCATTACACTGAGGCGTAACAAGGTAACACAAGGTAAAGGTTCCTAATGTTGACATAGACGAGGGTGGTAGTGGGGATAAACTCCCACTACCTATAGAGTGCTCCAAATGGCGTGCGACTCTAACAGCCTCTGACACCCAAGTCCAACTCTTGGCCTTCATGTGTGGCTTAGCTACTAGGCCCAGCAGAACTGTTTCTACTGACAAGAGAAGGGGCAAAGGCAGACCACTGGCACCTCAAAACCAGTTGCTTCGGACAGGTGGGGCTCATCAGCCTTGGATGGCAGCATGCCTAGGAGAGGGAAAACTGATTTTAAACCTCTGCTGTCTTGGGGCCATACTCACCCATGGGAAAGGCTTCGGGAGTAAACCCTGAGGAAGAAATCCAGAGCTGGGATCCATAAGGCAGTTTGATGTTGTTTACAATTTCACTCGGGCAACTTCTGTGATGACACTGGTGCCAAGCTGTATCGGCAATTGCCCTTCCCTTGGACTACATCAGGGACATGGAGAGGAGGAACCCGCTGCATGGGCAGCAGCTGGTTTTTCAAATCTTCCCGCCCAGGCTTGCACCCCAGAGAGGACACAGTCCACCAGAGGTGCAAACCCAATATCCCCTGGGATCAACGGCTGCCTACAGCTCAACAAGGTAAAGCTATAACAGAATGTGGAATAAAGTGGAACAACTACAGAGAAAGTGCAATCCGAGTAGACAATATGGTGCAAGATTACAAAGAGGTATATTGTGAGATAAGTGTCCACTTCACTGTAATGATCTAGTCAATGTCTTATGACACTGCGTTTACTGCGTTAAGTATTGTATGTAATTAGTTTTGCTACAACAAGTGTATGGGACATTGGAAAAAATGTTGAATTTCCCCATGGGGATGAATAAAGTATCTATCTATCTATCTATCTATCTATCTAACAGTGGGGTAGAAGCTGCTCTGAAGCCTGGTGGCATGTACTTTCATGTTATTGTATCTTCTGCCTGATGGAGAAGAGAGAGTAGGAAACATTCCAAGTGGTCACTAATTGACAAGTTATTCCCTTCCCTGGGGTCGTACTTCAAAACACATGAACACATGAGATAGGAACAGAAGGAGGTCAATCTGTTCATCAACATTTCTCTACCATTCATTAAGATCTGTCACATCAATTCCATAATTACATCTACCAATAACTTCATAATTTAATTTACCAATAATCTATTAGCCTCTGCATTGAAAATATTTTAAAAACATGGTACCTTCAAGGGTTCCTACTTCTCATTGCTACCACCTAGGAGGAGATACCGGAGCCCAAGGACATATACTCAACATTTCAGGTACAGCTTCTTCCCATCTGCCATCAGATTTCTGAATGGATATTGAATCCACAAACACTGCCTCAGTACTTTTTCATCTCTTTTCACACTACTTATTTCATTATATATATATATACACACACACACATCTTTCTCTCTTCGATTGTCCATCAAAATCCGATGACGACATCCACTCCTTTAACGGTGAAATCTTTGATGACTATACAGTCCTATCCTGGACCCACATACACACACAAACACACTTCTTTCTGTAATTTATAATTTCTACTATGTATTGCAATGTACTGCTACTGAAATACAGCAAATTTCATGATGTATGCCTGTGATATTAATGTGATTCTGATACTCAGACAAGAAAAAAAAACATTCTCTCATCTAAATTAAATGGACAACCCGTAACTTTTTAAAAAAAAAACTCATAATACTAGGTTCTTCCAAATATCTTCTCCATGTCCACCCTGTTTGGGTCCCTCTGAGTAATCCATCTTTTAATCAAGTCTCGTCTCATTCATCTAAACTTTCAAGGATAAAAGTCCAAACTGTCCAACTGTTCCTCATAATACAACTTGGCCATTGTGGGTATTAGTCCATTAATCCTTGTCTGAACTGCATCCAATTTTTAAAATATTTTTCCTTTCAAGATTACTCCCAATGCAGCTTCAAAATACTATCTATTGTTATAAATGACTATTACATGCACCTCATCACCCCTCTAATTTTATGCAATCCATCTCCACGTTGAATAATTTACAGTAGCATGCAATATGCCGGCATACCTATGGGATACAGTTGTTGCTGAACTTTGTGGACATGCTATGTTGGCATGGTGACGCACATGTGCTGCCCCCAGGGCATAAGACCATAAGACATAGGAGCAGAATTAGGCCATCTGGCTCATCGAGTCTGCTCCACCATTCAATCTTGACTGATCCTTTCTTTTGCTCCTCCTCAACCCCAGATCGCAGCCTTCTCCCCATAACCTTTGATGCCATGTCCAATCAAGAACCGATCAATCTCTGCCTTAAATACACCCCATGACCTGGCTTCCACAACTGCATGTGGCAATAAATTCCACAAATTCACCATCCTTTGGCTAAAGAAATTTCTCCGCATCTGTTTTGAAAGGGTGCCCCTGGATCCTGAGGCTGTGCCCTCTTGTTCTCTCCCACCATGGAAAATATCCTTTCCACATCTACTCTGTCTAGGCCTTTCAACATTCGAAAGGTTTCAATGAGATCCCCCTTCCTCCTTTTCCTTTTACTCTGCTGTATTGTTTTTACCCTCTATCTTCACAAGCCTCCCAGGGCCTGCTATAGTGAAGCATCCCCACAGTATCATGTAGCCGTCACCATGGATCACAGTAGGGATAGTATGTTTTTGATGATGTCTGGTGTATGGCTTATGCCAAGCATAGTGTTTAGTCTGATGGTCAAAAAGCTCAATTTTGGTTTCATCAGACCATAGAATCTTCTTCCAGCTGACTTCAGAGTCTCCCACATGTCTTCTGGTAAACTCTAGCTGAGATTTCATGTGAGTTGTTTTTAACAGTGGCTTTCTCTTTGCCACTCTCCCACAAAGCTGCGACTGGTGAAGCACCTGGGCAAAAATTGTTGTATGTGCAGTCTCTCCCATCTCTGCTACTGAAGCTTGTAACTCCTCTAGTGTTGTCATAGGTCTCTTGGTGGACTCCCTCACTAGTCACTTTGCATACTCACTAAGTTTTTGAGGATGGTCTGCTCTAGGCAGATTTACAGCTGTACCATATTCTGTCAATTTCTTGATGATTGACTTAACCGTACTCCAAGAAATAGTCAGTGACTTGGAAACTTTCTTGTATCCATCTCCTGACTTGTGCTTTTTAATAATCTTTCTGCAGAGTTGTTTGGAGTATCCTTCGTCTTTAAGGTGTCATTTTTGCTAGGATACTGACTCACCAGCAGTTGGGCCTTTCAGACATAACTGTATTTTTACTACAATCAATTGAAGCACTATAACTGCACACAGGTGATCCCCATTTAACTAATTATGTGACTTCTAAAACTAATTGGCTGCACTAGTGATGATTTGGTGAGTCATATTAAAGGGAGTGAATACTTATGCAATCAATTATTTTATGTTTTATATTTGTAGTTAACTTAGATCACTGTGTAGAAATCTGTTTTCACATAGACACTTTTCTGTTGATCAATGTCAAAAAAGCCAAATTAAATCCACTGTGATTCAATGTTGTAAAACAATAAAACATGTAAACTTCCTGGGGGGGGGGGGGTGAATACTTTTTATAGGCACTGTGCATATGTAAATTAAATTAACCAAGTAGTGCAAAAACAGAGGGAAAAATTACTGGGATAGTGTTCATGCATTCATTGCCCATTCAGAAATCTGTTCGCAGGGGGGTAAGAAGCTATTCCTAAAACTCCGACTGTGTGTCTTTAGGCTTCTGTACATCCTCCTTGATAGTAGCAATGAGAAGAGAGCATGTGCTAGGTGATAGTTGTCAATAAAGATGGAATATGACTCTCACTCAATCTTTCCTCGTAAGACCTGCTCTCTAGTCCAGTCAGCATCCTGGTAAATCTCTTCTGTATTTTCTTTCAAATTTCCATGCTCTTCATACAATGAGGCAATTGGAACTGAACACAATACTCTAACTGTGGTCTAACCACGGTTTTATAGAGCTGCATCATTACCTTGTGGCCCTTGAAGCCAATCACCTGACTAATGAAGGCCAGCAAATCATGCATCTTTTTATCCACCTGTCTACTTGTGTGGGAACTTTGAGGGATCTATGGACTTGGACGACAAGATTTTTGAATTGACACTGAGCCAACCCATGAACACTTCCTCACTTTTTGTGTGACTTATTTTTTAATATAAATATATATTTCTTATTATATTTTATGGATTTGTTTAATGTATTCCACTGTACTGCTGATACAAAACAACAGATTTCACAACATATGTCAGTGATACGAAACCTGACTCTAATTGTGATTCTGTGCTAAGGCTTTTCTCCTTGGAGTGATGGAGGATGAGAGGTGACTTGATAGATGTATATAAGGTTATGAGAGGCATAAATAGAGTGGATACCCAGTATAATGTTCCCAGGCAATGGCCAGTAGCAGGGGCATCTGTTTAAGGTGAGAGGAGGAAAGTTTAGGGGATATGCCAAAGGTATAGTGTTTTTATTTACCAGAGAGCCATTAATGCCTAGAACACAATGCTGCAGGTGGTGGAAGAGGCTGATAAAACAAGAAATAGAAGAGATTTTTAGATTGGTACATGGAGGCAAGAGTGCAATGGGATGTGTAGGAAAGAAGGGATAGATTAATCATGGCACGAGGAAATCTGCAGTTGCTGGAAATTCAAGCCACACACACAAAATGCTGGTGGAACGCAGCAGGCCAAGCAGCATCTATAGGGGGAAGCACTGTCGACGTTTCGGGCCGAGACCCTTCGTCAGGACTAACCGAAAGGAAAGATAGTAAGAGATTTGAAAGTAGGAAGGGGAGGGGAAAATGTGAAATGATAGGAGAAGACCAGAGGTGTTGGGGTGAAGCTGAGAGCCGGAAAGGTGATTGGCAAAAAGGATACAGAGCTGGAGAAGGGAAAGAATCATGGGACGGGAGGCCTAGGGAGAAAGAAAGAGGGAGGGGATCACCAGAGGGAGATGGAGAACAGGCAGTGTGATGGACAGAAAGAGAGAGAAAAAAAAGGAGGGGGAAAAAAACTAAATATATCAGGGATGGGGTAAGAAAGAGAGGAAGGGCATTAATGGAAGTTAGAGAAGTCAGTGTTCATGCCATCAGGTTGGAGGCTACCCAGCCGGTATATGAGGTATTGTTCCTCCAGCCTGAGCGTGGCTTCACCTTGACTGTAGAGGAGGCCATGGATGGACCTATCAGAATGGGAATGGGATGTGGAATTAAAATGTATGGCCACTGGGAGATCCTGTTTTCTCTGGCGGACAGAGCATAGGTGTTCAGTGAAATGGTCTCCCAGTCTGTGTTGGGTCTCCCCAGTTGGCATGAACATTGACTTCTCTAACTTCCGTTAATGTCCCTCCTCCCCTTCTTACCTCATCCCTGATATATTTAGATTTTTTTCCCCTCTCCTTTTTTTTCTCTCTCTTTCTGCCCATCACTCTGCCTGTTCTCCATCTCCCTCTGGTGCTCCCCTCCCTCTTTCTTTCTCCCTAGGCCTCCCGTCCCATGATCCTTTCCCTTCTCCAGCTCTGTATCCCTTTTGCCAATCACCTTTCCCGCTCTCAGCTTCACACCACCCCCTCTGGTCTTCTCCTATCATTTTGCATTTTCCCCTCCCCCTCCTACTTCCAAATCTCTTACTATCTTTCCTTTCGGTTAGTCCTCACAAAGGGTCTCGGCCCGAAACGTCAACAGATTAATCATGGAGTAGATTTTCACAGGTTGGCACAACATTGCGGGCCAAAGGGCCTGCACTCTACTTTACACTGCTATATTCTAATTACTGAAGGATTGTTGTAAAGTGAGTTCTGGGATTTAGGAAGAAACTGGGATATACTGTATTTCTAAGGTTGAATGGTGTGTGATTTGGAAGGGAACTGACCAGTGGAGGAGTTCCAATGTTTATGCTTTCTTTGGCATGTTTTCAAAGATTAGCTTTATTTGTCACATGTACATGGAAACATCAGAAGATATAATACACTGTGTCGTTTGCATCAATGATCCACATCGTCCAAGGATGTCACCATGATTCACACATCATCAAATCTACTACCTGTGCACCTTTGGAATGTATTTGGGAGCAAACCCACATGGTGACGGAGAAAATGTACGAACTTCTTACAGACAGCGGTAAGAAATTAACCCTATCCAATGAAGTTGCTTAGCATTATGCCAACTGTTTGGCTAGAATGAGTGGATGAAATGGAGGGGGAGTAACTGAAGTAATACAGTAATCATGGAGCAGGGAAGGAGAAGAAAATACCCAAAATATTTAATTTACCTATTCCCATATGTGAAAGAGCCAAAAGACTGGTACCTTGGCTTCCAAATGTTGAGCTGAAGATGAAGGTGTGTGAGATGAACAATGTATTAACCACTTAATTAGATACACCTGTACTCCTGCTAGTTAATGCAAATATCCAATCAACATATCATGTGGCAGCAACTTGGTGCATAAAAAACATGCAGTCACAGTGAAGAGGTTCTGTTGTTGTTCAGACCAAACTTCAGAATGAGGAAGATATGTGATCTAGGTCAGTGGTCCCCAACCTCCGGGCTGCAGACCTAGGTGACTTTGACTGTGGAATGATTGCTGGTGCCAGATGAAGTGGTCTGAGTGTCTCAGAAACTGCTGGTCTCCTGAGATTTTCACACACAGCAATCTCTGGAGTTTACAGAAAATGCTGTGAAAAACAACAAAAAAAATCCCATGAAAAAATCCACTGAGCCTTCTTAATGAGTGATGTCAGAATGATTCAAACTGATAGGAAGGGAATAGTAACTGAAATAGTCTGGCACTGTAACAGTGGTGTGTGGGAAAAAAACCCATCTCTGATTGCAAAACTTGTCAATCCTAGAAGTTGTTGGGCTGCAGCAGCAGAAGCCCACACTGGGTTCCACTTCTCTATGTCATTAAGTAGCCACTGAATGTAAGGTTTCTTGCAGCAATGAAGGCTAGGTTAAGATTATAGTCAACATCCAGTTTATGGCTATTGTGACTACTTCATAGAAATGCAGATGGTCAAAGACAATGTTTTTAATATTCATATTTTAGCTCACATAGCCTGACGGTATGGTGGTTGCAGATTCAACTGGACTTTTGAAAGTGAATTGGATAAATACTTGAAAGAAAAAAAAGTCTATGCATATTAGGAAGGAGTAGCAGATTAAGCAGACCAGGTTAGAATTCAAAAAGCTGTCACCTGACCTGAATGGCCACTTTCTGTGGTAATGTGATAAAGTGGTTATTTTTTATATTTTATTTAGAAATGCAGCATGATAGCAAGTTCTTTCAGCCTCATGAGCCTGCCGCCCAGTTACACCGATGTGACCAAATAGCCTTTACTACTTTGGAATATGGGAGGAGGGAGGAGAGCAGTGAACCTGGAAGAAATCCAAGTGGTCATGGGGAGAATGTACAAATTCCTTGCAGGCAGCAGTGGGAATTGAGCCTGGGTCACTGGTGCTGTAATAGTTTTACGCTAACCATTACACTACCATGTCACCCTATGCATATTCAACAGGATGTTCAAAATAAATTTTGATAGATATTCTTTTAAAATGCTTGTGTATTGGGAAAGATTGAGGGATTGAGACAAACTGGATTAGTCTTCAAAAAAACTGTCACGTTCTTGGTGAACTCAATGTCCTCTTTCTATGCTGATGTGACACTTTGATTCTAAATGAGGTGAGACAATAAGCAGTCTGTGAAGAATAAGCCAGCAAAGGTAGGGAGACTGTGGGGCTCTAACAAAAAGGAAAGAAAGTATGCAAATAAACATTGGAGATGTTGATGCTAGGAAAGGAGGTTTGGATTAGCTTTTGTTGAATGTGTATTAAATCAGACAAGAAGGATCAGAAAATATGGAGTAAGAATTGGAAGAAAAGACAGTAGAAAGAAATCAGAAGAAGGGCCAGATAAAGACCTGTCAGTTAAAGAAAGTGAAAATTGAAATGATTAAGATTAGGAACTTAGCTTAATGCCAAAGAAGCTTAGCAAAGGGTTTAAGATGTTAACTGAATAGCTGGAATGAGTCAATTATGAGTATTTCTTCTGTGGAATTATTGGAATGAATATTTGCACAAATGTGCAAAAAGGATGAATGATAAAATGGAAGGTCAGGAGAAATTTTTAGGACAACCAGTTCTGTAAGAAGTCACGAACAAATGAATGGGGAAAAAAACTTCAGAGCTTTTATCAAGAATATAATACTTCCATTTGCAAAAGCAAGGCAACTTGGGTTCCTTTAACTGATTAAGCGCTGTACTATAGTAAATAATGCTTATTAAATGTTCTTTTAACTGGAGTTTTTTCAAGTCAAGCCATATTTATTGTCATGTACACAAGTATGGTGAAGAATAGATTTAATGTAAAGCTTGCCTGCAGCAGTTTCAGATACATACACAAAACATAAATGATCAAGACAATGTAAAAAAGACTCTGCAAAACAAGACATGGGTGCAAAATAAACACTAGTTTCAAACCCAACTTCAAAGTGGATTATTTTAAGCTAGTTCCTTAACCAAAGTAGCAGACATTCCATGGCCAACTGCTCCTTGTTTAGATGCATGCAACAGTAAGACATGTATGTACCCAATGGAAATGAATTGTCATCATTCAGAAACATTAATTCTTTTTCCCTCTGCTTCTTTTAACCTCTTTTGCTGAGTGTTTCCAGCTTATTTTTTTACTTCATATTCATAGGTATCCAAATTTCAAAACAGGAATAGTAGTTCTGCATATCTTTATTTAGAGATGTAGCACAATAACAGGCGTTTCCAGCCCAATTACACCATGTGACCAATTAACCTACTAACCCATACGTCTTTGGAATGTGAGAGGAACCCCACATGGGATTGAAACCCATCCGGGTGCACCTGTTTTTTCCTATAGTCACGGGGAGAGCATACAGACTCCTTACATCCAGCAGTAGAATTGAAGCTGGGTCACTGCTGCTGTAGTAGTGTTATGTTAACTGCTGTACTACTGTGCCACTCTTAAGAACATGGGAATAAACCAACCTGGAACATTAGTCCAGAATAAGATTAATTGCAGACCACCCATTTTATACTGGTGTTCTATTGCGAGAAGTTGAATATCCAGTTAAAATCTCTAAAAGGTTATCTAGGATGCCCTGTAGCGTAGCAGTTACCGCAACATTGTTGTAGCACAGAGCATCAGATTGCAGAGTTCAATTCTGGCATTGTCTATAAGGATTTGTACGTCCTTGCCGCCCCGACCATGTGGATTTCCTCTGGGTGCTCCTGTTTCTTCCCAGGAGGCTAACTGGTCATTGTAAATTAGGCTCGTGTTCAATAGGTGGGTTGCTGAGTGGTGCAGCTCATTGCACGCTGGAATGACCTGTTCCATGCTGTATCTCTAGATAATATAATTAAAATACAAGCTTATTTCTTCTACCCGTGCTGCATTAAAATCATAATTTGTATTTAGCTCTCCACGTACATATATTTAATTGAGATGAAAGACTTCAGTCTTTTTATTTTGTTATTCATGTTTCAGGATGAGAGTATCACTGGCAAAGTCAATGTTTTATATTCATTCCCCTTGAGGGTGCTTGTGGATATTTTTCTTGAAACGCTACTGACTTTCCGATGAGGGAATACATTTTCATTTAGAGTCATACAACATGGAAACGGGCCATTTGGCCCACCACATGCATGCCAACCTGTGGGCACTCATCTATTTAATGCCATCTCCTGGCCTTCTGTGCATTGGTGCATTTAGTTCTCATCTAGATATTTCTTCAGTAATGCCACCTCTCCACAAATTTGCTACTCCAAATCCTGCTGACTGTTGGAAGTCTCACTCATGAATGTGATCATCCTTTTCTTTTTCCTCAGTTCACCAAGATTGCCTCAGTAGATGAGCCCTCCAGTATGTCTTCTCTCAGCACAGCCATGATATTTTACCGAACGAGTAATGCCACCCTTCCCACTTTAATACCTCTCCCTCATGTCTAAAACAAAGGAACTTTATAACACTCAGCTGCCAGTCCTGCCCCTCCCACAACTAATTCTCACCAATGGCTACAACATTGTGTTTCCATGTTTTTTTATGTTCTAAGCTCATCTGCCTTAATTACAATACCTGCATCAAATATACACTGCCCAGAACATTAGTGCCACCATGTTCAGCCTTTCAATTTCTGTCTTGCATGCAGGGCATGTAGGCTTAACATTGACTTTCCAATTTTGTTTTATTTACATCTGAGGTTGGGAGAAGTTACCTGCAGTCCACTGTATCTCTACCTCTCTTAATTTTATGTTCCTCAATCATGCCCTCTATCAACCTCATCCATTTCAGAGAAAACAGACAATTGCCACGCCCATTTCTCCTTATAATTGGACTGCTCTGTCCCAGACAACTTTCTGCACCCTTTCCATTGTTATATTCATCTTTATCCTCCTCCCAAACCCCACTCTCACAGTCCACCAGCAGCTCCACAACCCAGTGGATTTTGTAATGTTTCAATGGAGTGATAAGATGTTGTGCTACTGTGCCCACTCAGATAGTTCCAATTCCCTGCATTCAACCCACATCCCTACAATTCCCTTCCCTCCTTGTACCTATCACTTGATTCTAAATGATACTCTTGTATCTGTCTCAAACACTTCCTCTGAAAGTTCATCTCTGAGAAAATGTTGTTCCTTGGGTCCTTCTTACTCTCACTCTAAACCTATTCCCCCTAGTTCTGGACTCTCCAATCATGGGTAAAAGACTATTACCATCCAACTTTATCTTGCCTCATGATCTTAACTACTTCTAAAAGGTCACCGTCTCATTCTTTGATGTTCCAAGGAATAAATTCCTAACTCGGCCAACATCTCCCTGTAACTCTGGTCCTCTAGTCTTGGTAACCTCCTCACAAATCTTCTTTGCACTTTTCCAGGTTAACCATGTATCTTCTATAACAAGGTGACCAAAACTGTACATAGTACTCCAAGTGCAGTCTCACCATTGACTTATGCAACTTCAACACAATATCCCAAATCCCGTACTCGGTGCCCTGACTAATGAAGGCCAGCCAGTAGACTAAATAACTTTTTATTATTTCTGTCACTGCTTTTAACAAGCTTCTAGATCCACTTCTAGATCTCTCTGCTCTGTTACATTTCCTAGTACCCTACCATTTAATAGCACAAGTACTACTCTGCTTTGACTGTACAAAATGCATCGTGTCACACTTATTTCATAAAAATCCATTTGCCAGTTCTCAACACACTTCCCTAATGTATCAAGATCCCACTATAATCAATGATAACCTTTTGACTCTCAACAAAACCTTCTAAAGCTCCAAAGGCCAGTGAGTGAGTGGGCCAGTGAAGGAGTGGAGATTTGAGGCTTTGACGAGAAAAGGCAGAGGATGAGCTTGTTCCCAGTTAGTCTTTACAATGCCTCCTGAGATGGTGATGTGCCTCTCCTGTGAAATGTGGCAGTCTTGGGGGAACTCCCCTCTCCCGCAGAGTCACATCTGCCAGAAGTGCTTGCGGCTGGGCGATATGGAAGACCGTGTGAGGAATCTGGAGCAGCAGCTGGATGACCTTTGACTCATAAGGGAGAATGAGCCAGTCATAGATGAGAGCTACAGGGAGGTAGTCACACCTAGGCTGCCGGAAGCAGGTTGTTGGGTGACAGTCCAAGGGGGGGGAAAGCAAAGGAGAGTAGACAGGTAGTGCAGAGCCCCCCTGTAGCCATTCCCTTGAATAATAAGTTTGCCATCCTGGATACTGTTGGTGAGGACGACCGACCAGGTGTGAGCCACGGTGGCAGGGCCTCTGGCGCTGAGTCTGACCCTGTGGCGCAGAAGGATGGGACGGAGGAGAGGAGAACTGTTGTCATTGGAGACTCTATAGTCAGGGGAGCAGACAGGAGATTTTGTGGACGTGAGAAGGAAACCTGCATGGTTTGTTGCCTCCCGGGTGCCAGGGTCCGGGATGTCTCTGACCGGGTGCATGACATCCTGGTACAAGAGGGAAAGCAACCAGAAGTTGTGATACATGTTGGGACCAACGACATAGGCAGGAAGAGGGATGAGGTCCTGAAGTGTGAGTTTCGGGAACTAGGCAGAAGGCTGAAGAACAGGACCTCAAGGGTGGCGTTCTCAGGATTGCTGCCAGTACTACGTGATAGTGATGGTAAGAATTGGAGGAGATGGCAGTTGAATGCGTGGAGTTGGTGCAGGGGGCAGGGTTTTAGATTTTTGGATCATTGGGATCTCTTCTGGGGAAGGTGAGAACTGTACAGATTGGATGGGTTGCACCTGAACTCAAGGGGGAGCAATATCCTTGCTGGTAGGTTTGCTAGCATGGTTCGGGAGGGTTTAAATTAATTTGCAAGGGGGATGGGACCCGGAGCGATAGAGCAGTGAAAGAAGTGCATGGAGTAAAGCCAGATTTAACATATAGAGAGGCTTTGAGGAAAGAGCAGCAGAATAAAGGGTGTAAACGTAGTAAGGTAGAAGGGCTAAAGTGTGTGTACTTCAATGCAAGAAGCATCAGGAACAAAGGTGATGAACTGAGAGCTTGGATACATACATGGAATTATGTTGTAGTAGCCATTACGGAGACTTGGCTGGTACCAGGACAAGAATGGATTCTCAATATTCCTGGATTTCAGTGCTTTAAAAGGGATAGAGAGGGGGGAAAAGGGGAGGAGGGGTGGCATTACTGGTCAGGGATACTATTACAGCTGCAGAAAGGGTGGGTAATGTAGCAGGATCCTCTTTTGAGTCAGTATGGGTGGAAGTCAGGAACAGGAAGGGAGCAGTTACTCTACTGGGGGTATTCCATAGGCCCCCTGGTAGCAGCAGAGATACCGAGGAGCAGATTGGGAGGCAGATTCTGGAAAGGTGCAAAAATAACAGGGTTGTTATCATGGGTGACTTTAACTTCCCTAATATTGATTGTTACTTGATTAGTTCCAAAGGTTTAGATGGGGCAGAGTTTGTTAAGTGTGTCCAGGATGGATTCCTGTCACAGTATGTTGACAGACCGACTAGGGGGAATGCCATACTAGATCTAATATTAGGTAACGAACTGGGTCAGGTCAGATCTGTCAGTGGGTGAGCATCTGGGGGACAGTGATCAACGCTCCCTGACCTTTATCATTATCATGGAAAAGGATAGAATCAGAGAGGATAGGAAAATTTTTAATTGGGGAAGGGCAAATTATGAGGCTATAAGGCTAGAACTTGCAGGTGTGAATTGGGATGATGTTTTTGCAGAGAAATGTACTATGGACATGTAGTCGATGTTTAAGGATCTCTTGCAGGATGTTAGGGATAAATTAGTCCCGGTGAGGAAGATAAAGAATGGTAGGGTGAAGGAACCATGGGTGACAAGAGAAGTGGAAAAACTAGTCAGGTGGAAGAAGACAGCACACATGAGGTTTAGGAAGCAAGTATCAGATGGGTCCATTGAGGAATATAGGGTAGCAAGAAAGGAGCTTAAGAAGGGGCTGAGAAGAGCAAGAAGGGGGCATGAGAAGGCCTTGGTGAGTAGGGTAAAGGAAAACCCCAAGGCATTCTTCAATTATGTGAAGAACAAAAGGATGACAGGAGTGAACATAGGACCGATTAGAGATATAAGTGGGAAGATGTGCCTGGAGGCTGTGGAAGTGAGCGAGGTCCTCAATGAATACTTCTCTTTGGTATTCAGCACTGAGAGGGAACTTGATGACGGTGAGGACAATATGAGTGAGGTTGATGTTCTGGAGCATGTTGATATTAAGAGAGAGGAGGTGTTGGAGTTGTTAAAATACATTAGGATGGATGAGTCCCCGGGGCCTGATGGAATATTCCCCAGGCTGCTCCACGAGGCAAGGGAAGAGATTGCTGAACCTTTGGCTAGGATCTTTATGTCCTCGTTGTCCATGGGAATGGTACCGGAGGATTGGAGGGAGGCGAATGTTGTCCCCTTGTTCAAAAAAGGTAGTGGGGATAGTCCAGGTAATTATAGACCAGTGAGCTTTATGTCTGTGGTGGGAAAGCTGTTGGAAAAGATTCTTAGAGATAGGATCTATGGGCATTTAGAGAATCATGGTCTGATCAGGGACAGTCAGCATGGCTTTGTGAGTGGCAGATCATGCCTAACAAGCCTGATAGAGTTCTTTGAGGAGGTGACCAGGCATATAGATGAGGGTAGTGCAGTGGATGTGATCTACATGGATTTTAGTAAGGCATTTGACAAGGTTCCACACGGTAGTCTTATTCAGAAAGTCAGAAGGCATGGGATCCAGGGAAGTTTGGCCAGGTGGATTCAGAATTGACTTGCCTGCAGTAGGCAGAGGGTTGTGGTGGAGGGAGTACATTCAGATTGGAGGGTTGTGACTAGTGGTGTCCCACAAGGATCTGTTCAGGGACCTCTACTTTTTGTGATTTTTATTAACGACCTGGATGTGGGGTTAGAAGGGTGGGTTGGCAAGTTTGCAGATGACACAAAGGTTGGTGGTGTTGTAGATAGTGTAGAAGATTGTCAAAGATTGCAGAGAGACATTGATAGGATGCAGAAGTGGGCTGAGAAGTGGCAGATGGAGTTCAACCTGGAGAAGTGTGATGTGGTACACTTTGGAAGGACAAACTCCAAGGCAGAGTATAAAGTAAATGGCAGGATACTTAGTAGTGTGGAGGAGCAGAGGGATCTGGGGGTACATGTCCACAGATCCCTCAAAGTTGCCTCACAGGTAGATAGGGTAGTTAAGAAAGCTTATGGGGTGTTAGCTTTCATAAGTCGAGGGATAGAGTTTAAGAGACACGATGTAATGATGCAGCTCTATAAAACTCTGGTTAGGCCACATTTGGAGTACTGTGTCCAGTTCTGGTTGCCTCAGTATAGGAAGGATGTGGAAGCATTGGAAAGGGTACAGAGGAGATTTACCAGGATGCTGCCTGGTTTAGAGAGTATGGATTATGATCAGAGATTAAGGGAGCTAGGGCTTTACTCTTTGGAGAGAAGGAGGATGAAAGGAGACATGATTGAGGTGTACAAGATATTAAGAGGAATAGACAGAGTGGACAGCCAGCGCCTCTTCCCCAGGGCACCACTGCTCAATACAAGAGGACATGGCTTTAAGGTAAGGGGAGGGAAGTTCAAGGGGGATATTAGAGGAAGGTTTTTCACTCAGAGATTGGTTGGTGTGTGGAATGCACTGCCTGAGTCAGTGGTGGAGGCAGATACACTAGTGAAGTTTAAGAGACTACTAGACAGGAGGAATTTAAGGTAGGGGGTTATATGGGAGGCAGGGTTTGAGGGTCAGTACAACATTGTGGGCTGAAGGGCCTATAAAAAAATTGTGTCATCCACAAACTTACTGCTCAAGCCTTGTGCATCTGCGTCCAAATCATTTACATGAGTAACAGATAATAAGGGTCCAAACACAGAACCCTGTGGCATACCACTAGTCACTGACCTCCATTCTGAGGAACAACTTTCGAACAGTACCCTCTACTTCATTAACTGCCACAGATGGTTGTGGAAACCAAGTCACTGGGTATAGCTAAAGTGGAGGTTGATAGATAGGTTCTTGATTACTCAGAACATCAATGGGATTGAGAGGGAAAATAAATTAGCCATGATGGAATGGTGGAGTAGACATGATAGGCCAAATGGCCTAATCCTGTTCCTATATCTTATGGTCTTCCTACCTGAGAACTAATTTTCAATCCACCTAACTATCTCTTCCTGGATTCCATGGGATCAAACATTCCAGACCAAACCAGCTGACCATACAGGACCTTGACAAAGGACTTGCTACAGTTCAACAAACAACATCCACTACCCTACCCACATCTACCCTTTTGGTTACCTCTTCAAAATACTCCAAAAGATTTTTCAAGCAAGACGTTTCATGCACAAAGCTAAGATGAATACTCTTAATAAACATTGTCTATCCAAGTGATGGTAGATTCTGTCCTTCAGAATTCCCTGCAGTAACTTTCCCACAACTGATTGTAGAATTATATATTCAAGACAAGGTTGGATAGATTTTTGTATATTAAGGAAATTATGGGTTATGGGGGAAAGGCAGGTAGGTGGAGATGAGTCCATGGCCAGATCAGCCATCATCTTCCTGAATGGTGGAGCAGGCTCCACTGGCCAGATGGCCGACTCCTGCTCCTATTTCTTATGAATGGCCTGTAGTCCCCAATTTGTCCTTGCTGCCCTTCTAGTTTTCTGGACCTTCACCAGAGGCTAACAATAAAACAAATATCTCTGCAGAAATCTCCAAAATTTGAATAACGTTGGCATTTTGGGTTGAGAACTTCATCAGGATTGGTAAGTATGGGGAAGATACCAGAATATAAAGTTGGGGGGAGGGGAAGAAGGACAAGGTAGAAGGTGATAGTTGAAGCCAGGTAAGTGGGAAAGGTAAAGGGCTGGAGAAGAAGGAAGCTGATAGGAGAGGAGAGTTGACCATTGGAGAAAAGGAAGAAAGAGGGACACCAGGAGGAGATGATAGGCTGGTGAGGAAAAGAGGTAAGAGACAAAGTGGGGAATAGAAGAAGAGGGAAGATGGAAGATAAAAGAAAAAAAAAGGAAAAATAAAATTACTGGAAGGAGAAATCAAAGTTCATGCCATCAGGTTGGGGGATACCTAACAGAAGATGAGATATTGCTCCTTCACCAAGGAAGTGGCCTCATTGCAGCAAAAGAGGATGCCATGGACTGACATGTCAGAATAGAAATGAGAAAAGGAATTAAAACAGTTGGCTTCTGGGAAATTCTACTTTTGAAAGATGGGGCAGAGATGCTTAACCTAATATATCCTAATAGGAACATGCTACCACAATCTCACATTTGCTACTCATTCTTTCCCTGCACAGAAGCTCGCCAAATGACCCAATTATTAGTGAACCTGATTTAATATCAAAGATGCATATGTCACCATTTTCTTCCAGGCATTCACAGTAGAACAAAGAAATACAATAGAATCAATGAAAGACTACACAGGAACAAAGACTAACAAACAACCAATGTGCAAAAGCGAAAAAATTGTGCAAAAACAAAAATAGAAAATAATAATATCAATAATAAATAATTAAGTAAATAACTAATACTGAGAATGAGAGTTGTAGAAACTTAGAGATACATCATGGAATAGGCCCTTCAGGCACAACGAGCTGTACTGCTCTTCAACCCACCTATTTAACACCAACCTAATCACAGGACAATTTACAATGACAATTAACTACTAACTAGTAGGTCGTTGGACTGCCTGATGCATCATGGGAGATGGAAGTTCATAAGCAGTGAGCTGGCTGCTGGTTGTGTGCCCACTGACCCAAGTTCATTGGGCATAGAGCTTGGAAAAAGCAATGCGAAACACCTTTAACACCATAAATCAGTGAGTTGCTTTGTTATGTCTCCCTGCTTGCTGTGAAATGGAGACATCTCTTTTTCCCTTATTAGGGGGGGAGAGAGAGAGAGAGAGACTGTGGTATGATGAATACTGGGTGAATGAGTAGTCTTTGGGGTACTGCAAGCCTGTGTCTTTATTGATGCTTTGCTGCATACCTGAGTGGAGGGTGCCGATGCTTTTTTTTTTTGCTGGAGGTGGGGGGGGGGGGTTGTTGCTATGCTGTTGCTTATGTGTGGGAGGGTTAAGCTGAGGGGGGGGGGCTTTGGGGTTCTAACATTTAACTGTCATTTATTCTTTGGGTAACTCCACTGTTTTTGTAGATGCTTGCAAAAGAATTTCAGGATGTATGTTGTATACATTTCTCTGACATTAAATATATCTACTGAAATGGGTACCTGGAGGAAATCCATGCATTCACAGGAAGGAGGTACAAACATCTTGTAGTCAGCATTGGAATTGATCTCCTAACTCCAAAGCTCAGAGGCCTAATAGCCTCTGTTCTATGTTCTCGCAGTATCTTACAATCGTAGCATCTGTTGAGTGTTGAGGTGAGTGAAGTAATCCCTGTTGGTTCAGGAGCCTGATTGATGGTTAAGAGGTAATAACAGCTGTGGAACCTGGTGATATGAGTCCAGAGGCTCCTGTTCCTCCTTCTCAATAACAATAGTGAGAAGGAGCAATGTCTGTATGATGCAGGTCCTTGATACTGAATGCAACTTACTTGTGGCATCGTTCCTTGTAGATGTGCTTTTCCTGTGATGGAGTGGGCTGTATCCAACACTTTTTGTAGGCTATTTCAATAGCAGACCATACGCAACCAGTCAGGATACTCATTACTGTGTATCTATAGAATTTTTTTCGAAGATTTAGATGTAATGCAAAATCCGTGCAAAGCTCTAAGAAAGTAGAGGCAGTACTATGTCTTCTTTGAAATTGCACTTATGTGCTGGTCCCAGAAGAGATCGTCTGATATGATAATTCCAAAGAATTAAGAGTTTCTGAACCTGACAGTCTATGAAGCAAAATGCCTCTTCATTATCTCATTGTAGATAACCAACTCCAACAACCAGCAAAATAGACTACTGTGTTTCCTAATTTGTGACAGAGACTTCATAAAGTACTCAAATGATTATAAAAGATCTTAATACTTCCTCAACTCATGACAGATTTGTTAACAATGCAAAGTCCTTCATTCTTTATTCTACAGTTCTTCCACATTTTCCATTCCCAGATGAATATTCCAGTGATACAATGTCTTGCCATGACAGACTGTTTCCTGGCTTCAAAACATCTCAGATTTGTATGCAGAGTTTATTATTATTAATTGCCATATGGATTATATTTAACTGTTTATTTCACATAGAACAGTACAACACAGGAACAGGCATTTAACCCACAATATTTTGCCAAACTAATTAAGCCCATAGCACCTTGGTTTATTTTTATTACTTAGAGATACATTGTGGAACAGGCCCTCTTGCCCAATGAGCCACACCACCCAGCAAACCACTTGGTTAACTCAAAACTAATCACAGGACCATTTACAAAGATCAATTAATCTACTAACTTATGCGTCGTTGGACAGTGGGAGGAAACCGAAGCACCCGAAGGAATCCCACACGGAGAACATACAAACTCCTTACAGATGGCACTAGAACTAAACTCCAAACTCTGATGCCAAGCTGTAATACTGCCACGCAAACTGCTACATGACTGCAACCCATCTATCTGCACATGATTTCCGTAGAAACCCTCTGGATTAGCTTTGTATCTGTCTTGCAAGATCTCCTGGTTGAAGGTTGAAGAATATTTTTCCAAGTAGTTATTCTTTTATAGACTGCATTTATTTTCTCTCCCTGCTTTGCGTCTGCCTATTGATGGTAGTGGAGGATGCAGTGTTGGGGAACTGAGGTCCTCAGTCAAGATAATCATTGGTTTTGTTGAATTGTTTTCTTTGTAGTGGCAGGAGGTGCCCTTAACATGATGTTATACACCCAGTGACCACTTTATTATGTACAACCATGGACCTACTGTTTCATGCAATTTTCTAATCAGTCAATCATGTGGCAGCAACTCAGTGCATAAAAGCCTGCTGGTAGAGTCAAAAGGTTCAGTAATTGTGCAGACCAATCATCAGAATGGGGAAGAAATGTGATCTAAGTGATTGTGACTGTGGAATGATTGTTAGTGCCAGACAGGGTGGTTTGAGTATCTCAGAAACATCTGATATACAGGGATTTTTACATACAGCAGTCCCTAGACTTTACAGAGAATGTTGTGTAAAGCAAAAAAAAACATCAAGTGACCAGCTGTCCTGTTAGAATGCCTTATTGTGTGAAAATCTGAATCTGAATTGAAAATCTGGTAGAGTGGTGCCACAACAACAGCCTCTCACTCAATGTCAGCAAGACCAAGGAGCTGACTATTGACTTCAGGAGAAGAAAACTGAAGGTCCACGAGCCAGTCCTTATTGGGATCAAAAGTGGAGAGGGTCTGCAACTTTAAATTCCTTGGTGTTATCATTTCAGAGGACCTTTCTTGGGCCCAGCACAAAAGTGCAATTATGAAGAAAGCACAGCATCACTTCTTCTTCCTTAGAAATTTGCGGAGATGTCATGCCAAGGCTAATACTTTGACAAACCTCTATAGATGTGTGTTGGAGAGTATATTGACTGTAGTTGCATCATGGCCTGAAATGGAAACACCAATGTCCTTGAACAGAAAATCCTCCACAAAGTATCCATCATAGATAAAGTTCTCCCCTCCATTGAGCACATCTACATGGAGCACTGTCACAGAAAAGCAGGTTCCATCATCAGCAAACCCCAGCACCCAAGTCATATTCCTTTCATGCTGTGTCCATCAGGAAGAACATATAGAAGCCTCAGGACTCTCACTGCCAGGTTCAGGAACAGTAAGACTGAACCATCAGACTCTTGAAAAAGTGGCCATAACTTCATTCAACATCATTTTGGCTAAGACAGTGCAAGGTTTAAAAAGAGCTGGGGGCTTTTGGAACTTATAAGTGGGCTGCAATCATATCAATCACTTAGGAACTCAGCAAAGGGCAATTTTAAAAACAGCAAGGTGAAAGTGGAGTGAAACACACAAAATGCTGGAGGAACGCAGCAGGCCAGGCAGCATCTATAGGGAGAAACGCTATCGACGTTTCGGGCCGAGACCCTTCGTCAGGACTAACTGAAAGGAAAGATAGTAAGGGATCTGAAAGTAACCATATTACATATAACCATATAACATATTACAATTACAGCACGGAAACAGGCCATGTCGACCCTTCTAGTCCATGCCGATGCTTACACTCACCTAGTCCCACTGACCCACACTCAGCCCATAACCCTCCATTCCTTTCCTGTCCATATACCTATCCAATTTTACTTCAAATGACAATACCGAACCTGCCTCTATCACTTCTACTGGAAGCTCGTTCCACACAGCTACCACTCTCTGAGTAAAGAAATACCCCCTCGTGTTTCCCTTAAACTTTTGCCCCCAACTCTCAAATCATGTCCTCTTCTTTGAATCTCCCCTACTTTCAATGGAAAAAGCCTATCCATGTCAACTCTATCTATCTCCCTCATAATTTTAAATTCCTCTATCAAGTTCCCCTCAACCTTCTACGCTCCAAAGAATAAAGACCTAACTTGTTCAACCTTTCTCTGTAACTTAGGTGCTGAAACCCAGGTAATGTTCTAGTAAATCTTTTCTGGACTATCTCTATTTTGTTGACATCTTTCCTATAATTTTGTGACCAGAACTGTACACAATACTCCAAATTCGGCCTTACCAATGCCTTGTACAATTTTAACATTACATCCCAACTCCTATACTCAATGCTCTGATTTATAAAGGCCAACATACCTAAAGCTTTCTTCATCACCCTATCCACATGAGATTCCACCTTCAGGGAACTATGCACCATTATTCCTAGATCACTCTGTTCTACTGCATTCTTCAATGCCTTACCATTTACCATGTATGTCCTATTGGGATTATTCCTACCAAAATGTAGCACCTCACACTTATCAGCATTAAACTCCATCTGCCATTGTTCAGCCCACTCTCCTAACTGGCCTAAATCTCTTTGCAAGCTTTGAAAACCTACTTAATTATCCACAACACCACCTATCATTAAAGTAGGAGGGGGAGGGGGAAATGCAAAATGATAGGAGAAGATTGGAGGGGGTGGGGTGAAGCTGAGAGCCAAAAAGGTGATTGGCAAAAGGGATACAGAGCTAGAAAAGGGAAAGGATCTTGGGATGGGAGGCCTAGGGAAAAAGAAAGGGGGAGGAGAGCACCAGAGGGAGATGGAGAACAGGCAGAGTGATGGGCAGAGAGAGAAAGAAAAAAAAGGAGTGGGGAAAAAAGCTAAATATATCAGGGATGGGGTAAGAAGGGGAGGAGGGGCATTAACGGAAGTTAGAGAAGTCAATGTTCATGCCATCAGGTTGGAAGCTACCCAGCCGGTATATAAGGTATTGTTCCTCCAACCTGAGTGTGGCTTCACCTTGACAGTAGAGGAGGCCATGGATAGACATATCAGAATGGGAATGGGACATGGAATTAAAATGTGTGGCCACTGGGAGATCCTGCTTTCTCTGGCGGACAGAGTGTAGGTGTACAGCGAAACGGTCTCCCAGTCTGCGTCGGGTCTCACCAATATATAAAAGGCCACACCGGGAGCACCGGACGCAGTATACCACACCATCAGACTCACAGGTGAAGTGTCGCCTCACCTGGAAGGACTGTCTGGGGCCCTGAATGGTAGTGAGGGAGGAAGTGTAAGGGCAGGTGTAGCACTTGTTCCGTTTACAAGGATAAGTGCCAGGAGGGAGATCGGTGGGAAGGGATGGGGGGGATGAATAGACAAGGGAGTCGCGTAGGGAGCGATCCCTGCGAAAAGCAGAAAAAGGGGCGGGAGGGATGCTGCCTGGCCTGCTGTGTTCCACCAGCATTTTGTGTGTGTTGCTTGAATTTCCAGCATCTGCAGATTTCCTCGTGTTTACCTTTGAAAGTGGAGTGGCTATTTTAGGAGCAGCATTGTTAGTAGTGTGAGAGATGTTAGGCTTTGACTCAAAATGCTTTGGCGAGAACAGGCAGATGCTTTAAATAGGTTTCTCCTAACCTTATTTTCTTCTCTTTATTTGTCTATTAGTAAAAAGTTAGTGTATTGAGAATGGGTCCAGTGTTAGTGGTATGTTCTTTGTGTGAGATGTGGGAAATCTGAGAGACCTCGAGCCTTCCTGATAACCACATCTACATGAAGTGCACAGGGCTGCAGCTCCTTAGAGACCATGTTGAGGAACTGGAGCTGCAGCTGGATGACCTTTGGCTCATACGAGAGAATGAGGAGGTGATAGACTGGAGCTACATGAAGGTAGGAAACACTAAACTGAAGGATGCAGATACCTGGGTGACTGTCAGGAGAGGGAAAAGGAATAGGCCACCAGTGCAGAGAACCCCTGTGGACATTCCCTTCAATAATAAGTAAACAGCTTTGGATACTGTTGTGTGGGGAGTGTTACAACTTACTAGGGGAAGTTGTAGTGACCAGGTCTCTGGCACCGTGGCTCAGAAGAGAAGGAGGTGGGTGGTAGAAGAAGATTGCAGTTGTAATAGGGGATTCCATAGTTAGATGAGCAGACTGAAGATCCTGTGGATTTGAAAAAGAAACCCGGATAGTATGTTGTCTCCCAGGTGCTAGGGTAAGGGGTGTCTCAGATTGGGTCCACATCATTCTAAAGGGGGAGGGGGCAGCCACAAGTAATGGTACATATCGGTACCATCAACATAGGTAAGAAAAGGGAGGTCCTGAAGAGAGACTATCGGGAGTTGGGTAAAAAGCTGAAAAGTACAAACTCCAGGGTAGTAATCTCTGGATCTCTGCCTGTGCCATGCCATTGTGGGTAAGAATAGAACCATCTGGCAGATGAATATGTGGCTGAGGAATTAATGCATGGGGCAGAGTTTCAGATTTCTGGATCATCAGGACCTCTTATCTGGTAAGGTATGACCTGTTAAAAAGGGAGGCATTATGCCTGAATGCAAGAGAGGCCAATATCCTTGTGGGCAGGTTTGTTAGAGCTGCTTGGGATGGTTTAAACTAATTTGGCAGGGTGATATGAATTAGAGTGATAAGCCTGAGAATGGGGCAGTTGGTATACAAGTAAAGCAACATGCAGTGAGATGGTGACAAAGGACAACATTGCAGTCAGTAGGATGAGTTGAAGTGTAACATGGAGGCAAAACTGAAAAGGGTGATGAATATAGGACTGAAGATGTTATATCTGAATGCTGGCAATATACAGAATAAGGTAAGTGATCTTGTAGTACTGTTAGAAATTGGCAGGTATGATGGTGTAGGCATAACTGAATCATGGCTGCAATGAGATCATAATGGGAAGCTTAACGTCCAAGGATAAAAATTGTATTGAAAGGGCAGGTGGGTCTGGGACAGCTCTTTTGGTAAAAAATTAAGTCAAATCCTTAGAAAGAGGTGACATGGGATCGGAAAATGTAAAATTATGGTCACTAGGATATGGGATACAAATTACAATGGAAGATAGAAAAGGCATGTAATAAGGCCAATGTTACAACAGTATTAGGGGATTTCAATATGCTGATAGACTGGGAAAATCAGTTTGGGTCTGGATACCAAGAGGGGGAATTTATTGTTTGCTTATGAGTTGCCTTTTTAAAGCTGCTTGTGGTTGGGGAAAGGCAATTTTGGATTGGATGTTGTGTAATGAATCTGATTTGATCAGGGAAACAACTCTAAGGAGACGGTGATCATAATATGATAGAACTGGCCCTGCAGTTTCAGAGGGAAAAGATGTACAGTAGTCAGATGAATCAATATTACAGTGGAGAATGGAACTGGAGAGGCAAGAGAGGAGCTGGCCAAACTTGATTTTAATGGGTTACAGTCAGGGATGATGGCACAGCAGCAATGGTTGGAGTTTCTGAGAGCAATTCAGAAGGTGCAAAATAGATACATCCCAAAGATGAAGAGGTATTCTAAAGAGTGGATGATATAACTGAAGCTGACAAGGTAAGTCAAAGGCAGCATAAAAGCAAAAAGGAGGGCATGTGATATAGCAAAAATTAATGAGAAGTTAGAGGATTAGGAAGCTTTTAAAAACAACAGAAGGTAACTAAAAAGCCAAAAGGAGAGAAAATATGAATTATGAGGGTAAGCTAGCCAATACTATAAAAGAGGATACTAAAAGTTTTTACAAATATATAAAGAGAGGCAACAATGGATATCAGACTGCTGGTAAATGATACTAGAGAGGTAGTAATAGGGGACAAAGAAATGATAGACCGAAGTATTTTGCATCAGTCTTCATCAGTCTTCACTGTGGAAGAAATAGCTGTGCGCCAGAAGTACAAGAGTGTCAGGAAGCAGAAGTGAGTGAAGTTGTTATTACTAAGGAGAAGGTATTTGTGAAGCTGAAAGTTCTGATGGTAGGTGAATCATCTGGACCCGATGGACTATATTCCAAGGTTAGGAAGAGTTTGCAGTTGATAGAAAGATACGTGGAGAGGCAGGTAGTGCTGAGGAAGCAGAGAGTCTGCAAAAGATCTTAGACAGATTGGGAGAATGGGCAAAGAAGTGACAGATGGAATATACCATAGAGAAGTGTATAGTCATGCAATTTGGTAGAAGGAATTAAGGTATACACTATTTTCTAAACAGGGAGACAATTCAAAACTCAGAGGGTCAAAGGGACTTGGGAGTCCTTGTGCATGATTTGCTAAAGATTAATTTACAGTCTGGGTTGATGGTAAGGAAGGCAAATGCAATGTTAGCATTCATTTTGAAAGGACTAGAATTTAAAAGCAACTGTGAAATGCTGAGGTTTTACAAGGCGTTGGTCACACTTGGTGTATTGTGAACAGTTTTGGACCCTTTATCTCTTCTGAGAAGGCTCAGAAGAGGTTAATGAGAATTATTCTGTAAATGAAATGGTTAACGTATGACAAGTATTCATTGGTTCTGGGCCTGTAGTCTCTGGAATTTAGAAGAATGATGGGGAATCTCTCTGAAACCTATCAAACACTGAAAGGCTTGGATATAGTGGATGTGGAGAGAATGTTTCCTACTGTGGGGGAGTCTAAGACCAGAGGGCATTGCCTCAGAATAGAGGGTCCTTCATGTAGAACAGAGATGAAGAGGAAAGTATTTTGCCAGAGAGTAGTATATCTGCTCAGAAAATTGTAGAATTTCAGTGTTGTGTACTTCGATAATAAATGATCCTTTATTATCATTGCCACGGACAGCTGTGAAGGCCAAGTCATTGGGTATATTTAAAGTGGAGATCGATAGACTCTTGCTTAGTCAGGATGTCAAAGGTTACAGGGAAAAAGCAGGAGAATGAAGTTGAGAAAATAATAAATCAGCCGTGATAGAATGGTGGAGTAGACTCAATGGGCTCAATTCTGAACGTACACGCAGTGGCCACTTTACTTGGAACAGGGTTTACCTAATAATGCCACTGTGTGTAGGACAGTACAGCACAGGAACATGCCTTTTAACCCACAAATTTGTGCCAAACTAATTAAGCTAATGGCACCTTATCCCGTCTGCCTGCACATAATTTCTATAATATCCTTCCTGATTAGCTTCCGATATGTCTCGCACAATCTCCTCAATTAGGGTTGTTTTGCTCGAAGGCTGAAGAATATTTTTCCAGGTATTTATTTCTTTTATAGCCTGTATTTATTTTCTCTCTCTGCTCTGCTTCTGCCTAGAGGTGCATGGCTATTGATGGTGTGTGGAGGTTGTAGTGATGGGGGAAGGAAGTCTTAAGATAATTCATCCATCAAGGCAAGGTGCAAGCTGACATTTTCCTTCTCGTTTTTGCTGAGTTGCTTGCTTTATAGTGGCAGGAGTCCTCTTAACATGATGTTATATTTCTGGTTTTCTTGTTCATCACAAAGTGCATGAAGGACACTTCCTGACATTAAGGGAGCTGAAAAGCAGTGCAGTGATTCACTGATGACTCTTTGTGAAATCTTTCAGTAAAGGTGTGGACTGTGGAGGAATATCAAATCATAATGACACAGAAGGGTGTCATTCATCCTTACTTCCATCCTCCAGTCAGTCTCAATCCATTGCTTTTTCTCATATCCCTGAACTTCAGTTACACAAGAGATTCAGCAGTTGTTGGGAATCCAGCAAAACACACACAAAATGCTGGAAGAACTCAGCAGGTCAGGGAGCACCTATGGAATGTAATAAAGAATTGGTGTTTAGGCTGAGACTGGTCTCAGCCCAAAATGCTGACCCTTTATTCCCTTCCATAGATGCTGCCTTCCCTGCTGAGTTCCTGCAGCATTTTGTCTGTGTTTCTATTTTAGTTCTTTAGCTGCCTCTCAAAGAACCTTGATCGATAGTTCCATCTAACCAAGTTCAAAGGGTCAAAGGTTCATTTATTAACAAAGTATACAACACTGAAATTCTACAATTCCCTAGCTAGCCATGAAAGCAAGAAAGAAAAAGCAAAGAAAGGCAGTACGATCATCAGCCCCCAAATCCCACTTTCCTGCTTTAAAAAAAAAAGAAACAGAAAGGGAACATGTGTGAATGAGAGTGGGGGCTGTAGGAACTGTGGTTCAGGGAGCCATTCAAGAGGGGACAGTGAAGAGAAATGTAGTGGTAATTGGGGATGGTACAGTTAGGGGAACAGACAGAGTTCTCTATTATGGGGATAGAGTGTCCTGAAGGCTGTGTAGCCTGCCTGGTGCCTGGGTTGGAACTTCTTATCTGGCCTACAGGGGAATTTACAGTGGGAGAGGAGAGATCCAGTTGTCATGGTCTATTTGGGTACCAACGACATAGGTAGACAAGGAAAGAGGTTCTGCTGAGGGAACTTAAGCATCTAGGGAATAAGTTAAAAAGCAGAACCAAAAAGGTGCAGATTGGCACAGGGTCAAGAAGATCAGAGCTGAATGTAAGGCTCAAGGATTGGTGTAGGAGAAGTGGGCTTGAATTCGTGGGAAACTGGCACCAGTATTGGGGAAGGAGGGAGCTGTAGCATGACGGTCTGGATCCTGGCGAATCGCATGACTAGGGCTGTTGATAGGGCTTTAAACTAAAAACGGGGGGGGGGGGGGGTTGAACAGTTTGGAGAAGTTTGGATAAAGTAAAAGAGATAAGTGTGGATAAAGGTAAATTAAAGCAAAAGTTTAAAAAAAGAGAAAAGTAAGATGGAGTGCAGAAAAGTCAAGTGCAAAAGAGACAAAGATTACCAGATTTTAAAGGCACAATGAATGTAAGGGCAACTTATCTGAATGCCTGTAGTATTCAAAATAAGGTCAGTGAGCGTGGCACAAATCAGTACAAAGGGGTCTGACTTAGTGGTCATTACAGAGATGTGGTTGCAGGGTGGAGAGGATTAGGAACTAAATATCCAAGGATATCAGGTAATACGGAAGGTAGGCAGGAAGATAAGGGAGGTGGGTTACTGCTTTTAATTAAGGATGAGATCAGGACAATAGTGAGAGACAATATAAGATCTAAGGAGCAGAACCTTGAATCCACCTGGGTAGAGAATAGGAATAGTAAAGGGAAAGAATCACTGGCGAGAGTTGAGGAACAGTGGAAGATTTTCAAAGAGATTTTTTCACAGTGCTCAACAAAAGTATATTCCAATTAAAAGCAAGGACAGTAAGGATGGGGAGAGCCAGCCATGGATCACTCTGACTTCCCTCTTCAGTTGAAGGACAGATTAGGATAGATAATTAATGCCAGCAATGCCTTCATATTTGAAAACTTCAGTGGACATACATGGACTCAGGTTTTTCTCTGGTCACAGAAACGGTCCCAAAACTTGCACTTTCAGAATTCCCAGGACTCTGAAGAATGAATCCAGTGGTGACATTGGATATTGCTGGAATAATGGACAGTGCTACTTACAGTTGCATGTTAAGTTCTAACATTTGCATGTCATAGGTGTTTCAAACAGTGGCATTCACAGTACACCTGGTACTTTGGATTAAGTGCATGCCACCTCCATATCTGTAAACAAATGAATCGGTTGTATACCATAGATAAATGCACTGCAAACTTCCAAGTCCATGCACAAATAAATCTCCTGAGTGATGCTTCATTATTAACGATTTGAGGGCTACATGAAACAGAGTACAACTGCACTTTCCATAAAGGGTTTGACATTCAACAGAAGTTTCATTCAGATATATCAGTTTCAGAATGCACTTGGCCATTCATCTTCCTCCTCCAAATTCTTGGAGACGCTCAAGAGAACAAAATCGCACAGTACAGAGAGAGATTGTTCTTTTGATGGCTCCTTGAAGCATTAAATTAATTCCTTATATATAACTGCTCAATTCCCTTTTGAAAATTACTTTCAAATCGACTGCCACTACTCTTCCCAGCAATGTACTCCAGACCATAGATGAAAACTGTAGATCATTCTATAAAAATATTGCCAATTCTATCTTCCCTACTCGTTTTATCAATTTTCCTAAAACATACACTATTTATTGGAGAGTTAATTTCCTATATATTTTTTATACTTCCAGAAGTTTTCTTTAGAAATCTCCTCTTGAGGTTGCCACAATGAGCCACACAGTCTCCTTCTCCAGCAGCAATCAAAAGGCAGTCAGCGCTGAACTCTCACTTGCCTTCCGAATTTGCCTCGATATCTCAATCTTCCTCAACACTAATCGGTGATAATGGATGTTTTAACCAGCGAAATGTTGTTGCACATCGGCTCGCTCCCCGCCTTGAAGTTTCATCATATTAAGGCTGTCCAAGTATGCTCTCACTTCCCGGACTCTCCTCTGAGACAGCAAAGCGCTGGGTCACTCAAATGATCTTCAAACTGTAAATCGCAGGCTCCAACAGTCGCAGACGGTTGAAGGTGAACAACAGACATAAAAGAAGTAAAGATATTTTCATGAGCAATCTGGAAGATGTCTGGAATGTTGTACACTAGTGCCACCTTGACCGGAATCCAGCACCAACTTTTACACCAATCCTGTACTAGTAGTATTTTGATCTCCCCGCATTGCATTCAGCTCCCCACAGGCTCCCCTATTCACCAACAAACAAAGGGCAATTTACAGCGATTGCATCCTAAGAGACCACAGATTTCTGAGATGTAGAATGAGGATGGAGAACTTGGAGAAAACACGTGTGGCCTCATATTTAAGGTGGCATTGGAGGGTATCCAGAGCAGTTTTATGAGAATGATCCTGGAATTAAAGGGCTGAATGGCTCTGGGCCTATACTCTCCTGAATTTAGAAGAATAGGGGTAGGGGGGTTATCTCCTTGAAGCCTAATGAATATTGAAAGTCCTAGACAGAGTGGACGTGGAAATGATGTGTCCAATAGTGGGAAAGTCGAAGACCAGAGCAAATGGCATCGGAATAGAAGGACATCCCTTTCTTCAATCAGAGGGCAATGTATCTGTGCAATTCATTGCTACAGACAGCTGTGGAAGCCATCATTGGGTATATTTAAAGTGGAGTTTGATAGGTTCTTGATTAGTTAGGATACAATAGATTACAGGGAGAAGGCAGGGGAATAGAGTTGAAAGGGATAATAAATCTTTGAAATGGTGGAGCAGACTCAATGGGCCAAATGCTCCTATGTGTTATGGTCTAACATTAGTAATGTCAACTATAGTTGGACCAGCTAAGGGAAAGTCAACAAATATCCTTTAATGACATTAATGAACCTCAACAACTGAGTAGTTTCAAGGTCACTATTTCTAATGTTACATCTGTTTCTAATTGCAAATTTGTTTATTTACTTGAATTTAAGTTTGGATTGGTTGTGGATGGTCTTGTCTCCAGTTCAATTGCTGTACTATTAATCGCACTCTACCAATCACAAAAACTCCTGCCTGCCGTAAACAGAAGCAGAAAATAAGAGGAAACATTTGTGAGTAATTCAGAATGTGCGGATCCAGACCACTCATTGTAAGGCTGTCATTGCCTGGGGCAATTAAAACTGGATATGCACAAGAAGCAAGATTGGAGGAAATCTTCAAAGATTGCAGGTGAAGATTAGAGAAAAGACTATATAATAAATTTGCAAACTTGTTACTAAAGTAGAAAATACTGGAATTGGATAACCAACCCGACACCTATTTTGTTTTTAGTGTTTGAGATAAGAAATCCATTCTTTGATTTTTCTTGAGGACAATGCTCTGGATGTACTTCTGCAAAGACCTTGATGACAGGAGAAGATCACTGCAGTGACTGTGAGCTCAAATGTGAAGGGTTTGATGAAGTAGTTGAAGATGAGTCGTGATGTTAGTTGTCTGGAACCTAGAAGAAAGGATGAAAGGATGTATTTGTGTCAGTGGGTAAGAAACCAGAGTTCAACATTGGGATTAGCAAGGATAATTAGCAAGAGAGTAAAATCATTGAATGAAATGTTTGTTGTTATTTTCATTTAGTAGCACTGGATAGGTGAAATTCCCCAATACCAGATTCAAGTAGTAGATAATCTATTCCAAGCTTCAAAATGGTAAGAGACTATTGTGTGGACAGACAAAAGCATTCAAGGATGTGCTCAGCTTTTGACAGAGGTCAGAGCTTAGGAGGACGATGGTGCCTAATGGTGACTCCTTTGCTTGCATCTTCAGAAACGGCTCTATTTCTATCTTTTAATATCTCTTTTCTTTCCTTTTTATGGTTCTTTTGAAGACGCTGACCTGGAGTAACGTGCTGTCTTTGGTTCTTTGTGGGAATGGGACCAGCTCTCAGGGTCTCATGACTGACCACTTTTCGATATGCCAAGGATGTGGCCTGGAAGATTAGTGCGCCTTCAGGGTAGCGGATTTTCAAGGCTCTGGAGGCGGGTGGATTCGATGTCAGTGCTGCTGCAGGAAACTGTTGTGTTGTGGGAGTACACGGAAGATCGTAAGCATGAGTTGGCTGCTGGCTGTGTGCCCAGAGACCCGTGATCTTTGGGCACAGAACTCAGAAAAAGTGACGCAACAGACTTTTAACACCATAAATCAACGAGTTGTTTGTTATGTCTCCCCTCTCGCTGCGAAACGGGGATACCTCTTTTTCCCTTATTAGGGAGAGAGAGAGCCTGTGGTGTGTCGAATTACTGGGTGAATGAGTAGTGATTGGGGTACTGCAAGCCTGTGTCTTTATTGATGCTTGCTGCACGCTTTGGTGGGGTGGGGGGGGTCCACTTTGCTGCTGCTTGTGTGTGGGAGGAGAAAGCTGGGGTGCTTTGGAGTTCTAACATTTAACTGTCATTCATTCTTTGGGGCACTCTTCTGTTTTTATGGATGTTTGCGAAGGAAAAGAATCTCAGGATGTATATTGTATACATTTCTCTGACATTAAGCATACAGTTGTCCCTCGGTATCCACGGAGGATTGGTTCCAGGACCCCATGCGGATACCAAAATCCATGGATGTTCAAGTCCCTTATACAAAATGGTGTGATATTTGCATATAACCTACGCACAACCTCCTGTATACTTTAAATCATCTCTAGATTACTTATAATTCTTAATACAATGCAAATACTATGTAAATAGCTGTTTTACTGTATTGTTTAGGGAATAATGACAAGAAAAATGTCTGTACATGTTCAGTACAGACGCAATCATCGTAGCTCTTCTGGGAACGCTGATGCTGCCTCGGCATCAGCTGATGCCGATTCTCTTGTGATCTTTACGTTCTTGAGGCTGTAGCCTTTACATATCTAGCCAGCCATCCCTTACTAGCCTTAAACTCCCTCCTCTCGCTCACAACACAAGAAGTGAACAAACGAGACGCGAGGTGAACAAAGCTCAAACAACAAGTGCTGGAGAGAGACTAGGATCTGTGAAATGGCGGGAGGCTACAGCAGGGTATGCCTACACATCACTTCATTCGCGTGGATTCAGCGTCGTGCTTGGCACGCAGCAAATTCAAATTTTGCTCTTTGGAACTTCCTGGAATTTTTTTTCTGAATATTTTCAATCCGTGGTTGGTTGAATCTGCGGATGCAGAACCCATGGATACGGAGGGCCGACTGTTCCTATTGAAGCATCTCCTTGAAGAAATGAAACATCTCCGCTTACCTTAATGGAAATGCTTAGTCCATCACTGCTCAATGTACACAAGGGTCACCATCATAGGCACATCTCTGTCTCGTCGTTGAGGACATCTTCAAGAGGGCATACTTCAAGAAGGTGGCATCCACCATTAAAGACCATCACCATCAGGACCATGCTCTCTTCATGTTACTTCATCAAGGAGGAGGCACAGGAGCCTGAAGACCCACATTTTCTTCTCCTGATTTTAATTGTTCTCGAGTGAGAAGCTGGGGTCCACACATACCATATACACTGACAACACGCCTGAATAATAGAAGATGATGCCCACCTAACAACATTTCCACCCACCATCCTGATAAGGAAATTCCTGGCTCATCTCACATCAGCACCATAGTAGTGTAGTTGTTAGCAGACGCTATCACAGCTCAAGGCATTGCAGTTTGGAGTACAATTCTGACATCATTACTAAGGAGTCTATACACCCTCCCCATGGAATGTGCTGGTTTCTCTGGTTCCCTGTCACATTCCAAAGATGAACTGGTTAGCAGATTAACTGGTCATTGTAAATTGTCCTGTGATTAGGCTAGAGAAAATCAGGGGTTGCTGGGTAGTGTGGATCAAAAGGCCTATTTTGCCCTGATTCTCCAAATAAAATAAATTAGAAACAGCACACCCAAAGGTGAAAACTTGGAGGATGAAGTAAAACAAAAAAAAGTCAACTCAAAAAAAGAGCAGAACAAAATGAAATGTTGTAATTAAAAGGGAAATTCAGAAAACGAAAGGACAGTAGGCAAAATAAGTGACAAATAGAGTAAAGTGATAATGTGGTGACCCACTTCCCAGCACACTCGAACCGGCTCACAAAATGGCACGTGCCGGCGTTGAGGCCGGTCCCAAAAAGGGCTTCTCCAGCAAGGGGAAAAGCCCGCGTGCAGGACGGGACTGTGAATATGTGCCCCCTACAGCATTCCCGCCTGGGGAGGGCAGGAACAGGAAGGCTTTAAAATGAGGCCGCGAAGTTTGAGTAAATCGCTTTTGCAACTGCAACTCACCGACTGCGTGTCATTATTTCAGTGCTGTGTATAGCACACCGCTACAATAACTAATTAGAATTTCGAGCCAACGAGGGACTGGAAAAGCAACCTACATGCGGCTAAAAAAGTCACGTAGATTAATTATTTAATGCTTATCTTTTAGCTACCTTCACAAAAGAGTAAGCTGGTGTTTAAAGCTGTAATTGAAAAGAAAGGTTGTGAAATATCAGATGGGAATAACATGATAAAATGGGGTCTAGCATCTTTAAAAGTAGATAAGCCACTAAGCCAAATTAATAATATCACAGATTGTCGAAAGGAAAGGAAAGGTGAAGACTCCAAATATCATAATGGAAGTAGTGCCAGAAAATTGGAGAACTGTTGATGCAGTGTGTCAGTATGATAAATTAGTACTTTATTAGCAGTGCACATTTTACAATGACGTATTGGGAGAGAGCATGATATTTCTGCATTGTTCAGTGGCTCTTACTCTGCCAGGAGACTCCTACTCCACTGGAAGTTCCCACCATGTACTGCCAATATTACAACCTGAAAAGGATATGTTGTCAATTATCGAAGACCTTGTACAGGCTAAAAGTGATTGGAATTAACATGTGACAGAATCAGAATTGGCTTTAGTATAACTGGCTCATGTTATGAAGTATGTTTTGCAGCAGCAGTACGTTGTAATACATAATAAAAAATGATTATTTTTCAATAAATTTAATTTATTTTAAATAAGTAGTGGAAAAAGAGAGGAAAAATAGTGAGGTAGTGTTCACGGGTTCATTGTCCGTTCAGAAATCTGATGACAGTGGGGAAGAAGCCGCTCCTGAGGTGTTGAGGTCTTATGGTAGCATGAGAAGTGGGCATATCCTGGGTAATGGGTGTCCTAAATGATGGATATAGTCTTTTTGAGACATCGACTTTTGAAGGTGTTCATGATGCAGGAGAGGCTAGTTGCCATGATGAAGCTGGCTGAGTTTACAATTTTGTGCAGATTTTTCTAATTCTATGCAATGGCTCCTCCATTGCAGATGGTGATGTAACCAGTTAGAATGCTCTCCACAGTACATCTACAGAAATTTGTGCAACTGTCTTTGGTATCATACTAAATCTCCTCATTCTCTTCAGTGGCCCAAAATTCTACCATTCACCGACACACTAGGGGATTTGTAGTAGTTGATGAACCTTTGGGATATGGCTGGAAACTGGAGAATCCAGAGAACATTCATGAGTCACATGGAAGACACATAAACTCCACACAGACAGTGCCCAACTTTACCTTGTAATCCAAGTCTCTGGTGCTGTGAAACAACGGTCTTAGATAGATTAAATTTATTTGTTGTATGTACATCAAACATACAATGAAATGTGTCATTTTGTGTCAAATCAAACCAGCGAGGATTGTACCGATCCTACAGTCGGCAAGCTGTAGGTGTTGGTATCCTCACTTGGATCAGTAGGCTATTGGATCAATATGGGACTATAGCACAAAACTCTAGGCTGACTGTGGAAACAGTGTCGCTGAATATGTTTAAAGAGAAGAGTTTCAGGGTAGCATATGGTGACATATACATTGATAATAAATTTACTTTGAACTTTAACTAGTTTCTAGCCTCTTGAACACGTTCCACAAATCACCCAAGGGAAAATAAAAGTAAATGCAATGATAGCAGGTTGAAACCAGTTTTAGAATTTAACATGCACTTGTCTCACTAGACCTGGATGGGAAGAGGATTAATATTGTCCCTATCTTAACTATAGCTACTCAAAGAATGTCCTTTGATTTGCGAGTAGACTGGCATTATGCTCAGTAACAGTAGACTGGCTTTGTATCAAAATCAAAATGAAACAAGCATCCAAGTTAGCTTAATTCCCAGTTTACTGTAGCTTTGTAAGCAAAAATGTTCCAGTCAATTGGGGCAGATTGCAACCAGTACATTTAGCCCAACTAAGCAGCTGCCCCAGTAAGCTGAAGTTTCATGGAAATAGTTAAAAAGGTATAAAAAAAGAAAAACTGAGTTACAAATTATGCAAATAAAATACAAAGCAAACAGAAGGCTACTATAAAACTGTGCATTTGTTCTGAATAGTTATCGATGGAGGAATTCATCCAGTGTACTCAAGGAACAAAATGAGCGCAGACACTTAGTGCAAATAATGGACTGCCTTCATACAATACTATCATAGATTGCTTCCTCCAAATCTTCATTTTCATTATAACTTCCAAGATGATTGTAGATACATTCAAATTATTAGTATCTCCTAAATTATTGAAGTACTGAAATTGCTTTATTTTCATTCTCGGACATTGCTGCATCTCCAAGCCCGAGTGCATGAAACTGCAGTGAGCAAAACAATTCTGAATTGTCTTACTGCTTATTTCTCACCAATTATCACAGACAAAAAACACTGCGTTTTGAGCACAAACACACTCAACTGATGCTTTTTAAAAACTGTTTCGTCAAAGCACGGTGTAATGTCTGGTGGCCACACATCATCTGTAATGGTCCTCCATCATTAACAATATGTCACCCATGACCATTGGAAACTCATGAGACCCAATTCTATCTCTGCCTGAAATTAAACAAGTTCCATTAAGAATCTACATTTGTAGGTAATGAGGCTTGCCTTTATGAAACATTGTTTGGCAAGCATTTTATCTGTTTAAACTTTCAGGATAAAGTCATAAAAATTTATCCTCCATTGCATACACTAAGCCTGCAATATTGTTACACTAATATGCTGAATTTCATTCCTGAAATTCAATTGACTTAAGAAAATTTCTCCATATAATTGGTTTATCTATGTATAGCTGGTGTTTCAATGATCATTTTTTAACTCAACATAACATGCATTATTTTGCACATATTCAATTTTCAGGATGTGGGTTTCACCCGCAAACCCAACATTTATTGGCAGACCTAGTTGCCCCTGAGAGATTAGTAGTAAACCACCTTCTTGAGCATCTTAATTTCTTCTGGTGAAGATACTCCCACAAGACGCATAGGTCAAGTAAACAGACAGAGACTCTATCCCACGGTGGAAATGGCTAATACGAGGGGGTATAATTTTAAGGTGATTGGGGGAATGTCATAGGTAAGATTTTTTTTACACAGAGTGGTGGGTGCATGGAATGCAGTGCTAGGTGTGATATAGCACCACCAGGTTCAGAAACAGTAATTGCTCTTCAACCATCAGGCTCTTGAGAACTTCACTCAACTTCACTGGCCTCATCAATAAACTGTTTCCATAACCTATGGATCGTCTTCAAGGACTCTTCATATTATGTTCCTGATATCTATTGCTTGCTTGTTTGTTTATTTATCTATCTATCTATCTTCCTATTTATTATTTTTTCTTTCTTTTTGCACTTGCACAGTTTGTTGTCTTTTGCACATTGGTTGTTGTCTGTCCTGTTGGGTGGGCTCTTCATTAATTCTATTGTGTTTCTTGTAATTACTGTGATTGCCGGCAAGAAAATTAATCTCGGATTATATATAGTGACATACATGTACTTTGATAACAAATTTACTTTGAACTTTGGTAGAAGCAGATACATTAGGGACATTTGAGACTCTTAGATAGCCACCCCGATGGTTGAAAAATGGAAAGTGATGTGAGAATAAAAGATTAGATTGATCTTAAAGTAAGTTAAAATGTTGGCACAGCATCATGAGCTGAAGGGTCTGTATTGTGTTGTAATGTTCTATGTTCTATGCTCTAATATTGCTGAATGGAAGTTTGAGAAATTAATGACAGTGACAATGAAGGACATAGATCCATTTTCCATGTCTAGAGGTGGCATGGCCAAGAGGAACATGTTTCAGTTGATTTAAGTAATGTGAAAATTTGTCCATTCTTTTATGACTTCAGTGGAAGCAAATACAATGTTTCCTATAGTGGGGAAGTTTAGGACCAGAGCCTTAGAAGAATTCCCTTTCGAACAGAGATTAGGAAAAACTTCTTTAGCCAGAGTAGGGTGAATCTGTAAAATTCATTGCCACTGATGGTTGTGGATGCCAAGTCATTGGGTATTTTTAAGCCGAGATTGATGTTTTTTTTTATTAGTAAAGGTATCAAAGGGTATGGGGGAGAAGACATGTTAATGGGGTTGAGAAGGATAGTAGATCAGCCAAGAAGGAATGGCAGAGCAGATTCAATGGAACAAATGGCCTAATCCTGCTCCTATGTCTTATGGTCTTGTGGTTTCAAATTCAAGATTGCATACAGGTCCTCCTCAGGTTACAGCAGACTCTGTTTCTGAGAACTGTTTTGTAACCCTTTGGAACAATGAGATAATGGAGCATGACAGATGCAACAAGAAACTTGCCGGACAAATTTAGTCGGGGAAACACAGTTGTGGGAGGGAGGAAATGTTAAGAGATGACTTGATAGAGGTGCGCAAGGTAAACAAGGTTTAGTTAAGGTAAACATTCTCATTAGTAGGTGATTAAACACTAAAGAGCACCTATTTACAGTTTTGGGCGAAAGGTGCAAGGTGTTCTCAGTTGCTGAGTGCAGTCTTGATCACCATACTGTGACAGTCCTGGAGAAGATGCCAAAGAGATTCACCAGGAACCACACAAAATAGTGAATAACAGGAACATGTTATGAGAGGTTTAGAAATGGTAGATTAACATAGAAAATAGAGCAGTATATAGGACCTTCAGCCTATGATGTTATGTGACCCTTTAATCTATACCAAGGTCAATCTAACCCCTCTCTCCCCCAAAGACCTCTGGTTTTTCATTCATGTGCCTAACAGTCTCTTCAATGACTCTAATGTCTCTGCCTCTACCACCATTCCTGGCAACACGTCCCACACATCCACCATCCTCTGTGTAAAAAGTCTACCTCTGACATCCATCCCTATAATTTCCCCAAAACCGGTTAAACTCTTAAAATTATGCCCCCATTTCCACCCTGGGAAAAATTCCCTGGCTGTCCACTCTACCTATGCCTCTTGCTATCATTCAGACCTTTATCAAGACTCCGCTCATCCTCTTTCACTCCAAACAGGAAAGCCATAGATCGCTCAGTCTATCCTCAGAAGACCAGCTCTATAACCCAGGGAATATCCTGATAAATCTCCTCTGTATCCTCTCAAAAGCTTCCACATCCTTCCTGCAATGAGGTCACCAGAACTGAACACACCAAGTGTGGTCTAATCATTGTTTTATAGAGCTGCAAAATGAATTCACAGCTTTTGAACTCAATCCCATAATTAGTCAGAACCAACAAACCATGTGCCTTCTGATTCATCCTATCAACTGCAACTTTGCAGGATCTATGAATGTTGACCCCAAGATCACTCCATTCCTCCACACTGTTCAGAATACTGCCATTCACACTGCATTCTGCCTTCACGTTCGACCCAAGATGAATCTCTTCACACTTTTCTGTTTTGCTGGGAGATTTCCACAGACCAGATGTAAATAAACCCAGAGAGTATAGACAAAGTAAGATAAAAGAGAATTAAAAGAGATAGGAGGGGTCTTTTATCACCCAGGAAGTTGCAAGTACTTCAAATACTGGCACTGAAGCAGGATTTAAACTGGAAATGTCAAACCAAAGATGTCGACAATTCCTTTCCTCCGACATATGTTGCTCAACCGAGTGAGTTCTTCCAGATATTAGCATCTGCAGTTTCTTTTCTCTCTAGTGGACTCGACTGTCACATTTCCGGCCATCAGTTCTGATATAATGAGGAATCCTGCCTTTCTATTATGGAACCAGTTTAAGATGGTTTGAACAATGATGTCAACACACACAAAATGCTGGAGGTCAGACAGCTTCTGTGGAGGTAAATAAACAGTCAATATTTTGGGCTGCAACTTGACTTGAGAAGATGCAAATCTTATCCTCATGAGATGCAAGACTGGAAATGAGAACTGTCCAAAGTTCAATACTAGTCTCATCCAAAATGAGCATAAATGGCCAGTATGATAAAACAGAGAAATAATACAGCAGCAGATCAATTATAAACTGTTGAAGAAAACTGTGAACTGCCAGGGGCTGTGTGATACGGAAACTGCACTGCGGTGGACAGGAGGGCTCTACAATGGGTAGTTAAATCTGCCCAATGCATTGCCAACACCAGCCTATCTGACATCAATGACATAGACACAAGAAAGGAGCAGGAGAAAGGCCAGTAATGTCATGAAGAATGCTACCCATCCTGCTCATGGACTGTTTGTCCAACTTCCATTAGGGAAGAAGCTGCACATCAGGACCACTACACACAAAAACCACTACTTCCCCCAAACCATCGGGCTGATTAACACCTCTACCCGTTAACCACCAGTGTCAATTTATGTACATACAATCATATGTACATGTATCTTTATGCTTATACTGTAAGCTAATCTTATGTATGTACAGCCACACTCAGATATTTGTACATTGTGCTCTATAGGATTGTTTTATATTTATTTGTATTTTTTTCTGTATTGTTAATTGTGTTCTTTATGCATATTACATTTTTATATATGCTGCATCAAATCTCTTTTAACAATTCAGGATGTTTCTGATTGTGTCCACGATATTCTGAAGTGTGAAGGTGAACCGCCAGAGGTCATGGTATATATTGGTAGCAATGACAGAGGTAGGGAAAGGGAGGAGGTCCTGGAAACAGACTACAGGGAGTGAGGAAGGAAGTTGAGAAGCAGGACTTCAAAGGTAGTAATCTCGGGATTACTGCCTGTGCCACATGATATTGAGTACAGCAATAGAGTGAGGTGGAGGATAAATGCGTGGCTGAGGAATTGGAGCAGGGGGCAGGAATTCAGATTTCTGGATCATTGGGACCTCTTTTGGGGGGGGCATGACTGCATTTGAATCTGAGAGGGACCAATATCCTGGCAGGGAGTTTTGCTAAAGCTATCGGGGGACAGTTTAAACTAGAATTGCTGGGGGTGGAAACCAAACTGAAGAGACGAGTGAAGGGGTGGTTGGCTCACAAATCGAGAAAGCTTGTAGACAGTGTGAGAGGGAGGATAGGCAGTTGATAGAGAAGGGATGGTTTGAGATGTGTCTATTTTAATGCAAAGAGTATCATGAGCAAACTGGATGAGCTTAGAGCATGGATCAATACGGAGCTATAATGTTGGGCTATTACAGAGACTTGACGGCACAGGGGCAGGAATGGCTACTTAGAGCGCCAGGCATTAGATGTTTCAGAAAGGACAGGATGATGGGGTAGATGATGGGGTGGTAAATTGGATTAGTAAGTATGCAGATGATACCTAAGATAGGTGGCATTCTGGATAATGAAGTAGCTTTTCAAAGCTTGCAGAGAGATTTAGGCCAGTTAGAAGAGTGGGATGAAAGTTGGCAGATGGAGTTTAATGCTGATAAGTGTGAGGTGCTACATTTTGGTAGGAATAATCCAAATAAGACATACATGGTAAATGGTAGGGCATTGAAGAATGCTGTAGAACAGAATGATCTAGGAATAATGGTACATAGTTCCCTGAAGGTGGAATCTCATGTGGATAGGGTGATGAAGAAAGCTTTTGGTATGCTGGCCTTTATAAATCAGAGCATTGAGTATAGGAGTTGGGATGTAATGTTAAAATTGTACAAGGCATTGGTAAAGCAAAATTTGGAATATTGTGTACAGTTCTGGTCACCAAATTATAGGAAAGATGTCAACAAAATAGAGAAGATTTACCAGAACGTTACCTGGGTTTCAGCACCTAAGTTACAGAGAAAGGTTGAACAAGTTAGGTCTTTATTGTTTGGAGCGTAGAAGGTTAAGGGGGGACTTGATAGAGGAATTTAAAATTATGAGGGGGATAGATAGAGTTGACATGGATAGGCTTTTTCCATTGAGAGTAGGGGAGATTCAAACAAGAGGACATGAGTTGAGAGTTAGGGGGCAAAAGTTTAGGGGTAACACGAGGGGGAATTTCTTTACTCAGAGAGTGGTAGCTGTGTGGAATGAGCTTCCAGTAGAAGTGGTAGAGGCAGGTTTAATATTGTCATTTAAAGTAAAATTGGATAAGTATATGGACAGGAAAGGAATGGAGGGTGAGTGCAAGTCGTTAGGACTAGGTGAGAGTAAGCGTTCGGCATGGATGAGAAGTGCCGAGATAGACTGTTTCCGTGCTGTAATTTTTATACAGTTATATGGTTATATGGACAGGGACGGAGGCAAAAGAGGTGGGGGCATGGCATTGTTGATCAGAGATAGTGTCACGGCTGCAGAAAAGGAGGAAGTCATGGAGGATTGACTACAGAGTCTCTGTGGGTGGAAGTTAGGAACAGGAAGTGGTCAATAACTCTACTGAGTGTTTTCTATAGACCAACCAATAGTAACAGGGACATCGAGGAGCAGGTAGGGAGACAGATTCTGGAAAGGAGTAATAATAACAGGGTTGACGTGGTGGGATATTTTAATTTCTCAAATATTGATTGGCATCTCCCTAGAGTGAGGGGTTCAGATGGGGTGGAGTTTGTTAGGTGTGTTCAGGAAGGTTTCTTGACACAATATGTAGAGAAGCCTACAAGAGGAGAGGCTGTACTTGATCTGGTATTGGGAACTGAACCTGGTCAGATGTCAGGTCTCTCAGTGGGAGAGCATTTTGGAGATAGTGATCATAATTCTGTCTCCTTTACCATAGCTTTGAAGAGGGATAGGAACAAACAAGTTAGGAAAGTGTTTCATTGGAGTAAGGGGAAATATGAAGCTATCAGGCAAGAACTTGGGAGCATAAATTGGGAACAGATGTTCTCAGGGAAATGTATGGCAGAAATGTGGCAAATGTTCAGGGGATATTTGTGTAGCATTCTACATAGGTACGTTACAATGAGACAGGAAAGGATGGTAGGGTACGGGAAAATGGTGTATAAAGGCTGTTGAAAATCTAGTCAAGAAGAAAAGAAAAGCTTACAAAAGGTTAAAAAAACTAGGTAATGATAGAGATCTAGAAAATTATAAGGCTAGCAGGAAGAAGCTTAAGAATGAAATTAGGAGAGCCAGAAGGGGTTTATGAGAAGGCCTTGGTGAGCAGGATTAAGGAAAACCCCAAGGCATTCTGCAAGTATGTGAAGAGCAAGAAGACAAGATGTGAGAGAATAGAACCTATCAAATCTGATGGTGGGAAAGTGTGTATGGAACCGGAGGAGAGAGCAGAGGTACTTAATGAATACTTTGCTTCAGTATTCACTATGGAAAAGGATCTCGGTGACAGTAGGGGTGACTTACAGCAGATTGAAAAGCTTGAGCATATAGATGTTAAGAAATAAGATGTACTGGAACTTCTGGAAAGCATCAAGTTGGATAGGTCACCGGGACTGAATGAGTTATAGCCCAGGCTACTGTGGGAGGCGAGGGAGGAGATTGCTGAGCCTTTGGCGATGATCTTTGCATCATCAGTGGGGGTGGGAGAGGTTCCAGAGGATTGGAGGGTTGCAGATGTTGTTCCTTATTCAAGAAGGGAGTAGAGATAGCCCAGGAAATTATAGACAAGTGAGTCTTACTTCAGTGGTTGGTAAGTTGATGGAAAAGATCCTGAGAGGCAGGATTTATGAACAATTGGAGAGGCATACTATGATTAGGAATAGTTAGCATGGCTTTATCAAAGGCAGGTCGTGCCTTAAAAGCCTGATTGAAGTTTTTGAGGATGTGACTAAACAGATTGATGAAGGTAGAGCAGTAGATGTAGTGTATATGGATTTCAGCAAGGCATTTGACAAGGTACCCCATGCAAGGCTTATTGAGAAAGTAAGGAGGTATGGGATCCAAGGGAACCTTGCTTTGTGGATCCAGAAATGGTTTGCCTACAGAAGGCAGAGAGTGGTTGTAGATGGGTCATATTCTGCATGGATGCTGGTGACCAGTGGTGTGCCTCAGGGATCTGTTCTGGGACCCCTTCTCTTATTGATTTTTATAAATGGCCTGTATGAGGAAGTGGAGGGATGGATTAGTAAGTTTGCTGATGACACAAAGGTTGGGCTGTTGTGGATAGTGTGGAGGGCTGTCAGAGGTTACAGCAGGAAATTGATAGGATGCAAAACTGAGCTGAGAAGTGGCAGATGGAGTTCAACCCAGATAAGTGTGAGATGGTTTATTTTGGTAGGTCAAATATGATGACAAGAATATAGCATTAGTGGTAAGACTCTTGGCAATGTGATGGATCAGAGGGATCTTGGGGACCGAGTCCAAGGACACTCAAAGTTGCTACGCAGGTTGACTCTGTGGTTAAGAAGGCAAATGGTGCATTGGCCTTCATCAACCTTGGGATTGAGTTTAAGAGCTGAGTGGTAATGTTACAGCTATATAGGACCCTGGAAAGACCCCACTTGGAGTACTGTGCTCAGTCTGGTCACCGCACTACAGGAAGGATGTGGAAACTATAGAAAAGGTGCAGAGAAGATTTATAAGGATGTTGCCTTTACTCCGGAGCATACCTTATGAGAATAGATTGAAGAACTTGGCCTTTTCTCCTTGGAGCAATGAAGGATGAGAGGTGACCTGATAGAGGTGTATAAGATGATGAAAGGCATTGATCGTGTGGATAGTCAGAAGCTTTTTCCCAGGGCTGAAATGGCTAGCATGAGAGGACACAATTTTAAGGTGTCTGGAAGTAGGTACAGAGGAGATGTCAGGGGTAAGTATTTTACAAAGAGAGAAGTGAGTATGTGGAATGGGCTGCTGGCGACGGTGGTGGAGGCGGATTTGATAGGGTCTTTTAAGAGACTCCTGGATAGGAACATGGAGCTTAGAAAAATAGAGGGCTATGGGTAACTTAAGGTAATTTGGAAAGTAAGTACATGTTCGGCACAGCATTGTGGGCCGAAGGGCCTGTATTGTGCTGTATGTTTTCTCTGTTTCTATGTTTCTAATCATTTTGTTCTCCTTTATGTTCATCTTCTGAAGAATGACAATAAACAATCTTGAATCTTGACTTGCTTTCATGACTCACCTAATTGATCATGCGATGAAATGTGAGTATGTGATAAAATGTAGATAACGGACACAGGTCATTTAGCAATGGTTCTAAATGACCACTTGAACATATCATTTAGCTCTATTATACCTCCTCCTTGACCAAACACTTGTGTACAAAAGTTGCACTTAAATGGATGGCAGATCTGTGTGACAGTCTGAGAATATCTCAGATGAGATAAGTGTAGCTGACACCCTGCATCAGTTAAATTAATGCTAGCTCTCACACATCCTTCACTTCCTGAACAACCACGATGTCCTCACTATACATTAATCCATCTTACTCACAGAATGAAATTCAAGAAGTACTCTAAGTGGTATCTTTGATGAACGCTTCATATTCTAACACTTTAAAATAATCTCCTATTTCAGCCAATTTCTGTACAGCAAAGTGAAAGAAAATATATGTTGCAGTCAAGGACATTTTGGTAGTTGTTCTCGAGAAGACATCGTGACACTTTATTAGGCATACCTGCTCGTTACTGGAAATATCTAATCAGCCAAACATGTGGCAGGAACTCAATGCTTGAAAGCATGCAGACATGGTCAAGAGGTTCAGTTGTTGTTCAGACCAAACATTAAAATAGGAAGTGACTTCGACCATGTAATGATTTTCTTTGTGCTTGAGAAGGTGATTTGAGTATTTCAGAAACACTGACCTCCTGGAATTTTCAGGCACAATAGTGTCTAGAAAAGGGGTTCCCAACCTGGGGTCAACAGATCTCTTGTTTAATGTTACTTGTCCATGGCATAAAAAAGGTTGGGAACCCCTGCTCTAAAGTTTACAGAGAGTGGTGCAAGAAACAAAAAAAAACATTGAGTTAGCAGCAGTTCTGTGGGTGAAAATGCCTTGTAAATGAGAGGAGTCAGGAGAATGGCCAGACCGGTTCAAGCCGACAGGAAGAGGGCAATAACTCAAGTAACCACATATTATAATAGTTGTGTGCAGGAGAGCATCTCTGAATGCACAATACGACGAACCTTGAAACCGATGGGCGACATCAGAAGACCACACCAGATTCTATTCTAGTACCAAATAAAATGGCCACTGAGTGTAAATTCATGATTTTTTCTTGGTGGTAACTCTGATGAGCTCATCACCATTTAACACAAAAATAATCTTCAATTTTAGCCAATTTTTGTACAGCAGAGAGTAAGAAAAAAACATGTTGCAGTCATGTACTTAATGGTAGTTCTGTGTGAATATATTTTCTTCCATTGGCAAACATAGCTTAAAATCCAACAAATGTATTTTACTGGGTATCATGACCTTTTTATATTATTTCCAACATTATTAAACAGGGAATAATATACCCAGCACTGTTTCATTCCCTCTGACATTTCCTTTACTAAATGCCATGCATTTCAAATTATTAATATTAACTGGGGTGAAAACATTTATCATATCACATCCATGGTGAACCAATAAAATGCAGAGTATAAATTACTTATAGATATATTAGTGGGCAAATGGATAATGTTTTCACATAATTGTCCTTCACTGATGTTTTAGAAGAAATCATTAAGTAGGATAATGATAGGTTGGAATATGTTCAACTTCTGTCAGTTACATATGCCAATGTTAAATTTCCAGGCCACTAATTCCAATATGCTTATCATCAAATCTTTGCTATTCATCATGATGTGAAGTGTAATATAGCTTCAGTTGGAGAGAGATCAGCTACTTAGATGATCATTATAGAACTAAAGGATGGAAGGAGGCCATTTGGCCTATAATATCCATGCTGGACAAAGGAAAGAGCTCGCTCACTCAGTCATATTCCAAGTAGGGCAGCTATTTCACCCTTTTCATTCTGATCTCTGTGGAGGTTACACATTATCCTTGTGACTTTCATAGTTTTCACCCAGTTGGATCACTTTCCTCCCAGTTCACAAAGATATGCTGGAGAGCAGATTAATCCATAATCCTAAAATTGCCCAGAAGTAGTTGGGCAGTAGTGGGAATCAGATAGGGAGGTGAGAAAGAATAGGTTACTGGGAAATAGAAAGCAATATGCATAAAGTGCAGAAAGAACTCAGCAGGTCATCTGTGGAAATTAATAAACAGTTTATGTTTAGGCCCAGACCTTCCTTCTGTACTGGAAATGAAGGGGGAAGATGACAGAAGAAAACAGTAGGAAGAAGGAAAGGAGGATAGTTAGAAGTTGAAAGGTACAGCCAGATAGGTAGGAAAGATAAAATGCTGGAGAGGAGAGTGGATTATAAGAGAAAGGGAAGGAGGAGTGGACCCAAGGGGAAGTAATAAGTAGTTCAAAAGAGGTAAGTGGTCAGATCGGGGAATAGAAGAGGTGGGGAGGGGAACATTTTTACCAGAAGAAGAAATCAATATCTATACCATCTACCAAGGCAGAATACGAGGTGTTGCTCCTCCACCCTGATTGTAGCCTCATCTTGGCATAAGAGGAGGCCATGGACTGACATGTCAGAACCAGAATGGGAATTGGAATTAAAATGCTTGGCCAGTGAGGATTTCTGCTTTTGACAGATGTAGCGGAAGTGCTCGCTGAAGCGGTCCCCCAATTTATGACAGGTCTCACTAATGTAGAAGAGGCCACATCGGGAGCCTCAGACACAATAGAGAAACCCTGTAGATTTGCAGGTCAAGTGTTGCCTCACCTGGAACGATTGTTTGCGGCCCTGAATTAAGGTGAGGGAGAAGGTGAATGGGTAGGTGTAGCACATTGGCTGTTTGCAGGGATAAGTGCTGGCAGCGATGCATGGACAAGGGAATCACAGAGGGATTGATCCCTGTGGAAAGTGGAGGGGTGAGGGGTTTAGAAGATAGGCTCCCCTTGGAGATGGTGGAGGTTGAGGAGGATGATGTGTTGGATGCAGAGACTCATGGGCTGATAGGTAAGGACAAGATGAACTCTATCACCATTGAGGCAGCGGGATGATGGGGTGAGCGCAGATGTATGGGAAATGGAAGAGATGCGGGTGAGGGCAGCAACAATTATGGAGGAAGTTAAACCCTTTTCCTTGAAAAAGGAGGACCTCTCTGATGTCCTGGAAAGGAAAGTCGCATCCTGGAGAACAGGTGTGGTGGAGACGAAGGAACTGAGAAAAGGGAATAGTATTTTTACAGGAGACAGGGTGGGAGGAGGTATAATCAAGGTAATCATGGGAATCGGTAGGCTTTTAGAAGATGTTGGCAAACATTTTGTCTGCAGAGATGGAGACAGAGAGATCAAGATAGAAGTGTCAGAAATGAACCAGTGAATTTAAGGGCAGGGTGGAAATTAGAGGCAAAGTTGATGAAATTGATGAGTTCAGCATGGGAGCAGGAAGCTGCACCAATGTAGCGAAGGAAAAGTTGGAGAGCATTACTGGGGAAGGCTTGGAATATGGACAATATTTACATAGACAACAAAAAGCAGGCATAGCTCAGGCCCATGCAGGTTCCCTTGGTTACCAGTCGAGTCTGGAGAAAGTAGGTGGAACCAAAGGAAATATTATTGAGGGTGATGACCAGTTCTGTCCGGCAGAGGAGAGTGGCAGTGGAGGAGAATTGAAAGAAACTGGGAAATAAGTCAGAGAATGGAACTGATTGATTTGCATTGAAAGCAGTAAGCTCAATGAACTGAATATCCATTTCTATATCATAGTGTGACTGTGAATATGAGCTATTACATCCCAGCATCACTTAATGGGCATACAATCAATAATGCATATAAACTATCTTATGCATTTATATTTATTATGTTTTTTATATTATTATAATTTATTCTTTATCTTTATGTGTTTTTTTTCATGCTGCATTGGATCCAGAGTAACAATTATTTTGTTCTCTTTACACTTGTGCACAGGAAACAACAGTAAGTAATTTTGAATTTAAATTAATCCCATTTCCCTGACTCCTGACATCCAACCTTGTAGTGTATGGCACGGCAAGTGACCATGTAGTTACATTTTCTATATAAAGAGGTCTTCTGCCTTTATGACCCTTCCAGGAACGGAGCTCCACACCCTCACTAACAAGAGAAAATCTGCAGATGCTGGAAATCCGAGCAACACACTCAACATGCTGGACTGTTGAAGGGTTTTGCCCAAAATGTCGACTGTACTTTTTTTTCCATAGATTCTGCCTGGCCTGCTGAGTTTCTCCAGTATTTGGTGTGTGTGAGTCTCTACACCCTCACCATTCTTCTGGAGGAATGTTATTTCACAATTTTCTTTTCATCCCACCAATCTGCCTACCCTGGTCACTATCGCCTGTTGGTGAACCAACATGAAACACAAACAGTGCACCACAGGAAGAGGCTCTTCAGTCCACAATGTCTGTGCCAAACATAATACTAAATAAAGCTTTAGAGAGGGTGCAGAGGAGATTTACCAAGATGCTGCTTGGACTAGAAGATGTGTCAAACGAAGATAGGTTGAGTGAGCTAGGAATTTTCTCTTTGGAGTGAAGGAGGATGAGAGATGCTTTGACGGTGGATATGGCTAATACTGGTGAGGGGCCATAATTTTAAGGTGATTGGAGGAAAGTATAGGGGATATCAAAATATAGGGGGGTATATTAAAGTTCTTTACATAGAGAGTGGAGGGTATGTGGAATGTTCTGCCACGAGTGATAGTAGAGGCAGATATATGAGGTGTATTTAGGAATTTCTTAAATAGGCAGATAGATGATGGAGAAAAGGAGGGTTATGTAAACTGGAAGGATCAGATTGATCTTTAGAATTGGTTAAAAGGTTAGCACAACATTGTTGGGTGAAGCACCTCTACTGTGCAGTAATGTTCCATGTTCTATATTCTAACTTAATCCCTTACTACACTTAACCCATCTCTCTGTCTCACACACACACACATACTCACTCACTCCCACTCACACATGGTAATGAGGACAAGCTCCCACTGCCTATTAAATACTCCCAATGGCTTGCATCTCAAATAGTTCTGACAACCAAGTCCAGCTCCTGGCCTTCACGTGCGGCTTAGCTAGTAAGCCCGCTGGAACCACTTCTACTGACAGGAGAAGGAGCAAAGGCAGTTTACTGGCTCCTTAAAACTGGTCCTTTCGGCAGGTGGGGCTCATCATCCAAGGTAGGCAGCTCATCTGGGAGAAGGAAAAATCTGATCTCAACCCTCTGCTGCCTTGTGGCTATACCCACTCACAGGGAAGGCTTCAAGAGTAAACCGTGAGAGAAAAATCTTGAGCCAGAATCCCTAAGGCAAACCTACATCGAGTTCAATGCTGACTGGCAACTCCTTCGATGCTACAGTTCCAAATTATCGGTCTGTACGGGTTTCATCAGATATGTGGAGAGGAGGAGCTTGCTACATGGGCAACAGCTTACTCTCCATATTGTACTGCCCAGGCTTGGATAACTGGACAGTTAGGACACAGCATCCATAGTTGATCCTAACCAACGGAGGCCTCAAATATATATACAGAGACAAAACACACAAAGACACAGATCACACCACACAAAGGGAAAAACAGCACAAAATTAACCTTTCAATTTGTTATTGTACATCAAATAGTGCAAACTTTAACGTGAGAAAAATAGGGGAGAAAAATACACCCCTGGCAGTCCATTCCATGTACAAGCATTCTCTGTATAATTTTGCCCCAGAAATCCCCTTTAAACTTTCCCCCATCACCTCAAAGCTATGCCCTCTCATATTTGACATTTCTATCCTGGGAGGAAGATTCTGCACCCCCCCCCCCCCCCGCCACATCAAGAGAAACCTCTGTTCCTTCCACCTAGATCCCAATTAAATCTTCCTTCAGCTTCCTTTGCTCCAAAGAAAATTATGCTGATGTACCCAAATTCTCCTCATTACTAATATTTCCAGTCCTGGCAAGAACCCCAAAAAATTCACTGCATCATCCCATATTGTGTGATATGATGTAATGACAAGAACTGTCCACCTAACCGGTGCTTCAAAAGAAATAGCAGCATCTTTGTACAAATAGCCAGGATATATTATTCATACAAATCGACTATCTAAATGAACTAATGCTGCCAAGTTGCAGTTGAGTAGCTGAATAGGTGAACCTCACTACGTTTTGTAAATGATGACAACAGTGCCAGAGAGGGCAACCAGAATTCTTAAATTGATATAGTAAATCTCAGCTGTCATCACAACAGATTTTGCGCCAATTGAGAGTTGGAGTTCATTTTCGGAAAAGAAAGAGTCAGTTTGTGGAGATAGAAACTGAATACAAACAACCTGACAGGATACTCGAAAACTGATGTTTTATAACTTCAAAATTTTAACGAGTTATCAGTGAAACTTAGAATGATGATGACAGATGATATTCCATTGGAAATAAATCTAATGCGTCAACCACCTAAAGACATTGCCCAGGACCTCTTCAGAGCATTTCTTTCACTGAGGTAGATTATATTTGACCCCAGCCACAGATTCAATGTTCACTGACTTTATTCTGAGTTACCATGGAGATAATCAACCTCTCGGTCATGACTGTTACCCAAAGTAGAGCGGTTTGCAGACTGTAATACCTCGGGTGGTAGAAACGGAAGCCCTGGATCACCCCAATGGCCTTTTCTATCCAAGGAACTTTCAGCTGTCTCCAGGCATCTATTATTATCTGGGACATTTAGAAATCATTGAAATAAAATTAAATAATTAAACATCTTAAAATAGAGGAGGGCTACTTCCTAGTATATTTTTATTTTTTCCTTAATTTAGAGTCATAGAATCTATGAATCTATGACTCTAAATAAATAAAATAAATACTAAAACATATTTCTCTGAAAAAAATTAACACATTTATTTAGAGAAAGATGAATACATCACTTGTCCTTTCTGTTCAGACTGATAGTCCTTTTCAAATGAAAGGTGTTACATGTGCCAGTCAAAGCTGAGGGCTCAGATATGAAGTGTATCTGACCCTCTGCTGGACACTTGGACTCACCTTTCAGTTCAGTGATGAAGCAGGATCTAACCTTTTCATACTCATGATGTGATGAGTGTTTGAAGGCTCTGGGCTTATACTTGCTGGAGTTTGGAAGAATGAAAGGATTTCATTGAAACCTATTGAATATTGAAAGGCCAAGATAGAGTGAATGTGGAGAGGATGTTTCCTAAGGTGGGGAGTCCCTCAGTATAGAACAGAACAGATTCACCTCCCTCTGGCTAAACAAATCCTTCCTTATCTCTGTTCTAAATGTCCCGAGGATGGTGAATCTGTGGAATTCATTGCCACGCATGGCTGTGAAAGCCAAGTCATTGGGTATATTTAAAGTGGAAGTTGATTGGAGAAGCCAGGAGACTGGGGTTGAGAGGGATAATAAATCAGGCATGATGGAATGGTGGAGCAGACTCAATAGGCCATACAGCCTAATACTGCTCCTATGTCTTATGGACCTAGAAAAGGCCATTCAGCCCAGCAATGTCTAGCAATAATCATATTTTCATGCAATTGTTCCACTTAATTTCCTGCCACATATTGTATCCAATATCACCATCAATTTACTGGTTCTCCTATCTCCCACTTACATCTAGTCACAGAATCATAGAGAAGTACAGAACAGAAACATGCCCTTTGGTCCTCCTAGTCCATTTAACCTGTCTACTCCCATCAACCTGCTCCAGGACCATAGCCCTCCATGTCCACACTACCCTGTATCTATCCAAACTTCTCTTAAATGTTGAAATTGAGCTCTCATGGACCACTTGTGCTGGCCGCTCATTCCACACTCTCACGACCCTCTGTGTGAAGAAAATTTTCCTGATGTTCCCTTTAAACTTCTCAGCCTTCACTCTTAAGTCATGACTTTTGGTTGTAGTCTCCACCCAACCTCAGCGGAAAAAGCCTTCTTGCATTTACCCTATCTAGGTATACCCCTCATAATTTTGTATAACTCTATTAAATCTCCTCTCAGTCTTCTACATTCTAAAGAATAGAGTCCTAACCTATTCAATCTTTCCTTGCAACTCAGGTCCTCCAGGTCCAACACCATCCTTGTAAATTTTCTCTGCACTCTTTCAACATTATTTACATCTTTCCTGCAGGGAGGTGACCAGAACTGCACACAATGCTCCAAATTAGGCCTCACCAATTCTTATACACAGAGAAGCTAAAGTCATATGTATCAGTATTACAGTGGAGAAAAGGGAACTACAGAGGCATGAGCGAGGAATTGGCCAGAATTGATGGGAAAGGACACTGGCAGAAGATGACAGCACAGCGGCAATGACTGGAATTTCTGGAAGCTATTTGCAAGGCACAGGGTATATACATTCCAAAGAGGAAGAAGTATTCTAAAGGAAAGATCATACAACCATCGCTAACAAAAGTCAAGGCCAACATAGAATCCAAAGAGAGGGCACATAATAGAGCAAAGATTAGTGGGAAGTTAGAGGATTGGGAAGCTTTTAAAAACCAATAGAAGGCAATTAGAAAATCATTAAGAAGATTAAGATGGAATACAAAAGTAAGCTAGGCAGTACTATTAAAGAGGATACTAAAAGTTTCTTCAGATACAGAAAATGTAAAAGAGAGGTGAGAGTGGACTTTGGAACACAATAAAATTACTTTGGAGAGGTAGTAATGGGAAAAAACAAAATAGTGGATGAACTAAATAAGTATTTTGCATCAGTCTTCACTTTGAAAAACATCAGCAGTTTGGTGAAATTTCCAGGTGTCAGGGGTCATGAAGTGTGAGAAGCTATCATAACCAGACAGAACATTTTAGGAAAACTGAAAGGTCTGAAGGTAGATAAGTCACCAGTATCAGATGGTGTACACCCCAGAGTTCTGAAAAAGGTGGCTGAAGAGATCTTGAAGGCACACAGCCTTATACAGTGGGCAGCGGAGTGTGCCAGGAGCAGAGAGAAGGCTTAAGGGCTTGGGCTCAACGGGCTTAGGTGGAAGCGGGCAAGGCAAGGTAGGTTTAGGTTTCAGTTTTTTCCTGTTCTTTGAGGAAAGGGGAAGTATGAGTGTGAGGGCAGCTTGTTGTTCTCAGTGTCAGATGTGGGAGGTCCTGGATTCTCCTAGCCTCCTGGAAGTACACATCTGCGCCAGGTGCGACGAGCTGCAGCTCCTAAGGGACCATGTTAGGGAACTGGAGCTGCAGCTCGATGACCTTCGTCTGGTCAGGGAGAGTGAGGAGTTGAAAGAGGGGAGTTACAGACAGGTGGTCACACCAGGGCCACGGGAGGCAGACAGGTGGGTCACAGTTAGGAGGGAGAGGGGAAGAGTCAGGTACTAGAGAGTACCCTAGTGGCTGTACTCCTTGACAATAAGTACTCCTGTTTGAGTACTGTTGGGGGAGGGGACAGCCTACCTGGGGGAAGCAACAGTGGGCGTGCCTCCGGCAAGAGTCTGGCCCTGTAGCTCAGAAGGGTAGGGAAAGGAAGAGGAAGGCAGTAGTAATAGGGGACTCGATAGTTAGGGGGTCAGATAGGCAATTCTGTGGATGCAATCAGGAGACCCGGATGGTAGTTTGCCTCCCTGGTGCCAGGGTTCGGGATGTTACTGATCGCATCCAAGATATCCTGAAGTGGGAGGGTGAGGAGCCAGAGGATGTGGTACATACAGGTACCAATGACATAGGTAGGAAAAGGGAAGAGGTTCTGAAAGGAGAATATAGGGAATTAGGAAGTCAGTTGAGAAGAAGGACCACAAAGGTAGTAATCTCAGGATTACTGCCTGTGCCACGCGACAGTGAGAGTAGGAATGGAATGAGGTGGAGGAGAAATGCGTGGCTGAGGGATTGGAGCAAGGGGCAGGGATTCAAGTTTCTGGATCATTGGGACCTATTTTGGGACTGGTGTGACCTGTACAAAAAGGACGGGTTACATTTGAATCCTAGGGGGACCAATATCCTGGCAGGGAGATTTGCTGAGGCTACTGGGGAGACTTTAAACTAGAATGGTTGGGGGGTGGGAATCAATTTGAAGAGACTAGGGGAGAGGAGGTTAGCTCACAAATAGAGAATGCTAGTAGACAGTGTGTGAGGGAGGATAGGCAGGTGATAGAGAAGGGGAGTGCTCAGACCGAAGATGTAGGGGAGAAGAAGAAAAAGATAATAAAGTTGATCGCATCAGTACGGATAAACAGAGAGGAAGAGGTGGAGAGATTCTTAAACACATCTATTTTAATGCTAGGAGCATTGTAAGAAAGGTGGATGAGCTTAGAGCATGGATTGATACCTGGAAATATGATGTTGTAGCTATTAGTGAAACATGGTTGCAGGAGGGGTGTGATTGGCAACTAAATATTCCTGGATTTCGTTGCTTCAGGTGTGATAGAATCGGAGGGGCAAGAGGAGGTGTTGCATTGCTTGTCCGAGAAAATATTACAGCGGTGCTTTGGCAGGATAGATTAAAGGGCTCAACTAGGGAGACTATTTGGGTGGAATTGGGGAAAGGTGTAGTAACACTTATGGGGGTGTATTATAGACCACCTAATGGGGAGCAAGAATTGGAGGAGCAAATTTGTAAGGAGATAGCAGATATTTGTAGTAAGCACAGGGTTGTGATTGTGGGAGATTTTAATTTTCCACACATAGACAGGGAAGCCCATTCTGTAAAAGGGCTGGATGGTTTGGAGTTTGTAGAATGTGTGCAGGATAGTTTTTTGCAGCAATACATAGCGATACTGACTAGAGAAGGGGCAGTGTTGGATCTCCTGTTAGGGAATGAGATAGGTCAGGTGACGGACGTATGTGTTGGGGAGCACTTCGGGTCCAGTGATCACAATACCATTAGTTTCAATATAATTATGGAGAAGGTTAGGACTGGACCCAGGGTTGAGATTTTTGATTGGAGAAAGGCTAACTTTGAGGCGATGTGAAAGGACTTAGAAGGAGTGGATTGGGACAATTTGTTTTATGGGAAGGATGTAATAGAGAAATGGAGGTCATTTAAAGGTGAAATTTTGAAGGTACAGAATCTTTATGTTCATGTTAGGTTGAAAGGAAAGGTTAAAAGTTTGAGAGTGCCATGGTTTTCAAGGGATATTGGAAACTTGATTCGGAAAAAGAGGGAGATCTACAATAAATATAGGCAGCATGGAGTAAATGAGGTGCTCGAGGAATATAAAGAATGTAAAAAGAATCCTAAGAAAGAAATTAGAAAAGCTAAAAGAAGATACAAGGTTGCTTTGGCAAGTAAGGTGAAAATAAATCCAAAGGGTTTCTACAGTTATATTAATAGCAAAAGGATAGTGAGGGGAAAAATTGGTGCCTTAGAGAATTAGAGTGGACAACTATGTGTGGAGCCAGAAGAGATGGGGGAAATGTTTAACACTTTCTTTTCTTCAGTATTCACTAAGGAGAAGGATATTGAATTGTCTAAGGTAAGGGAAACAAGTAGAGAAGTTATGGAAACTATGATGATTAAAAGGGAAGAAGTACTGGTGCTTTTAAGGAATATAAAAGTGGATAAGTCTCCAGGTCCTGACAGGATATTCCCTAGGGCCTTGAGGGAAGTTGATGTAGAAATAGCAGGGGCACTGACAGAAATATTTCAAATGTTATTAGAAATGGGGGTGGTGCCAGAGGATTGGCGTGTTGCTCATGTGGTTCCATTGTTTAAAAAGGGTTCTAAGAGTAAACCTAGCAATTATAGGCCTGTCAGTTTGATGTCAGTGGTGGGTAAATTAATGGAAAGTATTCTTAGAGATGGTATATATAATTATCTGGATAGACAGGGTCTGATTAGGAATAGTCAGCATGGATTTGTGCGTGGAAGGTCATGTTTGACAAATCATTGAATTTTTTGGAGAGGTTACGAGGAAATTTGACGAGGGTAAAGCATTGGATGTTGTCTATCTGGACTTCAGTAAGGCCTTTGACAAGGTTCCGCATGGAAGGTTAGTTAGGAAGGTTCAATCGTTAGGTATTAATATTGAAGTAGTAAAATGGATTCAACACTGGCTAGATGGGAGATGCCAGAGAGTAGTGGTGGAAAACTATTTGTCAGGTTGGAGACTGGTGACTAGTGGTGTGCCTCAGGGATCTGTACTGGATCCAATGTTGTACTGGATCCAGTAATGATCTGGATGATGGGGTGGTCAATTGGATTAGTAAGTATGCAGATGATACTAAGGTAGGTGGCGTTGTGAATAATAAAGTAGGTTTTCAAAGCTTGCAGAGAGATTTAGGCCAGTTAGAAGGGTGGGCTGAACAATGGCAGATGGAGTTTAATGCTGATAAGTGTGAGGTGCTACATTTTCGTAGGAATAATCCAAATAAGACATACATGGTAAATGGTAGGGCATTGAAGAATGCAGTCGAACAGAGTGATCTAGGAATAATGGTGCATAGTTCCCTGAAGGTGGAATCTCATGTGGATAGGGTGGTGAAGAAAGCTTTTGGTATGCTGACCTTTATAAATCAGAGCATTGAGTATAGGAGTTGGGATGTAATGTTAAAATTGTACGAGGCATAGGTAAGGCCGAATTTGGAGTATTGTGTACAGTTCTGGTCATTGAATTATAGGAAAGATATCAACAAAATAGAGAGAGTACAGAGAAGATTTACTAGAATGTTACTTGGGTTTCAGCACCTAAGTTACAGGCAAAGGTTGAACAAGTTAGGTCTTTATTCTTTGGAGCGTAGAAGGTTGAGGGGGGACTTGATAGAGGAATTTAAGATAATGAGGGGGATAGATCGAGTTGACGTGGATAGGCTTTTTCCATTGAAAGTAAGGGAGATTCAAACAAGAGGACATGATTTGAGAGTTAGGGGGCAAAAGTTTAAGGGTAACACGAGGGGGAATTTCTTTACTCAGAGAGTGGTAGCTGTGTGGAATGAGCTTCCAGTAGAAGTGGCAGAGGCAGGTTTGGTATAGTCATTTGAAGTAAAATTGGATAGGTATATGGACAGGAAAGGAATGGAGGGTTATGGGCTGAGTGCGGGCCAGTAGGACTAGGTGAGTGTAAGCGTCGGCATGGACTAGAAGGGCCGAGATGGCCTGTTTCCGTGCTGTAATTGTTATATGGTTATATGGCATTAATATTTCTTATATTTATATTTCTTTCAGGAATCACTAGATTCTGGAATGGTTCTGGAAGAGTGGAAAATTGCAAATGTCACTCCACTCCTCAAAAAGGGAAAAAGGCAGAAGAAAGGAAACTATTAAAACAGTTAGTGGTTGGGATCGATTATTAAGGATGAAGTTTCAGAGTACTTGGAGGCACATGATAAAAAAAGGCAATTAGTCAGCAGGGTTTCCTCAGGGGAAAGTCTTGCCTGGCAAATCTGTTGGAATTCTTTGAAGAAACAAGCAGGATAGACTAAGGAAAATTGGTTGATGTTATGTACTTGGACTTTCAGAAGAACTTTAACAAGGTTGCATACATGAGGCTGCTTAACAAGCTTTGAGCCCATGGTATTACAGGGACGATCCTAGTATGGATAAAGCAGTGGCTGATTAGCAGGAGGAAAAGAGTGGGGCAAAAGGAGCTATTTCTGTCTGGCTGCTGGTGACTACCAGTGTTCCATGGGGGTCTGTGTTGGGACCAATTTTTTTTACATTATATGTCAATGATTTGGATGATGGAATTGATGGCTTTGCTGCATAGTTTGCAGACAATATGAAGATAGATGGAGGGAATGGTAGTTTTGAGGAAGTTGAGAGGCTACTGAAAGACAGACAAATTAGGAGAATGGGCAAAAATGGCACAGGGAATATAGCGTCAGGAAGTGTATGGTCATGCACTTTGGTAGAAGAAATGAAAGGATTGGCTATTTTCTAAATGGAGAGAAAATACAGAAAGCTGAGGTGCAATGAATCTTTGGAGTCCTTGTGCATGATTCTCTAATGGTTAATTTACAGGTTGAGCCTGTGGTGAGAAAGGCAAATGCAACATTAGCATTTATTTCAAGAGGACTGGAATATAAAAGAAAGGATGCAATGTTGAAAATTTATAAGGCACCTGCGAGGCCTTGCTTGAGTATTGTGAGCAGGTTTGGACCCCTTATTTTGAAAGGGATCTGCTGAAACTGAAAAGGGTTCAAAGGAGGTTCACAAGGATGATTCCAGGATTGAATGGCTTGTCCTATGAAAATTATCTGATGGCTCTGGGCCTGTATTCACTAGAATTCAGAAGAATGAGGGGTGGCCTCATTGAAACCTATCGAATGGATAAAGGCCTTGCAAGAATTGAATTGGAGAGGATGATTCCTGTGGTGGGAGAGTCTAAGACCGGAGGACACAAACTCAGAATAGAGGGGCATCCTTTTAGCATGGAGATGAGGAGGAATTTCTTTACCCAGAGAGTGGTGAATCTGTGGAATTCTTTGCCACAGGCGATTGTGGTGGCCAAGTCTTTATGTAAACTTAAGGCAGAAATTGATAAATTCTTGATTCATCAGGGCATGAAGGAATATGGGAAGAAGGCAGGAGACTGGGGCTGAGAGAAAATTTGGATCAGCCATGATGAAATGACAGAGTAGACTTGAGAGCCAAGTGGCCCAATTCTGCTCCTATGTTTTATGGTCTAATGGTCTATCGTCTCATACAACTACAAAATAACATACCCTCTTCTGTACTCAGTACATTGATTTATGAAGGCCAATATGACAAAAGTTTTCTTTATGACCCTATCTACCTATGACACCACTTTCAATGAATTATGTACCTGTATTTCCAGATCCTGTTGTTCTATCACTCTCCTCAGTACTCTACCGTTCACTGAATAAGACCTGCCCTGGTCTCCCTCCGAAGTGCAGCACCTCACACTTATATGTATTAAATTCCACCTGCCCTTTTCAGCCCATTATCCCAGCTGATCCAGACCCCTCTGCACACCATGAAATCCTTTCTCATTGCTCACTACATCCCCAATCTTGGTGTTATCCGCAAATTTGCTGATCCACATTATTATCCAGTTCACTGATACAGATGACAAACAACAAAGGACCCAACACTGATCTCTGCGGAACACCACTAATCACGAGGCAACCCACTCTTTGGCTTCTCCCACAAAGCCAATGCCTAATCTAATTTTCTACCTCATTCTGAATGCCAAGTGACTGAACCTTTTGGCCAGTCTCCCATGCGAGACCTTGTCAACTGCCTTACTAAGGTCCATGTAGACAACATCCACTGCCTTGCATTCATCCACTTTCCTGGTAACTTTCTTGAAAAAATCTATAACGTTGGTTAGACATGACCTGCCATGCACAAAGCCATGCTGACTATCCTTAACCAGTCCATGTCTATCCAAATACTTATATAACCAGTCCCTTAAAATACCTTCCAATAACTTTCCCACAACTGATGTCAGAGTCATTGACCCATGATCTCCTGTTTAGAGCCTTTTTTAAACAATGAATCAACATTGGCTATCCTCCAATCATCTGGTACGTCTCCTGTTGCTAAGGATGTTTTAAATATCTCCCTATGGCATGGCAATTTCTGTACTTGCCACCCGTTGGATCCAAGGGAATATCTTATTAGGCCTTAGGGGCTTATCGACCTGATTTGTTTCAGGGTGACTAACACCTGCTCCTGTGTGACCTGTATTGGGCCCACGAAGTTTATGCCACTTCACTCCACCTTTATCGATTCTGTATCTGTTTCCTGAGTAAAATTAGATGCAAGGAATGCATTTAAGATCTCCTCCACCTGTTTTGGCTCCACTCATGGATTACCATTCTGGTCTTCCAGAGGACTAATTTGTCTCTTGTCATCCTTTTGCTTTTAACATACCTATAGAATCCCTTAGGATTCTCCTTCACCTTGTCTGTTAGAGTAACTTCATGCCTTCTTTTAGCCTTCCTGATTTCTTTCTTAAGTGTTCTCTTGCATCTCCTGTACACTGTAAGCACCTTGTTTGTTCTCACCTCCTATACCTGTTATGCACCTTTTTTAATACATTTTTTAATTATGTATTACACTATATTGTCCCACAAAACAGCAAGTTTTATGACATGTATCAGTGGGAATAAACCTGCTCTGATTTCCAGCAAGCATATACACAGTCTTTTCAATTTCTTATAATGACAGCTCTTCATTCCAGGTAACATCCTGGTGAATCTCTTCTGCACTCTCTTTATTGTTACTAAATCTTCTTGTGGTGTGGCAACTGTACACAATACTTTAAAAGAGAAGTCTAACCAATGCTGTGTACACTGCAACATGATGTCCAAACTCATATACTGAAGGTCTCAGGCTATGAAAGCAAACATATCAGGTGCCTTCTTCACTAACCGGTCTGTATATGCCAAGACTTGCATTGCATCAATGTTCTTCCTCAAGAAACTCAATGGGATTTCATACTCTCCACTGCATAAAACTGTGCCTTCTCTTAATCTGTTCTTGCCTTTTCTATATTTGCATATCATGATTGCTTTGTTGGAAGCCAGAATCCATTCAAGAATTTCACACATTAACGACCATAAGACATCAGGAGCACAATCAAGCAATTTGTCACATCAGGTCTGTTCCGCTATTCCATCATGGCTGATTTATTAATCCCTTCAATTCCATTCTCCTGCCTTCTCCCTGTTACCTATGACACCCTTACTAGTCAAGACCTATGAACCTCCACTCTAAATATACCCAATGACAGGGGCTCAGCAGCCATCTGGGCCAATGAATTCCACAGAATCAACACACTCTGGTTAAAGAATCTCTGTTCTGAAGTGACATCTGAGGCTCTGCCCTCTAGTCCTAGACTCCCCAGCTCTAGGAAACATCCTCTCCATGTTCACTCTATCTAGGCCTTTCAATATTTAAAAGGTTTCATTAAGAATCCCTGCTCATTCTTCTAAACTCCCTTCATTCCCAGGATGATTCCCGTGAACCTCCTCTGGACTCTGTCCAACGTCTGCACATACTTTCTTAGATAAGGGGCACAAAATTGCTCACAATACTTCAAGTGTGGTCTGACCAATGCCTTATAAAGCCTTAAGCCTCACAGAATGGGGAATAAGACCATAAGATTAGAAGACATAGGAGCAATATTAGGCTATTCAGCCCATTGAAAAAAAATTACATTTCGCAGGATGGATGTGAAAGTGGTGACGGTTACTTATCTCCCGAGGTAAAGTCAGTGCCCGAATACGAACTTGAACCCTGAAACGTTAGATTAAAAATCCAGTGCTCTGCCAACTAAGTTATCCAAGCTCACTGCAGTTCCCCAAAATATGGATAAACAAACTTGCCGGGGAAGAGTGGGATTAATTAGTTATTTATCTTAAAGTGCCTGCATGGGCCAAATAGCAAATGACATATTTGTGTGTTGCAGCATTTTATGTCTTGTTCTTATTCTTCATTAAGATCTCAGACTGATTACATAGACTGAATGGAAATGAAAGATCAAAAACCATTTTGCAGAATGTGAAGTCTACAAAGTGATGCTAACCTTCCAGTTCACATCACTTCAGTCCTTATCCCATTTGGCAATGAACCTTATAGAGTCATAGAAAGAAGGGACACAGACTCTTCACCTGATCGAGTCTATGCTGATTATTAACTGCCCTTTACTCTAATCCTACAATAATCCCATTTTAATATTTTCCCATCCAGCTCCATTATGGGCTTTAGCCTCTCCAGCATCCAGGATGCCTTCATAAGGCAATGCCTCAAAAAGATGTCAAAAACCCATCATTAAAGACGCCCATGACCTAGGACATCCCTTCTTCTCATTTCTACCATCAAGGAGGAGATACAGGAGCCTTTAAAACACACACTCAACATTTCAGGAACAACTTCTTCCCCTCCACCACCAGATTTATGAATGGATGATGAACCCATGAAAATTACCTCACTGTATTTTATTTACTTTGTTCTCTTTTTGCACTACTTACTTGACTTAATTTATATATGCATTTCTTATTGTAATTTATAGTTTTTTAATCATCTTATATTGCAATGTATTGCTACTGCAAAACAACAAATTTCATGACTATGGCAGTGATATTAATCTAATTCTGATTCTGAATATCCACATTCTCAGCAACTCAACCCACCCAAAACCTACCACTCACCTACAGACTGGGAATAATTTACAGCACCCAATTAACCTGCCAACCGCATGTAAGTGGAAAGTGGAATACTCCAGAAGAAACCCACACAGCCACAGGGAGAATGTACAACTTCACACAGACAGCAGCTGAGCTCGGGAATGAACTAGTGTCTGGTACTGTGAGGATGTCCAAGTGCTGCCTGCATTCTTGTACCATCTTTCCTTTCCGGCAGTGTAGATCCAGGAATAAGCCTGGGGACTTCCTCATATGTATGGGTAAGCCACCAATCAGGAGAGCCTGTAAATTACATTAGACTATAAGACACTGGAGCAGAATTAGGCCATTCAGCCCATTGTCTGCCTGGCTATTCCATCATGGCTGATTTATTCTCCCTTTCAATATTCAATGGGTTTCAATGAGATCTCCCCTCATTCTTTAAAACTCCAGCGAATACAGGCCCAGAAACATCAAATGGTGCTCGTATGTTAACCCTTTCATTTTCTTATACCTTTGTATTTTTTTTACAAATGAGAGAGTAATTTGACTCCATCTGTGAGGCCCTTTTGAAAGGAGCCTTTCTGAGAAAGAAAATTAGCACTGCTGCTTTAACATTATTAAATGTTTAAGAAAATATGGTTTTATTGGTCTTAGTATATGGTTTTACTGTCCAATATATCATGCCATTTACTTTAAATTGCTCTTACTAACCTATTAATCTTGCAATGACACAACATTCAAGGCTAGAACTAATTGATGCTCTCATTGTATCATAGACTCCCTATGGGCAAGAAGCTTTAAACAAAGCTGTCTCACTCACACTGGTAAGGTTAAACTTGCCCTAATCAGCAATGCTGGCAATAACTATTATACGTGCCCTGCATTGCAAAGAAAACTTTCTACTGCTCATTCTGTGTGATGCACTGGAGACACTTGAATAGTTTGGGGCTACCAATATAACCTGGTCTTGATACAGAACTACACAAAAAAATGTGTACATATGGTTGATCTTCCCCTCGGTTTGCTTAATTGTTTCTTTATAGTAAAATACGAGTGCCTAATATTAACTATTTAATTGCCGATGGTACAAGATTTAGAAGATAATTGTAATGGGAGCAATGTTGGAGCACTACAGCATAGAAGCAGGGTTTTCAATGTTATCCCGCCTAGCCCCATCAACCCACACCTGAACCATAGCCCTCCATACCCATCTATTCATGTACTTATCCAAACTTCTCTTAAATAGCAAAAATGCAGGGCTATACAGGAGGGAAGCATTATACCGACCTTAGAGCAGATTAGCAGATCAGTGCAACATCATAGAACAAACAGCCTATATTGTGCTGTAATGTACATTTAAAAGTTGCAATTGAACCCATATCCACAACTTCTGCTGGCTCCTCTTTCCACACTTGCACCAGATAAAATTACCATTCACGTTCCCTGTAGATATTTCATTTTCCACCCTTAAGCTGAAACTTCTAGTTCTAGTCTCACCCTACCTCAGTGCAGAAAGCATTTCCTCACTTCCACACTTTCCTTGGATTATGTAGTGTCTTTGTGAACCAGCAGATCTTCCCTAATTTTATTCATGGTGCCACAGGATGTGGCAGCTCATTAAATTAAAGGATTAGAATTAGGACTACACTTTGCCACAGTAGATTTCACATCCTAAGAGCATTAACAGCCATAATATCATTTTTACAATGTAGTCAGAATTACTCTTAGGCAAGTACCAGTAATTAATTTGAGCATAGCAAAGACTATGAATATCATCAATGTTTCTTTGGGAAATCAAGGGTAAAAGGGGCTAATAGAGCAAAGCTATAAACTTAAGATTCTGCAGATGCTGGTATTCTTAAGACATAAGACTAAAAGATAAAGGAGTAGAATTAAGCAATTAAGTCTGCTCTGCCATTTCATCATGGCTGATCCATTTTCCTCTCAACCCCATTCTCCTGCCTTCTTCCGGTAATGTTTCACACCTTGACTAATCAAGAACCTATCAGCCTCTGCTTTAAGTACATGGAATGACTTGGCATCTCCAGCCACCTGTGGCAAGGAACTTCATTGATTCACCACCCTCTGGCTAAAGGAATTCCACCTCATCTCTATTCTAAATGGACGTCCCTCTATTCTGAGGCTGTCCCTGCTGCTCCTAGATCCCCTGTCACAGGAAATCTCCTCTCCACATCCAGTCTATCTAGACCTTTCAACATTTGAAGGATTTCTATGAGATTCCCCCATCATTCTTTTAAACTTTAGTAAGTAAAAGCTAGAATCATCACTCTTCATACAATAAGCCTTTAATTTCCGGAATCATTCTCGTGAACCTCCTTTGAACCCTCTCCAGTGTCACCACATCCTTTCTTAAATATGGGACCAAAAGCTGCTTGCTATATTCCAAATGCGGTCTCACCAGTGCATCATAAAGCCTTAGCATTACATTCTTGCTTTTATATTCTAGTCCTCTCGAAATGAATGCTAACATTGCATTTGCCTCCCTCACCACTGACTTAACCTGCAAATTAACCTTTAGGGAATCCTTCCTGTGGACTCCCAAGTCCCTTTGCAACACTTATTTTTAAATTTTCTCACCAGTTACAGAAGATTCTGTGCTTTTATTCCTTTTACCAAAGTGCATGACCATATACTTCCCGACACTGTGTTCCATTTGCCACTTCTTTGTCTATTATCCTAATCTACCCAACTCTTTCTGCAGCCTTCCTGCTTCCTCAACACTATCTGCCCCTCCACCTATCTTTGTATCATCTGGAAACTTGGCCCCAAAGTCATCAATTCCATCCTCAAAATCATTGGCATACAATGTAAAATGAAGCAATCTCAACACCGACCCTGCAGAACATCACTAGTCACCAGCATCCAATCAGAAAAGGTTCCATTTATTCCCAATCTTTACCTCCTGTCAGTCAGCCAATATTCTATCAATGCTAGTATCTTCCTGTAATACCATGGGCTCTTATCTTGTTAAGCAGCCTCATGTGCAGCATTTTGTCAAAGACTTACTGAAAATCCAAGGATACACCTTCAACCAATTCTCCTTTGTCTGTCCTGCTTGTTATTTCCTCAAAGAATTCTAACAGATTTGTCATGCAATATTTTCCCTTAAGGAAACCATGCTGACTTTGGCCTATTTTACCATGTGCCTCCAAGTACCCCAAAATGACATCTGTAACAATTAACTCCAACATTTGCCCAACCATTGAGGTAAGGCGAACTGGCTTATAACAAACTTCCTTCTGCCTTCCTCACTTCCTGAAGAGTGAAGTGACATTTGCAATTTTACAGTCCTCCAGAATCATTTCAGAATCTAGTGATTCTTGAAAGATCATTATTAATGCCTCTACAATCTCTTTAGCTACCTCTTTCAGAAACCTGGGGTGTAGACCATCTAGTTCAGCTGACTTATCTACCTTCAGACTTTTCAGTTTCCCAGGCACTTTCTCCCTAGTAATAGAAACTGCTCTCACTTCTGCCCCTCTGTCACGCTTGAATTTCGGGTATAATGCTAGTGTTCCACAGTAAAGACTGATGCAAAATATTTATTCAGTTCATCCACCATTTCCTTATCCCCCATTACTACCTCTCCAATGTCATTTTCCAGCAGACTCTCACCTCTCGCCTTTCTTCTACTCTTTAGATATCTGAATAATACTTTTGGTGTCCTCTTTGATATTATTGGCTAGCTAACCTTCATATTTCATCTTTCCCCCTTCTGGCCTTTTAAAGGCCTTTTAGTGGCCTTTAGTGGTTTTTTCATGTTTCCAATCCATAACTTCCCACTAGTTTTTGCTGTATGATATACTCCCTGTTTTGCATTTATGTTTGCTCTGACTTCTCTTATCAGCCAGTTACATTATCCTGTTTTTAAAATATTCTTCTTCTTTGGGATGTATCTATCCTTCTTCCAAATTTCTCCCAGAAACTCCAGCCATTGCTACCCTACTGTAATCTCTACTAGTGTCCCCTTCCAATCAATTCTGGCCAACTCCTCTCCCTGCCTCTGTAATTCCCTTTATTCCACTGTAATACTGATACGTCTGACTTCATCTTCTCCCTCTCAAAGTACAGGGTGAATTCTATTACATTATGATCACTGTCTCCTAAGGGTTTCTTTACCTTAACCTCCCTATCAAATCCCAATATATCTTGAGTAAAGATTTAGTTAGTGGAGGAATGTGATGCTGATTTAAAGATCAGACATGCTCTTAATAAGTGCCAGGATAGAAATAAGGAACCAAATGATTTTGTTTTGCTTGTATTTTACATGTTTTTATTGTTAGTTTATTTTATTGATAAGTCAGGATAAATGTTGTTCAGGAAAGTAAGAGAACTCCCTGCTCATTTTTGTAAAACTTGGGTTGTCTCCTTCGAGTGTCACAGGCTGAGGAGACACCTGATAGAAGATTTTAATATTATGAGAGGCATTGGCAGAGGTCACAGTCAGAATCTGTTCTCCAGGGTAGAAACATCAAACACCAAAGGAGATACTTTAAAGGTTAGAGGAGGGATGTTTAAAGGTGACATTAGGAACAAAATTTTTGCACAGTGAGTGGTAAGTGCTTGGTTCAGATTCAGGTTCATCTGTTTATGCTGTATGTACATCAAAGCATACTGTGAAATGTCATTTGCATTAACAACCAATACAACATGCTGGGGGCAGCCCGCAGGTGTCGCCAGACATGCCGGCACCAACGTAGCATTTCCACATTGTTCACAGAACAACGTAGGCAGCAGCAACAAACAACAGCAACAGAACAACAATAGCAAAGCAGCCCCCTCCCCACCCACACACACACACACAGACAGTCCTCCAACACCAGGACAGGTCATCTCCAGCTTCCATCTTTCAGAGGACTCATGGATTTGCAGACATTGGGTTACCAGGGTAGTAGTGGAATTAGGCTGCCTTTGGATGGGTATGTGAATATGAAAGTAGTGAAGGTATGTAGATGATACACAGGAGCAGAACCATCAGCATAATGGGCATCAGGATTGGCAAGCATGATCGGATGAATGGCGGTACCGATCTGTTCCATGTTCAGACATTTCCACTGACTCTGATACTGGATAATCATTTCCAAAAGCTAGATATCTGAAATAAATACAGTAAAAGATGGGAATATTCAGCTGGTCAGGCAGCATTTCTGGGGAGAGGAAGATTGGTTGATTTATCCCAACAAGGAAAGCACAATGACTTGAAATTTGAACTTTGTCTCTGCTGAGTAATACGGCCATCTGCCGGTTCAGTTATGGTTTATACTTCATACACTTCAGACAGGATTGCACTACTTTGCAATATTGAGCTACAGATCATGGTCTGACTATTCAAAGGATAACTTGTATAAATATTTATTATGAACATCTACACTGCACTGCCCTGTGTAGATTTAAAGAAATTTAAAGATGCCCACATACGGAATGATATATGATGTGTAAAGTTACATGTGTAAATTTTTAAATACACATACTTGTGGGAGCTCATCTTTGCTGGTAAGTCTAACACTTATTGATCACAAATTGTCCTTGAAAAGGAGGCAGTGAACCTCTCCTTGAACTGTTGCAGTCTTTCAGTGAAAGTGCTCCCACGTTTAGGTTCATGTCTAGCAATATCTCCAAGTCACAATGGGGTGTGAAGGCAAAAGACACAACATTTGAGAGCATTTAGCATCAGGCTTCTGTCCCATTGTTATCAGTCTCTTCAACAGGCATTTCATATGCTGAAAGGTGCACTCTGGATCTCCCAATCGACCTGTCATGGCCTCTGCACTTTGTATGTAATTGTAACATTATATTCTGCATTCTGTTTTTCTTTTAACAACCACAATGTACCTAAATATGCCATGATCTCTCCGGAAGGCAGGCAGACAAAACTTTTTCACTGTGTCTCAGTACATCAGACAATAATAAACCAATTACCAGTACTCTTCACCAGTCTTGCTCCCAGTCCAGAAATGAGGGAACCTTTTTATTCCACAGTGCCCTCATCCACCATTTGTCATTGGCTCCCAACAGGTCCACGGCTCAGTACTATTCTTAGGATGCCAAACGGAAAGCACGTTAAGTAGTTCTTTCTTCCCAAGGCCTATTAAACATGACCAACAAGCTTTCCCATTCATTATTAGTGAATAATAAAAAATCAGCAGTAAGTGATGTCCCCAATGATTTCATCACATTTCTACTTTCCTGAATATATTAAACTCATCTGTCGAGACAAATTTCTATCTTTTAAACATGGGTATTTGTTTTGGTCTAATGAAACTATCGTTAATCCTTCTCTTCCCCTAGACCACGATTGTCTTCCTCTTCTTCTGCTGTAATCTCCCTTTCCCTCTTAACTCTAATCTTGTTTGGCTCAGTGTGCTGTGTTTCGGGAGATAATTAGCTGCCGAAAATGATTTGCCTGGGGGTAAGTGCTACACTCCACTTACACAATTCCTCCTGCTGTCACTGCTGACTATTTCAATTACCTGTGGTGATGTCTGCCAGGCTCCGGGATAATTTATGGACAGTTATTTTGAGCTTCCCCTTGACCAGGTAAATCTGCAATACTCCGGAGTTTGCATGGAACTCGTTGTACAACAGTAGCTCATCCTTGTTCCAGGTGCGAAACTGGAAGCTGACTGAAAGACCATCCATCTGGGGCTTCCCGGGAAGCAGCAGATAACTGCTGGAACTCATGAAGGTGACTGGAACAATGCGAGGATCTGTACATGAGAAGGTCACGTTGCCCTGGAAGATATTAAGAGGGGCATGTAGAGGGAGGATGGTGGTTGAGGAAGAAGAGAAGATCATGTGATACATACTGCAAAATGAAACACTTTAAATGCTTTGAAAGCTGTTAGTTTCATTTACATGGAACATAATCGCACAACATAGGCCCTTCAGCCCACACTGTTGTGCCAGACTTTTAATTATACTCCAAGATCAATTTAACTCTCAACTCCCACATAGCCTTCTATTTTTCACTCATCCATGTGCCTATTTAAGTCTCTTAAATGTCCCTAATATATCTGCCTTTACCACCATCTCTTGCAGCACGTTCCATACACCCACCTATCTCTATGTAAGTAACTGACTTCCCTCCATATGATTTTCTTCATCAGCTTAAAGTTATGCTCCCTTGTATAAGCCACTTCTGCCCCAGGAGAAAGTCTTCATCTGTCCACTTGATCTATGGCTTTTTATCATTAAACGGCCAACAAAGACATATCTGTAGCAAAGTTCATCTCTGGTCAGAGACCTGTACAGCATGGAGATGGGCTCTAAATGCTGCCCTTAATATCCTTAATAAAATCCTTCCCTCTCACCCTTGACCTATTCCTTCAAGTTCTCAAATGCCAACCCAGGGAAAAAGACTGTGTGAAATCACCCTATGTATGCCCAACATGATTTTATGCATTTCTTATAAGACTCAGTCTCCTACACACTGAGGAATAAAGTCGTAACCCGTCCAGGCTCATTCTGTAACTCAGGGACTATCCTAATAAATCGTTTTTGCACTCTAACCAGCTGAATAATGGCTTCCCTATACATGGCAACTAAAACTGAACGCAATACTCCAAATGATCATGAAAATGTAAGGAGACAGCCTTCAAAATTCAGTTCTTTTTAATGTCAATTCAGTGAAATTCAGAACCAGAGAACAATGCACTGAATTTTTCAGCAATTTAAACATAATCTACATATAGCAACGAGGAATTCATAGTTATTAGACTAATTTCCATAGGTGATTTCCACCAGTGATTCAGAGAAGCATGTTCAATTCCTAACATAGCTTTTGGGGAATTCAGGTAATTAACTATGTATCTACTGGATTATTGTTAAAAACTCATTTGATTTATTCTTGTTCCACAGGAATGGCAATTTCTCACAACTGTTCAGACCATCAAGACTATGCTGGCTCATCGAGAAATCCCTCAGTCCCAAACCTGATTTATTTTCCTGCAACTTTTTAAGACCATAAGACAAAGGTACAGCATTAGGCCATAAAGCCCATTGAGTCGGCTCCACTATCCAATCATGAATGATGTATTTTCCACCTCGACCCCATTCTGTTGTCTCCTCCCTGTAACCTTTGATGCCCTTACTAATACAGAACCTAAAATAAAAGGCTAAGAGGCAAGCATGGTACTCATTTATTTACCATGCATACATAAAAACATTTCTTTGTTTGTTTGTTTGCGGTGGCCATAACACACACAAGAGACAGAGAGATGAGGAACACACATGCAGCCATTTATTTCACTTGTAAGTCATCTATCAATGTCCTCTCACATTACGGGCAGTGAAGTGAGAGGCAGCAGAGTGAAAGGGCTTTGGCTCAACGGGCTTCGGCGGTAACGGGACAACGTGAAGCAGTTGTTGATTGCAAAAAGAGGTAGTATGTGTGTGAGGCCAGTTTTCTGTGGTTGGTGTCAGATGTGGGAGGTCCCGGAGTCTCCCGGTGTCCCGGACAACCACATCTGTACCCGGTGCATCGAGATGCAACTCATAAAGGATCATGTTAGGGAACTGGAGCTGCAGCTCGATGACCTTCGTCTGCTCAGGGAGAGTGAGGAGGTGATAGAGAGAAGTTGCAGACAGGTGGTCACTCCGGGGCCATGGGGAACAGAGAAATGGGTCACAGTCAGGAGAGGGAAGGGGAAGAGTCAGGTACCAGAGAGTACCCTTCTGGCTGTACCCCTTGACAATAAGTACTCCTTTTTGAGTACTGTTGGGGGGGACAGCCTACCTGGGGGAAGTGACAGTGGCCGTGCCACTGGCACAGAGTCTGGCCCTCTGGCTCAGAAGGGTAGGGAAATGAAGAGAAAGGCATAGTGATAGAGGACTCTATAGTCAGGGAGTCAGACAGGTGATTCTGTGGACGCAGGAAAGGAACTCGGATGGTAGTTTGCCTCCCAGGTGCCAGGGTCCGGGATGTTTCTGATCGCGTCCAAGATATCCTGCGGTGGGAGGGAGAACAGCCAGAGGTCGTGGTACATATTGGTACCAATGACATAGGTAGGAAAAGGGAAGAGGTCCTGAAAGAAGACTACAGGGAGTTAGGAAGGAAGTTGAAAAGCAGGACTTCAAAGGTAGTAATCTTGGGATTACCGCCTGTGCCATGCAGTGAGAATAGGAATAGAATGAGGTGGAGGATAAATGCGTGGCTGAGGGATTGGAGCAGGGGGCAGGGATTCAGATTTCTGGAATATAGAGACCTTTGGGACAGGTGTGACCTGTACAAAAAGGACGGGTTGCACTTGAATCCCAGGGGGACCAATATCCTGGCGGGCAGGTTTGATAGAGCTGTTGGGGAGTGTTTAAACTAGTTTGGCGGGGGGGGGGGGGGTGTGGGAATCGGAACGTGAGTGCAGGGATTAAGGCAGAAGGACAAGAGCATGATGCTAAGAGTTCTGAGTTGATGAGGAAGGACAGGCAGGGGACAGAACATAATTGTAGCCAGTTAAAGGGGTTGAAATGTGTCTATTTCAATGCTAGGAGTATTAGGAACAAGGAGGATGAACTTAGAGCATGGATTAGTACGTGGAACTACAATGTTGTGGCCGTTACTGAAACTTGGTTGGAGGAAGGGCAGGATTGGATGATGCAGGTCCCGGGGTTCAGGTGTTTTAAAAGGAATAGGATGGGAGGTAGAAAGGGGGGGGGTGGGGAGTGGCATTGCTGGTCAGGGATAGTATCACGGCTATAGAAAGGGAGGACACTGCAGAAGGAGTGTCCACAGAGTCAGTCTGGGTGGAAGTCAGATATAGGAAGGGATCAATCACTGTGCTGGGAGTAGTCTACAGGCCCCCAAATAGCCCTCAAGACACCGAGGAGCAGATAAGCAGGCAGATTTTAGAATGATGCAGGAAATACAGGGTAGTAGTTATGGGTGACTTCAACTTCCCTCATATTGACTGGCACCTCCTGAGTGCAAGGGGGATAGATGGGGCTGAATTTGTCAGGTGTGTTCAAGAAGGATTCCTGACACAGTATGTGGACCGGCTGACGAGAGGAGAGGCTATACTGCATCTAGTTCTGGGTAATGAACCTGGTCAGGTGACAGACCTCTTGGTGGGGTAGCATTTTGGTGAGAGTGACCACAACTCCCTTAGCTTCAGCATAGCTATGGAAAGGGATAAAATCAGACAAAATAGTAAAGTGCTTAACTGGGGAAGGGCTAACTTTGAAGGGATGAGGCAGGAACAAGAGAGAGTAAATTGGAAGCAGATGTTCAAAGGCGAAAGCACAGAAGTAATGTGGGAGAAGTTTAGGGACCACTTGAGCTGGGTTCAGGATAGGTTTGTCCCACTGAGGCAAGGAAAAAATGATAGGAAAAGGGAACCGTGGCTGACAAAACATGTGGGGCAACTCGTCAAGAGGGAAAAGGAAGCATATGTTAGATATAAGAAGCAGGAAGTAGGAGGGGCTTATGAGAAATATAGGGTAGCCAGGAAGGAGCTAAAGAGAGGACTTAGGAGAGCTCAAAGGGGGCATAAGAAGGCCTTGGCATGTAGGATTAAGGAGAACCCCAAGACGTTCTATGCATATGTGAAGAATAGGAGGATGACGAGAACAAAGGTCTCCCAGGATAAAGAGAGCAACATGTGCCTGGAGGCAGAGGAGGTTGGGGAGGTCCTAAATGAATACTTTGCTTCAGTATTCACAAGTGAAAAGGATCTTGATCAGGATGAGGTCGAAGTAGAGCAGGCCTGTGTGCTGGACAATGTGGAGATTAAGGAAGAAGTAGTGCTGGATCTTCTTAAAAATATTAAGATTGATAAATCCCCAGGGCCGGGTATGATACACCCCAGGTTGTTGTGGGAATTGAGAGAAGAGATCGCAGGAGCATTAGCTATGATCTTTGAATCCTCTTTGGCTGCAGGGGAAGTGCTGGTGGACTGGAGAATGGCAAATGTAGTTGCCCTGCTTAAAAAAGGTAATAGGGAGATGCCTGGGAACTATAGACCGGTGAGTCTTACGTCAGTGGTATGCAAACTACTGGAAAGGATTCTTAAGGATAGGATCTATGAGCATTTGGAGAATTACAGTCTACTCATGGATAGTCAACATGGCTTTGTGAAGGGAAGATCATGCCTCATGAGCCTGATTGAGTTTTTTGAAGAGGTAACAAAAGAAATTGATGAGGGTAGGGCAGTGGGATGTGGTCTACATGGACTTTAGCAAAGCATTTGGCAAGGTCCCTCATGAGAGACTCATCCAGAAAGTCATGAGGCATGGGTTAAGTGGAACCTTGGCTGTTTGGTTAAAAAATTGGCTTAATGGAAGAAAGCAGAGGGTAGTAGTGGAAGGAAAGTACTCTGCCTGGAGGTCGGTGACCAGTGGAGTGCCGCAGGGATCTGTCCTGGGACCCCTGCTATTTGTGATTTTTATAAATGACTTGAATGTAGAGGTGGAAGGATTTGTGAGTAAGTTTACAGATGACATGAAGATTGGAGGAGTTGTGGATGGAGCTGTAGATTGTCAAAGGTTACAAGAGGATATAGACAGGCTGAAGAGTTGGGCAGAAAAATGGCAGATGGAGTTCAATCTGGACAAGTGCAAGGTGAGGCATTTTGGAAGGACAAACCAGAAGACTGAGTACAGGATTAATGGTCAATTACTTAAGAGCGTGGATGAACAAAGGGACCTTGGGGTTCAAATCCATACATCCCTCAAGGTCGCTGCACAGATTGATAGGGTAGTTAAGGCCTATGGCATGCTAGGCTTCATTAACAGGGGGATTGAGTTCAAGAGTAGAGAGGTCATGTTGCAACTCTACAAATCTCTGGAGAGACCACAGAGTATTGTGTTCAATTCTGGTCACCTTATTATAGGAAGGATGTGGAAGCTATGGAGAGAGTGCAGAGGAGATTTACCAGGATGTTGCCTGGTTTGGAGAACAAGTCATATAAAGCAAGGTTAGCAGAGCTGGAATTTTTCTCTTTGGAGCATAGAAGATTGAGAGGGGACTTGATAGAGGTCTACAAGATTATGAGAGGCATAGATAGGATGAATAGTCAGTACCCTTTTCCCAGGGCACCAATAGCAAACACCAGAGGGCATATGTACAAAATTAAGGGAGAGAAGTTTAGGGGAGACATCAGGGAGAAGTTTTTATTTATTTTACACACACACACACACACACATGTGAGTGCCTGGAATGACTTGCCAGGGATGGTGGTGGAGGATAAAACATTAGGGGTAATTAAGAGCCACTTGGACAGGCACAGGGATGAAAGAAAAATGGAGGGTTACGGGGGTAGTGTTGGTTCAGTACTTTTTTTTTAAGGATTACATGGGTCGGCACAACATGGAGGGCTGAAGGGCCTGTACTGTGCTGTAGTGATCGATGGTTTTGTGGTTCTATTACATTCAGTATATAGCACACAGGGAAGTTTGACAGCAACTGTAAGGGTCAAAATATTTATGAATATATAACACATACAGTGAAATATGTCATTTGCAGCCAACTCTAGTCAAGTAAAGGGCTCATTCACATAAAGTACTTCATAAGTTCTGGTTACCGTATTAAAGGGAGAATGTTGAGGCTTTGAAGAGGGTGCAGAAGTGATTTACAATAGACAATAGACAGTAGGTGCAGGAGTAGGCCATTCGGCCCTTCTAGCCAGCACCACCATTCACTGTGATCATGGCTGATCATACACAATCAGTACCCCGTTCCTGTCCTCTCCCCTAATCCCTTGACCCCGCTATCTACAAGAGCTCTATCTAACTCTCTCTTGAATGCATCCAGAGACTTGGCCTCCACTGCCTTCTGGGGCAGAGCATTCCACATCTGTTCTAAATGGCTTACCCCTTATTCTTAAACTGTGGCCTCTAGTTCTGGACTCGCCCATCAGCGGGAACATGCTTCCTGCCTCCAATGTATCCAATCCCTTAATAATCTTATATGTTTCAATCAGATCCCCTCTCATCCTTCTAAATTCCAGTGTCTACAAGCCCAGTCGCTCTAATCTTTCAACATATGACAGTCACGCCATTCCGGGAATTAACCTTGTGAACCTACGCTGCACTCCCTTAATAGCAAGAATGTCCTTCCTCAAATTTGGAGACCAAAACTGCACACAATACTCCAGGTGGGGTCTCACCAGGGCCCTGTACAGCTGCAGAAGGACCTCTTTACTCCTAAACTCAATTCCTCTTGTTATAAAAGCCAGCATGCCATTAGCTTTCTTCACTGCCTGCTGTACCTGCATGCTTGCCTTCATTGACTGATGTACAGGAACACCTAAATCTCATTGTACTTCCCCTTTTCCTAACTTGACTCCATTTAGATAGTAATCTGCCTTCCTGTTCTTGCCACCAAAGTGGATAACCTCACATTTATCCACATTAAACTGCATCTGCCATACATTTGCCCACTCACCCAACCTGTCCAAGTCACCCTGCATTCTCATAACATCCTCCTGACATTTCACACTGCCACCCAGCTTTGTCTATTCAGCAAATTTGCTAATGTTACTTTTAATCCCTTCATCTAAATAATTAATGTATATTGTAAACAGCTGCGGTCCCAGCACTGAACCTTGCGGTACCCCACTGGTCACAGCCTGCCATTCCAAAAGGGACCTGTTAATCACTACTGTTTCCTGTCAGCCAGCCAATTTTCAATCCATGTCCGTACTCTGCCCCCAATACCATGTGCCCTAATTTTGCTCACTAATCTCCGATGTGGGACTTTATCAAAAGCTTTCTGGAAGTCCAGGTAACATTACATCCACTGGCTCTCCCTTGTCCATTTTCATAGTTACATCCTCAAAAAACTCCAGAAGATTAGTCAAGCATGATTTTCCCTTCATAAATCCATGCTGACTCGAACTGATCCTTCTACTGCTATCCAAATGTGTCGTAATTTCCTCTTTTATAATTGACTCCAGCATCTTTCCCACCACTAATGTCCGGCTAACCGGTCTATAATTCCCTGTTTTCTCTCTCCCTTCTTTCTTGAAAAGTGGGACAACATTAGCCACCCTCCAATCAGCAGGAACTGTTCCTGAATCTATAGAACATTGGAAAATGATTACCAATGCATCCATGATTTCTAGAGCCACCTCTTTAAGTACCCTGGGATGCAGACCATCAGGTCCCGGCGACATCAGCCTTCAGACTCAACAGTCTATCCAACACCGTTTCTTGCCCAATATAAATTTCCTTTAGTTCATCCTTTACCCTAGTTCCTTTGGCCACTATTACATCTGGGAGATTGTTTGTGTCTTCCCTAGTGAAGACAGATCCAAAGTACCTGTTCAACTCATCTGCCATTTCCTTGTTCCCCCTAATAAATTCACCCGTTTCTGTCTTCAATGGCCCAATTTTGGTCTTAACTATTTTTTTGCTATTCACATACCTAAAGAAGCTTTTACTATCCTCCTTTATATTCTTGGCTAGTTTACCTTCATACCTCATTTTTTCTTGGCGTATTGCCTTTTTTGTTATCTTCTGTTGCTCTTTAAAAGCTTCCCAGTCCTCCGGTTTCCCGTTCATCTTTGCTATGTTATACTTCTTCTCTTTTATTTTTATACTGCCCTTTACTTCCCTCGTCAGCCATGGCCGCCCCTTACTCCCCTTAGGATCTTTCTTCCTCTTTGGAATGAACCGATCTTGCACCTTCTGCATTATTCCTAGAAATACCTGCCATTTTTGTTCCACTGTCTTCCCTGCTAGGGTATTGTTCCATTGAACTTTGGCCAGCTCCTCCCTCATAGCTCCATAGTTCCCTTTGTTCAACTGTAATACTGACACATCTGATTTTCCCTTCTTCTCAAATTGTAGGTTAAAACATATCATATTATGGTCACTACCTCCTAATGGTTCCTTTACCTTGAGGTCCCTAATCAAATCTGGTTCATTGCACAACACTAAATCTAGAATTGCCTTCTCCCTGGTAGGCTCCAGTACAAGCTGTTCTAAGAATCCATCTCAGAGGCACTCCACAAACTCCCTTTCTTGGAGTCCAGTACAATTCTGATTCTCCCAGTCTACCTGCATGTTGAAATCCCCCATGACGACTGTATCATTACCTTTGCGACATGCCAATTTTAACTCTTCATTCAACTTACACCCTCCATCCAGACTGCTGTTTGGGGGCCTGTAGATAACTCCCATTAGGGTCTTTCTACCCTTAGAATTTCTCAGTTCTATCCATACTGACTCTACATCCTCAGATTCTATGTCCCCCCTCGCAAGGGACTGAATATCATTCCTCACCAACAGAGCCACCCCACCCCCTCTGCCAGTCAGTCTGTCCTTTCAATAAGATGTCTATCCTTGAATATTCACTTCCCAGGCCCTGTCCGCTTGAAGCCATGTCTCAGTTATTCCCACAACATCGTACTTGCCAATTTCCAACTGAGCCTCAAGCTCATCTACTTTATTCCTTATACTTTGTGCATTCATATATAATACTTTTAATTCGGGACTCCCCTCTCCTTTCATATCAATTCCTATTTCACTCGGCTATACTGTATGATCTCTTTTTGAGCTTTCTACTCCATTGATTCTGTTGTCCTTTTTAGCTTTTCTTATTTTCACTTTCCCTTTAACTCCATCCTTATATTTCCAGTTCATCCCCTCCCCCCCACTACTTAGTTTAAACACATCCGTGTTGCAGTGGCAAACCTGTCTGCCAGAATGCTGGTCCCCCACCTATTAAGGTGCAACCCGTCCCTTTTGTACAATTCATCCCTACCCCAAAACAGATCCCAGTGGTCCAAGAATGTAAATCCTTGCTTCCTGCACCAGTTCCTCAGCCACACATTCAGATCCATTATCTCCCTGTTCCTGCCCTCTCCAGCATGAGGAACTGGAAGCAAACCAGAGATAACCACCCTGGAAGTCCTGCTTTTCAGCCTTCTTCCAAGTTCTCTGAAGTCCCGCTGCAGAATGTCCTTCCTCTTCTTCCCGATGTCATTTGTGCCGACATGCACTACCACTTCTGGCTTTTCACCTTCACCCTTGAGGATTCCCTGCAATCGGTCTGTGATGTCCTGGATCCTAGCACCAGGGAGGCAACACACCATCCTTAAATCTCGCCTGTTGCAGCAGAAACCCCTTTCTGTACCTCTGACTATGGAGTCCCCTACTACCACGGCTCTTCCTGATGTCTTACTCCTCGGCTCTGCTTCTGCACCAATTTTCGGCTCGCAGACCTGTCCGCCTCTCAGACTGGCAGTATCTTCTGTCCTGACAGCTTCCAAGAAGGTGAACCTGTTTACGAGAGGTACATCCACTGGGGTCTCCTGTACTTCAAGCGTCCTTTCCTTCCTCATCATTGCCCCCTTTCTCTCTTCCGGTATCCTCGGTGTAACGACCTCACTGTAGGTCCTGTCCAGAAAATCCTCATTTTCGCAGATAAACCAGAGGTCATCCAGTTCTTTCTTCAGTGCTGCAACATGCTCCTTCAGGAGCTGAATCTGGATAAACTTTCCACAGCTGTAGCAGCCGGGGGCACCATCAGTGTCCCTGACCTCCCACATCATGCACGTAGCACACTGAATCAGCTTAACGGTCATGTCTTCACCCTCTGCAATTGTGCCTGGCGTAGTCTCCTCGCCGAAGACTCTCGAGCCAAAGACTAGCACTTTTCACACCAGGCACTTCCCTCGACCAGGCTGCTCCACTAGATCTCTCCCTCTTTTTATTTGCTTGAGCTTTGCCAGCTGCAAGGTCACCTGACTTCGATTGCCCAATCAGCTTTTCTCTGCTGAGTCTGAGCTATTCAAATCTTGATTGCCAATCAACTGCTAATCAATTCTTCATTGCACTATCCAACTGCCAAAACTGCCAGAATCTCTCGAGTCAAAGACTAGCACTTTTCACACCAGGCACTTCCCTTGACCAGGCCGCTTCCCGACAGGGCGGTTGGGATTTTACCAGGATGCTGCCTAGTTTCGATGTGCAAGACAAGAGTTTGGACAAACTTGGGTTGTTTTCTCAGGGTCCTTGGAGTCTTAGATGAGATCTAATAATAAGGTAATGAGAGGACTAGATAGAGTAGGCAGACAACATCTTCTTTCCAGGGATGAAATACCTATTATCAGAGGGCATACATTTAAGGTCAGAGGGTAACTTCATAGGAGATGTGAGGGGCAGGGTGTTTACAGAGAGTGGTGGGTCCCCTAGAATGTGCTGTCTGGTGTGGTGTTAGAGGCAAAAACATTAGGGACTTTTAAGAGATGTTTAGTTCTCTTTATGATTACTAATTTAATTGCTTTGACATAAAATTGTGGGCCAAAGACCCTTTTCTTGTGCTGTACTGTTCTATCTTCAATGTTTTAAGTGTGAAGAAGATTTCTGCCTCTCCCACTTTTTTAGATGGTGAATCAGGACCTTACCATCTTCTGGGGTGAAAAATAATTCGCAACTCTCTTCTAATTCTTCTAACACTTCAAAATTGTGCCTTATTGGTCCTTGCCTCTTGCTACAAGAAATAGTGATTTCCTATTTTATCTCTTCTCATTTAGTTTTCTTTATTTTAGAGATGCAGTGTGGTAATAGGCCCTTCCAGCCCAATCAGCCAGCACCTCCCAATTATACCCATGTGATCTTCTAATCTACAACTCAGTTGGCGTGATATCTGGGAGATGGAGGGACCTTGGCTAAGTTTTGTCATCAGAGCCACTTATGACCTACCAACACCTCAAAACCTGAACCAGTGGTGGGGAGAAAACCCCACTTTCTCTCTTTGTCAAACACCTGGATCACTGAGGCACATTTTAACAGGATGCACCATGAGCCTCAGCCAGGGGCGGTATACTTGGCAGCATAACCAGGTTTTCAGACAGCTGGTGTCAATCTTGGAACAGAGGCGAACCACCATAAATACTCTCCCACAAACATTGGCAGGAAATGTCCACATTACATGATTTGTACCAGCAGGCCAACCTCCAGAGCACCAAGTAACATCAAAGGATACAAGCATTCTGCAGGTTGCTCGGGATTGGAAAATCGACATGGACTTGGAGAAAAAGCTTGTGTTTCCCCCAGACATTGTAGCTACAACACTCCGGCCAGACATGGTCCTGTAGTCCACAACAGCCAAGCTGGCATATGTTGTGGAATTGACAATACCATGGGAAGATGGTGTTGAAGAAGCTTATGAGAGCAAAAAGACCAAGTACTCTGAACTGGCAACTGAAGCTGCTCAGAACGGCTGAAAGACCAAGATTTTCCCTGTAGAAGTGGGTTGTAGGGGATTCGTTACTACATCTACAATCAGTCAATTGAAGAAGATGGGGGTGAGGGGTGTCTTCCTCCAACAAGCAATCAAGTCCTTGCCAAATGCAGCAGAAGAAAGCAGCAAATGGATTTGGATTAAAAGGAATAAATGTGGATAAATGTGAGGTTATCCACTTTGGTGGCAAGAACAGGAAGGCAGATTACTATCTAAATGGAGTCAAGTTAGGAAAAGGGGAAGTACAATGAGATCTAGGTGTTCCTGTACATCAGTCAATGAAAGCAAGCATGCAGGTACAGCAGGCAGTGAAGAAAGCTAATGGCATGCTGGCTTTTATAACAAGAGGAATTGAGTTTAGGAGTAAAGAGGTCCTTCTGCAGCTGTACAGGGCCCTGGTGAGACCCCACCTGGAGTATTGTATGCAGTTTTGGTCTCCAAATTTGAAGAAGGACATTCTTGCTATTGAGGGAGTGCAGCGTAGGTTCACAAGGTTAATTCCCGGAATGGCGTGACTGTCATATGTTGAAAGATTGGAGCAACTGGGCTTGTTTACACTGGAATTTAGAAGGATGAGAGGGGATCTGATTGAAACATATGAGATTAAGGGATTGGACACACTGGAGGCAGGAAGCATGTTCCTGCTGATGGGTGAGTCCAAAACTAGAGGCCACAGTTTAAGAATAAGGGGTAGGCCATTTAGAACAGAGATGCGGAAAAACTTTTTCACCCAGAGAGTGGTGGATATGTGGAATGCTCTGCTCCAGAAGGCAGTGGAGGCCAAGTCTCTGGATGCATTCAAGAGAGAGTTAGATAGAGCTCTTATAGATAGTGGGGTCAGGGGATATGGGGAGAGGGCAGGAACGGGGTACTGATTGTGTATGATCAGCCATGATCACAGTGAATGGCGGTGCTGGCTAGAAGGGCCAAATGGCCTACTCCTGCACCTACTGTCTATTGTCTACTGTAAGACAACAACTGGGCTGCAAGATGAAGACAGGAGGGTACGGAACTGAGGGGGGTGTATCTGGGACGCGAGGTAGCATTATTGAGCCCTCTGGAGACGTTGTGGGCTTATCAACGAAACGTTAAAGAAGGATGGTGCCCACCTTATGACCCTGATGATGTAGCTACCCTCCTTGTCACCACTCCAAGCCTATTGCCAATGTCGAGAGTGCCGACTTATCATAGGGATTGAAACATCAAGTCCTATTAGCTCTACTACTACTACTACTACTACTAACCCATACATCTTTTGTGATATGGGGGAACTGGAGCACCTGGAGTGAACCCATGCATTTATGGTGAGAATGTACAGACTCCTTACAGTCAGCAGCAGAAATGAACCCAGAATGCTTCTTCCAATTTTATTTACAGATGCAGCATGGCCTTAGGCCTTCCAGCCCAATGAGCACACACTACAAAATTATGCCCATGTGACCTCTTAGATAGGCTAGGGTTGGATCAGGTGTTGCTGGGCAGCACGGCTTGAAGGACTGGGAAGGCCTACTCCACACTGTATCTCTTAAACAAATAAATACATAATTAAAAAGGTGCATTAAGCCTTTCCTGTGGTACAGTGACCAGCTCTGGTTGACAAGTGCGGCACTTGGATGTGGTAAGTTCCTTAGGAACACAAGATGATATCAAAACATTTAGTACACATACTCCGATCATGGAAGACATCAGTGGCATCATGATGCTAGCTGAATCTTTGATGAATAAGATCAGAGTTCCACTGTTAGCCACTGACCTATTCAGGAATCTGAGCTACTTGGCTGCACACTGATAACGAGTTGCTTATTCATGTCAGCACAGAAATAGAATGGTATGAGTTATGGCACCAGAGCATGAAGAATCTTTTTGACAACTGCAACAAGCAGTCTCAAAAGCGACCATTGTGGATTAACATTTTAATGAGTGATCAATCATAATAATTACATTTCTAAGCACACACATCCCTGCACTGCTCAGATCTCCGGTGAATGACGTTTAGCTATCAGTCACAGCAGGTAAGTTGTAACAATCCAGGTATAACTGTTTGTCCCACTCCCCTCAGGGAGGAGGCTATGTTGCATCTACACCAGGACCACCAGACTCAAAAACTGTTACTTTCCCCAAGCAGTGAGGCTGATCAATACTTTCACCAATTAACCCCCACTACCACTACATTAACATTTCCTGTCAGCCACCTTATATACAGCCTAGCTTCACTTTATGGGAATACAATCAATCTATGTATGTAAGATAACTTACGTATTTATATTTTATGTGATTTTTATTATTTTTGTGTTCTTTATCTTTTGTGAATTTTTTTGTGCTGCAACTTCAAAAGAAACAAAAGTTTGAGGGAAGGAATCCCAGAACCTAGGGAAAACTACCAGCAGTAGACCAATTAGAACTGGGATTATAAAATAAACTGGAGTCAAAAAACATAGTACACTACAGCATGGTACAGGCCTGTCAACCCTTTTCTCCTAAATAGTGCTCCATTCTTTTATCACCCATGTGCCTATCTGAGAGACGTGCTCCTAATTTATCCGCCTCTTTCATCAGCCTGGCAGGTGTTCTACACATTCACCTCCCTCTGTGTACAGAATGTACCTCTGACAATCTCCCTAACTTTCCTCCAAACACCTTAAAATTATGCCTGCCTTGCATTTGTAATTTATGCCCTGGGAAAAGTCTCTGGCCATCTATTTGACCAATGTCTCTTATCATCTACACAAGTAACCTCTCATCACTCTTCACTCTAAAGAGAAAAGCCCTAGCATGCTCAACTTATTCTCATAAGACATGCAGTCACCTTCTTAGACTGGCCCTCAGGATCAGTGGCAACTTGTTTCCATTATAGTGTTGTGAAGTGATTAATGAGGCCAGTGTGGGAACTCTCTCACAGACTGAGTAGAAGGTTGCTTAAGAGGCAGGCAGGTGAGACTGTTGTGAGGTACTGTGATTCTTCTACAATTTAGTCTGGCCTTCTGCATGCTCCTAATGATGAACTTAATATTCCCTATGCCAGTACAAAAATTCCTTCCTCTTTCGAGATTCTCAAGGATCACTTGCACTTTTTTCCAAGGAGGTTTTGAACATATGCTTAAATCTTGCTCTTTTCCAGATATCTTTGTAACTATATTCAAAGTATACATACTGATTTTAGCCAGTGAACAATAAAATGGCAGATTTGTACATTTGCAGCACTTTTGCCTCAATACCTATACAGCAGATTCTGGGTAATTGGGCCATTGCTTATTTGTTCTTAAAGAACAAAAACTAATCAAGAAGATAGCCGGGATTCCTTTCTTTTATTTGGGACACTAGAGCACTTAATTGGGACAGAAGACTGTTGCTGAACAGTTTTCTAACATCAGTTGTGTGCACTTGTGTGGTTGTTAGGCACTACACCATGCTTAAAGTGAACAGTTTTTTAAATAGCATCAGTTGTTTTTGTTCAAAAAGCAGTGATTTTTGTCACTGATAGTGAGAAATGAACATTAAGATTAATCAGAACTCTTTTGCTTACTACAGTTTCAAGGATTCAGACATTGAGATGCCAGAAACAGCAGGGAGTGAAGATGAAACAATTTCACTTCAACAAGTTAGAAACGATGAAGAATTCGAAGATATCAACAATCATCTTAAATGTTACAATGAAAATGAAGATTTGGAGAATGTAACCAATGAAAGTGTTGTGCAAAGGCAGTCCATTATCTGCACTGATTTTGTTCATTTACAGTCAATCAAAAGAACACAGTGGTATAAAATGGATGAGTTATTCTATTGATAACAATCAGGAACTAATATACAGTCTTATAGTACTGTAGTAGTATTGCTAATGTTCTAATTTGTTCTACATTTCATTTAGATACATATTTTATGACTCAGTTAAACAGTAATTTGTCTTTTCTGTACCTTCTTAACTATTTCTATGAAACTTCTCCTGCTTAGTTGGATCAAAATATACCGGTTCTGATGTGTAACTATTAACTGGAATCCACTGTAATTTGTTGAAGATTGATACATATTGTACATCTGATAATTTAAATCCAGTTAATTTTTATGTTAGTTCTCTCAGAGAACGTATGCAGAGATATTTACTGGCCATTCCTAAGAAAAGAGGAATATAAGGCAACAGTAGTAGACCAACGGCTCACTGAGAGGATATAACTGAAAACGTGAAAGTAATCCAGAGAATGCTGGTGAAAGTCAACAGGTCAACCAGCATCTTGGGAGAGGGAAAAAGAATTAATGTTACAGGTTGATGACCCTTGACAAGGACTAGGAAAAGTCAGAACAAAATAAGTGCTGCATTGCCAGCATTATATTGTGGCATGGTAGTGTGGCAGTTAGTGTAATACTATCAGAGGGTCAGGACTCAGGTTTACTCCCAGATACAGCCTGTAAGGAGTTTCCTTGTACTCCCAGTGACTGTGTGAGCCTCCTTCAGGAGCCCTGGTTTCCTGCCACACTCTAAAAGCATGGGTTAGTAGTTTAATTAGTGTAGTTGGGCCAAAGGGCCTCTTACTGTGCTGTATCTCTAAATAAAGTTACTACAATAAAATGAAAGCATGAAGAGGCAAGGGAATAAATGGAAGGGTACGAAAGTATAAATGGAAATGGAGTGGAGGGTACGAAGGACAGAGCAACATAAACATCACAAGGCTGATACGATCTTTCCTGAGTTTTGCCCATGTCAAAAACAATGCCTCTTTCTTTGCTTTTACTGTACTGCACCTATTTCGCTGTATCTTAAAATTATTTTTATCCTTAACATTTTTTTCCCAATTCCGAGGGAAGGTAATTGATCTTAATTGATCGTAATTGAAAGTAACACTAACTGTTTCTTTTGTTACTTGCTGGATATCTCCAAAATTCCCCCCATTTTAAATCCTGTGTTCCAGTATTTATAGATGGTAATTTCTGGATTGAAATGAAATCAAACCTGGTTACCATCAAATGGAGCATTTAGTTGTACCCAGTTTCATCAAGGTCAAATGTCACAGTTTTATTAATGATTCATTCCAAAAAATATTCTTTTTCATTGTGGAATTTAGCAAGTTTCTTACCACAACATGTATTTGAGGTTTGCGTCTCTTGGCCAGATCAATAATATTCACTCCATTGTAATAGAGATTTTCAATACAGCCATGGAAATTCTTCCTCAGAAATGTCACCGACTTGCCCGGAACTGGAATTCCTCCGAAACTTAGCTTTTGAACAACAAGTAAATAAACAAGTTATTATGTTACTTGATAACAAAAGAAAATACATTTCCTACCTTCAAGCAGTACAAGAGATCATTATAGTTTCCAGGTCAATATCAAAATATTTCATATAATACCCACTCAAGTGTGGATAAATTGGCAGCACTCTCTGATCTGAACTCCCTGCCCCCACCCGGTTCTCATCATGTACCAGGAGCTTTATTCCGTTTACTTTTTAACTTATTTCATGTATGTATCCTATTACTTGTTAATTTATTTGTGGTAATACTACTCTATGTGTTATGTGCATGAGTTATACTATATATACCCTGTTGTTATCTTTGTAGAGAGGAACATTGTCTCAATTGGCGGTATACATCTATATGGTTGAATGACAATAACTGAACTTCTATCAGAGGGTTAAATTCCATTCTAGAATCCTAAGAACAAAGATCAAGGCTAAGGCTCTACAGTCTAGAGTTGAGTTGTTCTCCCAGGAGCTTTGGAGGCTGAGGGGCAGTTCATATGTAAAATTATGAGAAACATAGTTGGGTAGGCAGTCAGAATCTTCTTCCCAAGGTAGAATTGTCAAACGCCAGAGGATATAAATTGGCATCAAGATCAGTACACCACTCTGGGCTGAATGGCCAGTCCAATGTTGTGGTGTTCTATGGACAGAATTGCTGTAGATGTAGAATTTAAGATGTAATATTAAACAAAGTTCCCATCTCAAAGCTGAGAAAGCACAAAAGTGGCAGTATCTTGAAAAATGCAAGAGAATTGCTCGTACTGCCTTAATCAGTATTTATTCCTCAGTCTATAAATGGGATTACTTGATCATTGTGGCTCATTGCTGTGTTCGAATTAGCTACAGAAGCCGCTGCAGTGGTTAAATTGTATTGGTTTTAAAAATACTTTGTTAATTCCTAACAGAGGCTTTAAAAGTGTTGTATAAATACTAGTGAATCTCCCTATTCTTTCTAGGTCAAAGTTCCATCTGTGATTAAAACTGGTACTAGCATGAGTATTTAGAGGTGTCAGAAGTAGTCCGAAGAAAATATACGATCACACAGCATAGTTCAAAAGTATTATTTGACTGTAAAAATGATAATGTTCTAAGTGCATAATCAAATCTTAATCTCATCCAACAAACACGAGGAAATCTGCAGTTGCTGGAAATTCAAACAACACACACAAAATGCTGGTGGAACACAGCAGGCCAGGCAGCATCTATAGGGAGAAGCACTGTCGACGTTTCGGACCAAGACCCTTCGTCAGGACTAACTGAAAGGAGAGATGCTAAGAGATTTGAAAGTAGTAGGGGGAGGGGGAAATGCAAAATGATAGGAGAAGACCGGAGGGGGTGGGATGAAGCTAAGAGCTGGAAAGCTTGAAAGTAGAGGATTTTAATTCCACGTCCCATTCCAATTCTGATATATTGTAAGCGGAACAAGTGCTACACCTGCCCTTACACTTCCTCCCCCACCACCATTCAGGGCCCCAGACAGTCCTTCCAGGTGAGGCGACACTTCATCTGTGAGTCGGCTGGTGTGGTATACTGCGTCCAGTGCTCCCAATGTGGCCTTTTATATATTGCTGAGACCTGATGCAGACTGGGAGACTGTTTCGTGGAACACCTACGCTCGGTCCACCAGAGAAAGCAGGATCTCCCAGTGGCCACACATTTTAATTCCACGTCCCATTCCCATTCTGATATGTCTATCCATGGCCTCCTCTACTGTCAAGATGAATCTACACTCAGGTTGGAGGAACAACACCTTATATACCAACTGGGTAGCCTCCAACCTGATGGCATGAACATTGACTTTTCTAACTTCTGTTAATGCCCCTCCTCCCCTTCCTACCCAATCCCTGACATATTTAGTTGTTTGTTTTTTTTTCTCTCTGCCCATTACCCTGCTTGTTCTCCATCTCCCTCTGGTGCTCCCCCCTCCCCCTTTCTTTCTCCTGAGGCCTCCCGTCCCATGATGGTTTCCCTTCTCCAGATTTGTATCACTTTCGCCAATCACCTTTCCAGCTCTTAGCTTCATCCCACCCCCTCCGGTCTTCTCCTATCATTTCGCAGTTCCCCCTCCCCCCTACTACTTTCAATCTCTTAGTATCTCTCCTTTCAGTTAGTCCTGACGAAGGGTCTTGGCCCGAAACGCCGACAGTGCTTCTTCCTATAGATGCTGCCTGGCCTGCTGTGCTAACCTCATCCAGCTCTCTTTGCACCTTAAACCCTATATAACTGCATTCAGATTGGGAGCCAGAACAGCCACAACCCCTTGAATTTGCACCGACATCCAATCAGATCTTACTCTTATCTCAAATTTGCATGACTCCTGGTAACCTTTCACCTCTGTGCAACTCTGCCTTAGGTCATTTTCAAAAACTGTTTGTACTGCCTGATGAGGAAGAGAATCTCAAATACTTGTCACCCTCTAAAAACATATGTTAATCATCACGCGTTATGGTTTAGTGTCAAAATTCATTGGTTAGTACTTCTGTGAAGCATGTTGGGGGGGGGTTTACTACATTAATAGAAATGTGTGGTAGCACTTGAAGAAGAGGAGTAAAAGTTGGAGTATTCAAATGGAGCTAGTAATGGACATGACATGATTTTTAAATCTCAGTATGGTGTGATGAATGTTGCATTAGAATATTGTGTTATCCACAGCCTCATTGATAATTTTTCACTTGAAGACATTCTTATAAATCAGCCCAGTCTTCAATCTCATTCCTTAATATCCTATCTATAAAATATCACCCTACTCAAAATGTTCTAGAGCCATAGAGTTACACAGATACAAATTGGCCTCTTAATCTACCATATCCAGGCTAACGTTCAAGTACTTAACAAATCTAATCCCGTTTACCAGCACTTGGTCTGCATCCTTCTGTGACCTGGTAGTTCAGGTGCTGGCTGGGATACTTATATGTTGTGAGAGTATCTTTCCACATATTCTCAAGATGTTATCAGGACTCGAGGGATTAAGTTATAGGGAAATATTAGACCAATTGACCCTTTACCCTTTGAAGCATAGGAGTCCAAGGGATAATTTTATAGACATAAATAATGTCATGAGTGGGCATAGATAGGGTAATGGTCTTTCTTCTAGGGTTGGCAAATTCAAAAACTAGAGGACTTAGTTAGAAGTGAAAGGTTTCATAAGAACCTGAGAGGCAACACTTTCTTTATACACTGGTGGGATATATATGGAACCAGCTACCAGAGTAAGTAGCTTTCTTTTATTTAGAGATACAGCACAGAGTAGCCCTTCCAGTCCTGATGAAGAACCTCACTGTCCAGCAAACCCCAATAACCCCTGATTTAACCCTAACCCAATCATGGAGCAATTTGCAATGAATAACTGTCTTACTAACTGGTACATCTTTGGACCATGGGAGGAAACTGGAGCACCCAGGGGAAACACACACATTCCATGGGAAGGATGGGCAAACTCCTCAGAAAGGACTCTGGAATTGAACTCTGAAGTCTGATGCCCTGAGCTGGAAGAGTATTGCCCTAACCGCTACACTAATGCTAGTTGAGGTAGGTCCATTAGATACAATTAATGGACACTATATGGATGACAAGAGTTTAGGGTAGTGGTTGCCAACCCATTGATTGCGATCGACTAGTCGATCTTTGAGACTTTCCCAGTTGATCCCGGAAAAAAATGAAAAATAAATACACAAATACTATTGAGAGATTGTTTCCGGGTTGCGGGGTTTTAGTTCCGTTCTTTCTGTCCAGTGCGCATGCGTGTAGCTCCCCCGCACTACACAGTGTACTTCAGTGGTCCCCAATCAAGCGAGGAAATGCTATGAGTCAGCTGCACCTTTCCTCATTCCCTGTCACGGCCACTGTTGAACTTGAACCCGCACAAGGTCATCAGTCGCCTAAACGCAGTGATACCATCGCGCCAGGGATCACTGGTTGCCCTCGGGTGGCCGGCGGGAAGTGTCGTCGCTGCTGGCCTGGAGCGCTGCCTCTGAACCTGTTTAGCACACCGAATGTTCATGGGGAACCCGGTGCTAAAGTATTCGCAGACGACCTAATTCGGACTCAGCGTTTCGTAAGTAGCAGAGCAGCTACCGAGCTGCGATCTACTGAAACAAACATTTGGCGGCCGATAGATCCTACAAGGGGGGCGGGCAGGTGCTCTGTCGCATTCCCCGGTCGGTCGGACGCGCTCTCCGGACTGTGACCCGCCGCGGCCCTGGTACGGGGACCTCCGGCCCTGACCTTGTCCTCTCATCCCACCCACGACCAGCCGCACCTGGCCAAGGCGTCTGTCAGTGGTCGGGTGGGAGGCTGAGTTTGTGTCCGGAGGCTGTCTAATGAGGCATTGTCTCAAAACTGCTTCAGTACCCTGAGTCCAAGCACCCAGCACTTAAAGACGAACCCGCTGAGATTTCTCAGCAGAGAAAATGTGAGCAAGTGGGCCAGAAGCCGAGAGCCATGAAAGCTAGAGAATAGACTGGACATAAGGAACCTGCTTCGAGAATCGCTGTATTCCGGTTGTGTTTAACACCACCCTGCACACCCCCCCCCCCCCGTGCCCCCGTCGGCCCTGTCCCCAAGAATATTATCAATTTAAACGGTGCAAAAAAAAAAAGGGTGGGTACCCCTTGGTGTTTATATATTATTTCTACTTCCGGGTTGTGGGGTTTTACTTCCAGTCTTTTCTGCCCTGGTGCGCATGCGTGTAACTAATTGATGTGGGGTCGATCTTGCCTTTTACTGAGGCCGAGGTATGGGATCTTAGGCTTAAAAAGGTTGGTGACCACTAGTTTAGGGGAATATGTCCAAGTATGGTGAAGTGGCCTTATCGTGACAATAGAAGAGGCCACTCTCAGGTTGGAGGAATAACAGCTCATATTCCATCTGGGTAGCCTCCAGCCCAATAGCATGAACATTGTTTCTTCTAACTTCTGGTAATTTTCAATTCCCTATTCTGGCTTCCCTCTTATCGCTTTCTTTCTCTTCACCTGCCCATCAACTCCCTCTTCTTCCCATTATCACATGTCCGTTCTTCTTCCCATTATCACATGGTCCACCATCCTCTCCTATCAGATTCCTCCTTCTTCAGCAGGTTACCTTTTCCACCTATCACATCCCAGCTTCTCACTTCATCCCCCATGCACCCTGTAATGGGCTGAGTTGATCAGACCCAGATGACCCAAACCAATGTGAGTGCCCAGGATGTAGTAACAAGTGTACAAGCACAACAAAGTAACTTAAGCCTAACTTATTACCATAAAACAGCACAAATAAACCACACTAAATTCTACATAGCAAGTTATAAAGATTTCAGAGCTCGCGATTTTTAGTCACCACTCGATTGTTGCCATAGTCATGGGACCTGATTATCACTGTTGTCAGGAGAACTCTGAATTCCAACTTGTGAAATCCGCCTGGGTCCATCCTAGGCACCGATGATCATGATTCGTCAGTCTAAGTGGATCCCAAGAACCAAGCCAAAGGTGCTTCAGTAAATAAGGGCTCAATCCACAAGCAATGAGAGACACACAGAGACAGTTAAATTCTTTGGTCTTCTGTTCTCATTGCACTAATGCCCGAGGCTAAAAAGAATTGAGCTCCTATTAGCAAATGTTTAACAAACCCACTTTAACTTGTACAGACACCTGACATGCTGTGTCCTCACAAAGAGTTAAAATGTCACTTGGAGTTGATTAGACTTCTGTCAAATATTTTTACAAAATTTAATACACCACAACACATACACACCTACCCCCTCACCTGATCTCACCTATTATTTTCCAGCTTGTACTTCCTCTCCTCCACCCATTTTCTTTTCTGGCACCTTCCCCCCTCCTTTCCAGTCCTGATGAAGAGTCTCAGCCTGAAATGTCAATTGGTCATTCCCCTCCATAGACGCTGTCTGACCTGTTGAGTTCCTCCAGCATTTTGTGTGTGTTGCTCAGGATTTCCATGCACTACAACTCTGTGACTCTGGTATTTTCCACCTTCCGTCTACCATCTGTGTGAAAGACTCAGGCACTTATATTTTACTCCAGCTTTCCTACAACTAGCTTGTAATTACCTGGCTTAGTCCAGTGTGCTTCATGAATAAATGTACCTAAAACATCTGGTATTCTTCAACATGGCCTTCAGTGCTATCTGCCACCTGGCTTTCCACTTCATGTATTTTTACCTCAGTTTTTGTTTTTGAAGTTATGCCTGAGTTCTTCAAACCCAACTCAATTCCCACTACTGGAAAGTATCACCATATGCTTATGCTTTTATTTATCATTAATCAATAGTGCATATACTGTATTTCACCACTGTTTTATAGATTCATAGAGACACAGAGAGTTGCTACATGCAGGCAACCAAGTCCATGCCGACCATCGAATACCCATTTGTTCATTAATCTTACCCCAATGGATTTATTCTCACAACAGGTTTCACCATTCATCTGCAGATCAGGGGCAGTTTATAATACTCAATTAGCCAATCAACCCTGGTCCAACACTCTACCCTGAAATGTCACCAGCTCCAACCCTCTAAATCCACAAATAAGACCATTGGATATAGGAGCAGAATTAAGCTATTTACTGTATTGAGACTGCTCCACCATTTCATGATGGCTGATCCAATTTTCCTCTCAACCCCAATCTCCTGTTTTCTCCCCATATTTGTTCATGCTCTGACCAATCAAGAATCTATCAACTCTTGCCTTAAATAAAGACTAGGCCTCCACTGCTGCTTCTGGCTAAGATTTTCACAGAATCACCACCCTCTGGCTAAAGAAATTCCTCTCATCTCTGTTCTAGAAGGACATCCCTCCATTCTGAGGATGTGTTCTCTGGTATTAGACTCTCCCATCATAGGAAACATCCTTTCCATATCCAATCTATCAAAACCTTTCACTATTTGATAGGTTTCAATAGATTCACTCCTCATTCTTCTGAATCCTAGTGAATACAGGCCCAGAGCCATCAAATACTCTTTATATGACAAACCATTCAATCCTGGGATCATTCTCATGAACCTCCTTTGAACCCTCTCCAGTTTCAGCACATCTTTTATAAGATAAGCAGCCCAAAACTGTGCACAATACTCCATGAGGCCTCACCAGTGCTTAATAGTCTCAACATTACCTTGTTGCTTCAATATTCTAGATCTCTTGAAATGAATGCTAAAATTGAAATTGCAATCCTCACCACAGACTCAAACTGCAAATTAACCTTTAGGGAATCCTGCACTAGGACTTCCAAATCCCTTTGGGCCTCAGTTTTTTGTATTTTCTCTCCATTTAGAAAAAAGTCAACCATTTCATTTCTTCTACCAAAGTACATGACCATACCATTCTTGACACTGCATTCCAAGTGCCATTCCTTTGTCCATTCTCCTAATCTGTCCAAGTCCTTCTGTAGCCTCTCTACTTCCTCAAACTATCTGCCCTCCACCTATCTTTATATCATCAGCAAACTTTGCAACAAATCCATCAATTCCATCATGTATATCATTGACATATAATGTAAAGGAATTGGTCCCAACACAGATCCCTGTGAAACACCACTGGTCACTGCCAGCCAACCAGAAAAGGCTCCCTTTATTCCCACTCTTTTCTTTCAACCAATCAGATACACTTTATCCATGCTAGAATCTTTCCTGTAAGGATCCGATCTCCAACCCTCTAACCTCATCCCAGATCCAACCCTTTCCTCTCCTCTGATCGAATCTCAAATGGCCCCAGTTGCAAACCGCTCCCAAACCCTGACCCAAGCTACAACCCTCCAACCCCTTTCCTGACCCCAGCTCCAACCCTCTCCCCTCTCATGGCCCCAACTCCAACCATCTAACCCCTTTTCTGACCCCAGCTCCAACCCTCTCCCCTCTCATGGCCCCAACTCCAACCATCTAACCCCTTTCATAACCCCAGCTGTAACCCTCTCCCCTCCCTGACCCCAATTCCAACCCTCTCACCATTTCCTTGAGCCCAAACCTCTCCACTCCTTGAACCCACCTTCAACCGTCTCCTCTCCCCGACACCAGCTTCAACCCTCTTCTCTGCTTGATCCTGTTTCCAATCCTCTCCCCTCCATAGACATCAGATCCAAATTTACCCTAACCCCAGCATGAACCCCTGTTGTGTCTTCGGAGGAGATGCTGCCTGACCCACTGAGCTCCTGCAGTTTGTCTGTGTGCTCAAGCAAATGAGAGGTGGTGCCTAGAGCAGCTGGAGGAAGCCATGCAGTCATAGGGAGTAACATTCAAACTCTATGCACTCAGCACCAACCATCAAGGATGGAGTCAGGATCATTGCAGCTGGATTCCACTGTGAGATTTTAATTTGTTTACTCATGGTTTTAGAGATACTTAATCTCAGAGATATAAATTATACCCAAGAGTCCTTTTGTGGAGTCTACCTTCAGATATTTTAAAAATTCCATATACACAACATTAACCACACTATCTTCATCAACTTTTCCCATTACAAGAATCAATATGAAGATTGTGACTTCACTTAAAAAGCACCAAGTCTCTTTCTCACTAAGATCGGATCTGGTTCACTTTTAATATACAAGTAAAATATTCTCCAACTAACTGGAAAAGTTAAGGATTCAACAGCTCAAATGACAAAAACCACACGAAGTGCTGGAGAAACACATGTCATTGGGCAGTTTCTATTCTGAAGTCATGACGGGGGTTGGATCTGCAGTCATTTGGGGGTAGAGATTGGAAATGGGGTCAGGAGAAGTGAGGGGGTCAGGAGAGGGGAATGGGTTGGAGCTGGGGTCAGTTGGGGGTAGATAGCTGGAGATAGGGTCGGGGAGGGGAGAGGATCGGAGATGGGGTCGGGGAGGGGAGAAGATCGGAGATGGGGTCGGGGAGGGGAGAAGATCGGAGATGGGGTCGGGGAGGGGAGAAGATCGGAGATGGGGTCGGGGAGGGGAGAGGATTGGAGGTGGGGTCAGGAGAGGGGACAGCGTTTGAGCTGGAGCCAGTTGTGGGGGAAAGATTGCAGTTGGGATCAGGGGAGTGGAGAGGGTTGGAGCAAGGATTGGGGGAGTGGGGAGGATTGGACCAGGGGCCAACAGTTGGGAGATGATTGGAACTGGGCTTAGGAGAGGAAAGGGGGTTAGAGTGGGGTCAGTGGAGGGTAGAGGTATGGGGCTGGGGTCAGGGGAGGGGAGAGGGTTGGAACTGTGGTGAGGAGAGCGTAGAGTGTTTACGTTGGGGTGAGTAGAGTGGAGAGGACTGGAGTTGGGTTTGAGGAAGGGAGATGATTGGAGCTGGGGTCAGGGGAGTGGAGAGGTATAGAGCTGAGGTTAATTGGGGTAGAGGGTTGGAGTACAGGTCAGATATTGGGAGAGTAGGGTGGAGCTTGGGTCAAGAGAGGGGAGTGAGTTGGAGCTATAGTTAAGGAATGGTAGAGTTTGCGATCCGGTCTCAAAAATGGAGGGGGTTGGAGCTGGGACCAAAATGCATTATCAGACATTCCCCAATGCTGTATTCCATCTGCCAACTTTTTGCCCGTTCTTGCAATATGTCTAAGTCCTGCGGCAATCACATTACTTCCTCAGCTCTACCTACCCCTCCACCTATCTTTGTATCATCTGCAAAGTTTGCCACAAAGCCAACAATTCCATTATCTAAATTACTGAAAAACAATGTGAAAAGTAGCAGTCCCAATACTGACCCCAAAGGAACACCACTAGTCACCAGCAGCCAACAAGAAATGGCCCCCTTTATGGCCCACTCACTGCCTCCTGCCTGTCTGCCATTCCTCTATCCATGCCAGTATATTTCCTGTAACACCAGAGGATTTTATCTTGTTAAGCAGTATCATGTATGGCACCTTATCAAACACCTTCTGAAAATCTACTGCTTTTTACTTTGTCCACCCTGTTTGTTATTTCCTTGAATTATAACAGATTTGTCAAGCAAGATTTCCCTTGATGGAAACTATGCTGTCTTTGACTTATTTTATCATTCGTCTCCACGTACCCCAAAACCTCATACTTAATAATGAACACCAACACTTTCCCCACCACTGAGGATAGGCTAAATGACCCATAATTTCCTCTCTTTTGTCTTCCTCTTTTCTTACTAGTGGAGTGACATTTGCAATTTTCCAGTCCTCCAAAAAGATCATGACCAATGCATCCGTTATCTCTTCATCAACCTCTCTCAGGATTCTGGGATGTATCCACGTGGCCCAGGTGACTTATTCACCATAGGACCTTTAAGTTTAACTAGCATGTTTTCCTTTGTAATAGCAAAGGCACTCACTCCAGCTCTCTGACGCTCACAAACCTCTGGCATACATGATAAAGAAAAGTACTTATTACATTTGTCTGCCATTTTTTTGTCCCCCAGGGGTCAGAGGAAGGGAGAGGTTTGGAGCTGGGGTCAAGTGAGGGGAGAGGGTTGGAACTGGGTTGAGGAGAGTGGAGTGGATTGAAGCTGGGATGAGAAGGTTCGAGATGGAGTCAGGAGAGCGTAGGAGCTGGGATCAGGCGAGTGCAGAGTGTTGGAGATGGGGTAAGGACTGTAGAGAGGGTTGGAACTGGGATCAGCAGTTGTGAGAGGGTTGGAACTGGGGTCAGGCGAGGGGAGAGGGTTGGAACTGGGGTCAGGCGAGGGGAGAGGGTTGGAACTGGGGTCAGGCGAGGGGAGAGGGTTGGAACTGGGGTCAGGCGAGGGGAGAGGGTTGGAGTTGAGATAAGGCGTGGGGAGAGGTTTGAAGCTGGGGTAATGCGAGGAGAGAGAGTTGGAACTGGGGTAAGGTGAGGCGTGAGGATTTCAGCTGTGGTAAGGCAAAGAGAGAGGGTTGGAGTGTGGTCAGGAGAGGGGAGAGATAGGAGATGGGTCAGGAGAGGGGAGAGGGTTGGAACTGGGGTAAAGTGAGGGGAGAGGGTTGGAACTGGGGTAAAGTGAGGGGTGAGGGTTGGAACTGGGGTAAAGTGAGGGGTGAGGGTTGGAACTGGGGTAAAGTGAGGGGTGAGAGTTTCAGCTGTGGTAAGGTGAGGGGTGAGGGTTGCAGCTGGGGTCAGGCCAGGGGAGAGGATTGCAGCTGGGGTCAGGCCAGGGGAGAGGATTGCAGCTGGGGTCAGGCCAGGGGAGAGGATTGCAGCTGGGGTCAGGCAAATGGAAAGGTTTGGACTAGGTTTGGGGAGTGGAGAGGGTTAGAGATAGGGTAAGGAGAGGGGAGAGTGTTGGAGGTGGGGTCACGGGAGGGGAGGGGTGGTTTTTAGCTGGAGCTGGGATCGGCGAGGGGAGAGGGTTGGAGCTTGTTCAGGGGAGGGAGATGGTAGGATCTGGCGTCAGGGGAGTGGAGAGGTCTGGAGGTTGGGACAGGAGAAGGGAGATGGGTGGAGCTCAGGTCAGGAGAGAGTAGAGGTTGGAAATGGGGACAGAATTAGGAAGAGTGTTGGAGCTAGGATCAGATGTGGGGAGGGTTTTGCAGCTGACGTCAGTGGAGGATAGAGGATTGGAGCTAAGATCAGGAGAGGGAAGTGGGTGGGAGATGGTGTCAGGTGAGGGCAGAGGGTTAGAAATAGGTTGAGAGGAGAGGGTGTTTGGAGGTGGGTCAGGGAAGGGGATAGTGTGGGATCTGGGGTAAGGGGAGAAGAGGGGCTGAAGCAGGGTCAGGGAATGGGTGAGGCTTGGAACAGGGGTCAGTTGAGATGGAGAACGTTTGGGCTGGGATCAGGAGTGGGAGGAAGTTGTAGCTGCAGTCTGGAGAGGGGATAGGAGTGGAGAGGTGTCAGTGGAGTGGAGATGGATGGAGCTGGGGTCAAGGGAGGGAAGAAGATTTGGAGATGGCATCAAAAAGGGGAGAGGGATGGATCTGGAGTTGGGGAGAGGAGAGGGTTAGAGCTGGAGTCATTTGGGGAAGGGTTGGAGCTGTGCTCAGGAGAGAGGAGTGGGTCAGTGCTGGGGTCTACTGGGGGAGAGAGGTATAGTTGGGGTTAAGAGAGGGGAGGGAATTTGAGGGGATGATAGAGTTTGCAATATGGCCCCAAGAGCAGAGTAGGTTGGAGTCTGGGTCAGGAAAGGAAAGAATTTTGGAGCTGGGTTTAGGGGAGGGAAGAGTTTTCGAGATGGTGTCAGGAATGTAGAGAGAGTTGGAACTGTGTCAGTAGTGGAGTCAGCTGGATCTGGGATTGGGGGAGGAGCTGTGTTCAAGGGAATGGAGAGGGTTGGCGCAGGGGTCAGCAGAGGGGAGAAGATTGCAGCTGGGTTCAGGGGAGTGGAGGGGTTTGTAGCTGTGTTCAGGGAGGGGAGAAGGTTGGAGCTGGGCTCATTCTGGAGGAGAGTTGGAACTGGGGTCAGGTGAAGGAAGAGGGTTGAAGATGTGCTCAGTTTGCAGGAGAGGGTTGGAGATAGGGTAAGGTGAGGTGAGATGTTTGGAGCTGGGGCCAGGGAAGGGAAGGGGTTTGGATCTGGAGTCAAGGGGAGTGGAAGGGTTGGAGCAGGGGTCAGAAGAGGTAGACAGTTGGAGCTGGGCTCAGTTAAGGAGATATGGTTGGATCTGGGGTCAGGAGAGGGGAGAGGATTGGAGCTGTGGTCAGTTGGGGGAAAGAGTCGGGGATGGGGTAAGGAGAACGGAGAGAGTCAGGGGAGTGCAGAGGGTTGGAACGGCTGAGGACAGGGGAGAGTGTTGGAGCTGGGGTGAAGGATGGGAGAGGGTTGGAGCTGGGGTGAAGGATGCGAGAGGGTTGGAGCTGGGGTGAAGGATGCGAGAGGGTTGGAGCTGGGGTGAAGGATGCGAGAGGGTTGGAGCTGGGGTGAAGGATGCGAGAGGGTTGGAGCTGGGGTGAAGGATGGGAGAGGGTTGGAGCTGGGGTGAAGGATGGGAGAGGGTTGGAGCTGGGGTGAAGGATGGGAGAGGGTTGGAGCTGGGGTGAAGGATGGGAGAGGGTTGGAGCTGGGGTGAAGGATGGGAGAGGGTTGGAGCTGGGGTGAAGGATGGGAGAGGGTTGGAGCTGGGGTGAAGGATGGGAGAGGGTTGGAGCTGGGGTGAAGGATGGGAGAGGGTTGGGGCTGGGGTGAAGGATGGGAGAGGGTTGGGGCTGGGGTGAAGGATGGGAGAGGGTTGGGGCTGGGGTGAAGGATGGGAGAGGGTTGGGGCTGGGGTGAAGGATGGGAGAGGGTTGGGGCTGGGGTGAAGGATGGGAGAGGGTTGGGGCTGGGGTGAAGGATGGGAGAGGGTTGGAGCTGGGGTGAAGGATGGGAGAGGGTTGGAGCTGGGGTGAAGGATGGGAGAGGGTTGGAGCTGGGGTGAAGGATGGGAGAGGGTTGGAGCTGGGGTGAAGGATGGGAGAGGGTTGGAGCTGGGGTGAAGGATGGGAGAGGGTTGGAGCTGGGGTGAAGGATGGGAGAGGGTTGGAGCTGGGGTGAAGGATGGGAGAGGGTTGGAGCTGGGGTGAAGGATGGGAGAGGGTTGGAGCTGGGGTGAAGGATGGGAGAGGGTTGGAGCTGGGGTGAAGGATGGGAGAGGGTTGGAGCTGGGGTGAAGGATGGGAGAGGGTTGGAGCTGGGGTGAAGGATGGGAGAGGGTTGGAGCTGGGGTGAAGGATGGGAGAGGGTTGGAGCTGGGGTGAAGGATGGGAGAGGGTTGGAGCTGGGGTGAAGGATGGGAGAGGGTTGGAGCTGGGGTGAAGGATGGGAGAGGGTTGGAGCTGGGGTGAAGGATGGGAGAGGGTTGGAGCTGGGGTGAAGGATGGGAGAGGGTTGGAGCTGGGGTGAAGGATGGGAGAGGGTTGGAGCTGGGGTGAAGGATGGGAGAGGGTTGGAGCTGGGGTGAAGGATGGGAGAGGGTTGGAGCTGGGGTGAAGGATGGGAGAGGGTTGGAGCTGGGGTGAAGGATGGGAGAGGGTTGGAGCTGGGGTGAAGGATGGGAGAGGGTTGGAGCTGGGGTGAAGGATGGGAGAGGGTTGGAGCTGGGGTGAAGGATGGGAGAGGGTTGGAGCTGGGGTGAAGGATGGGAGAGGGTTGGAGCTGGGGTGAAGGATGGGAGAGGGTTGGAGCTGGGGTGAAGGATGGGAGAGGGTTGGAGCTGGGGTGAAGGATGGGAGAGGGTTGGAGCTGGGGTGAAGGATGGGAGAGGGTTGGAGCTGGGGTGAAGGATGGGAGAGGGTTGGAGCTGGGGTGAAGGATGGGAGAGGGTTGGAGCTGGGGTGAAGGATGGGAGAGGGTTGGAGCTGGGGTGAAGGATGGGAGAGGGTTGGAGCTGGGGTGAAGGATGGGAGAGGGTTGGAGCTGGGGTGAAGGATGGGAGAGGGTTGGAGCTGGGGTGAAGGATGGGAGAGGTTTGGAGCTGGGGTGAAGGATGGGAGAGGTTTGGAGCTGGGGTGAAGGATGGGAGAGGGTTGGAGCTGGGGTGAAGGATGGGAGAGGGTTGGAGCTGGGGTGAAGGATGGGAGAGGGTTGGAGCTGGGGTGAAGGATGGGAGAGGGTTGGAGCTGGGGTGAAGGATGGGAGAGGGTTGGAGCTGGGGTGAAGGATGGGAGAGGGTTGGAGCTGGGGTGAAGGATGGGAGAGGGTTGGAGCTGGGGTGAAGGATGGGAGAGGGTTGGAGCTGGGGTGAAGGATGGGAGAGGGTTGGAGCTGGGGTGAAGGATGGGAGAGGGTTGGAGCTGGGGTGAAGGATGGGAGAGGGTTGGAGCTGGGGTGAAGGATGGGAGAGGGTTGGAGCTGGGGTGAAGGATGGGAGAGGGTTGGAGCTGGGGTGAAGGATGGGAGAGGGTTGGAGCTGGGGTGAAGGATGGGAGAGGGTTGGAGCTGGGGTGAAGGATGGGAGAGGGTTGGAGCTGGGGTGAAGGATGGGAGAGGGTTGGAGCTGGGGTGAAGGATGGGAGAGGGTTGGAGCTGGGGTGAAGGATGGGAGAGGGTTGGAGCTGGGGTGAAGGATGGGAGAGGGTTGGAGCTGGGGTGAAGGATGGGAGAGGGTTGGAGCTGGGGTGAAGGATGGGAGAGGGTTGGAGCTGGGGTGAAGGATGGGAGAGGGTTGGAGCTGGGGTGAAGGATGGGAGAGGGTTGGAGCTGGGGTGAAGGATGGGAGAGGGTTGGAGCTGGGGTGAAGGATGGGAGAGGGTTGGAGCTGGGGTGAAGGATGGGAGAGGGTTGGAGCTGGGGTGAAGGATGGGAGAGGGTTGGAGCTGGGGTGAAGGATGGGAGAGGGTTGGAGCTGGGGTGAAGGATGGGAGAGGGTTGGAGCTGGGGTGAAGGATGGGAGAGGGTTGGAGCTGGGGTGAAGGATGGGAGAGTTGGAGCTGGGGTGAAGGATGGGAGAGGGTTGGAGCTGGGGTGAAGGATGGGAGAGGGTTGGAGCTGGGGTGAAGGATGGGAGAGGGTTGGAGCTGGGGTGAAGGATGGGAGAGGGTTGGAGCTGGGGTGAAGGATGGGAGAGGGTTGGAGCTGGGGTGAAGGATGGGAGAGGGTTGGAGCTGGGGTGAAGGATGGGAGAGGGTTGGAGCTGGGGTGAAGGATGGGAGAGGGTTGGAGCTGGGGTGAAGGATGGGAGAGGGTTGGTGCTGGGGTGAAGGATGGGAGAGGGTTGGAGCTGGGGTGAAGGATGGGAGAGGGTTGGAGCTGGGGTGAAGGATGGGAGAGGGTTGGAGCTGGGGTGAAGGATGGGAGAGGGTTGGAGCTGGGGTGAAGGATGGGAGAGTTGGAGCTGGGGTGAAGGATGGGAGAGGGTTGGAGCTGGGGTGAAGGATGGGAGAGGGTTGGAGCTGGGGTGAAGGATGGGAGAGGGTTGGAGCTGGGGTGAAGGATGGGAGAGGGTTGGAGCTGGGGTGAAGGATGGGAGAGGGTTGGAGCTGGGGTGAAGGATGGGAGAGGGTTGGAGCTGGGGTGAAGGATGGGAGAGGGTTGGAGCTGGGGTGAAGGATGGGAGAGGGTTGGAGCTGGGGTGAAGGATGGGAGAGGGTTGGAGCTGGGGTGAAGGATGGGAGAGGGTTGGAGCTGGGGTGAAGGATGGGAGAGGGTTGGAGCTGCGGTGAAGGATGGGAGAGGGTTGGAGCTGCGGTGAAGGATGGGAGAGGGTTGGAGCTGGGGTGAAGGATGGGAGAGGGTTGGAGCTAGGGTTAGGGGACAGGAGAGGGTTGGAGATCGGGTCCTCTGGGGAGAGAACATTGGATCTGTGATCGGAGAGGGAGAGTATTGGAGCAGGGGTCAGGGGAAGAGAGAGGTTTGAAGCTGGGGCTGATGTGGGGAAATGATTGGAGATGGGGTCAGGAAGGGAGAACATTAGATCTGAGGACAGGGGAGGTAAGAGATTTGGAGCTGTGAATAGGAGGTTGAAGACCTCCACTGTTGTGGAAAGAGGGTTAGGGTGAGGAGCAGGGAGAGGTTTGGAAGAATAAATAAATATCTGATGTGAGAAGAACATTTTCCTCTCCTATCAGATTGCTTCTTCCTCAGCCCTTCAGCTTTTTCACTTATCATCTTCAGGCTTCTCGCTTCATCACCCTCACTGGGTTTCACCTATTACCTAGCAGCTTGTAGTCCTTCCACTCCCCCCACCTTCTTACTCTGGCTTCTTCCTGTCCTGATATAGGGACTTGGTCTGAAATAATAATAATAGTAATAATAATAATAATAAGTACTTTATTGATCTTGAGTGGGAAATTATTTCTTTACAGCAGCAACACGGCTATTTATTTGTGTCCACAGATGCTGCCTGACCTGCTGAGTTCCTCCAGAATTTCAAAGTTCAGGATTCAAATACATTTATTATCAAAGTACATGCAGTATATGTACTTGTCACCATATACTGTACAACCCTGAAATTCATTTCCTTGCATGTGCATAACAAGATGGACATACAACCAATGTGCAAAAACACTAATCTGTGCAAATGCAAAAAGAAATAATAATAAATAAATAAACACTAAATATCAAGAACTTGAGACGAAGAGTCCTTGAAAGTGAGCCCATAGATTGAGGGAACAGTTCAGTGATGGGCGAGTGAAGTTGATTGAAGTTATCCCCTGTGGCTCAACAGCCTGTTGGTTGAGGAGTAACAACTCCCCTGAAACCTGGTGGTGTGGCTCCTGATGCTCCTGTACCTCATTTCTGAAATGCAGCAGTGAAAAGAGAGCAGGGCCTGGATAGTGGGGGTTGCTGAAAGATGCTGCTTTCGTGTGACAGCACTCCATAGAGATGGGCTCAATGACGAGGATATGATGGACCTCAGTTTTTGTGTGTTGCTCTGCATTTCCATGAATCTCTGGTGTTTGTAATGTCAAATTCCTTTTTTATACATTTCAACCACACACAGGGGCAATAAAAAACTAGTTCCCATACTATAAAGAGCATGCCCAAGTAGAAAACCCAGGATAACCTGATAATATGAAATAATTTTGACAAAGCAGATTAAACAAGTCCCTCACTACATCATCAAACTCCTCTCTAATATTCTGTATGCACTATCAATACTTCATGAATTAAATTACCCACAAATATGCCATCTACTGCCACAGTTTCAACTATTCAATTCAACTCTATATTGAATTTTCTATCATTGAAAGCATCCCCTATAAATCTAAATGTTTTTGAAAACCGAAAGGAAATATTGTCTGACCCAGATCCAAAGCAGATAACTTTATTATATTTCAATAAACTTGTCAAAACAAATCAAAATCATGTGTGCTGGCTCTTTAGGAGTAGTTATATGTAATATAAGATGTGAGTGCACACAAAACCATGTGCCTGATTGAAGATAACTCTCTCTCACACACACACACACACACACACACACACACTCAGTGAACACCTTATTAGGTGCACCTGTACACCTGTTCATTAATGCAAATATCTATTCAGCCAATCATGTGGCAGCATCTCAATACATAAAAGCATGCAGACATGGTCGAGGGGCAGCTGCTCTTCAGACCAAACATCAGAATGGAGAAGAAAATGTAATGTAATTGACTTTGACCATAGAATGATTGTTGGTGCCAGATGAGTGGTTTGAGTGTCACAGAAACTGCTGATCTTCTGGGATTTTCAAGTACAACAGAGTTTACAGAGAATGGTGCGAATAATGAAAAAACAAATCCAGTGAGCGGCAGTTCTGTTGGCAAAAACGCCTTATTAATGAGAGAGTTCAGAGGAGAATAGCTAGACTATTCAAGCTGACAGGAAGGCAACAGTAACTCAAATAACCATGCTGTGCAGAAGAACATCTCTGAATGCACAACATATCCAACCTTGAAGTGGTGAACTCCAGCAGAAAACCACAAACGTACAGAAATACCCACTATTTGGCACTGGAATTATCTAATAAAATAATCACTCAGTGTATGTCATTGGGCCTGAGTTCATCAACCATCTTAGCATTTTGCAATTTTACTTTGGATTTAATTTTCCCCTATTATGCAAATATTTACAATCGTTTTATCTTTCATTTGGTTTTCTTTTATGCATTTGAAATCTTTTGAGTTATGAAAAGGCTTGGATTTTATTTTTTGGAACACCTTCAACAGGTGCATAAAATCATGTGGGCCATTCAAAGGGTGCATGCACAGAATCTTTTTTCCCCCAGGGAAAGGAAATCAAAAACTAGAGGGCACAGAGTTAGGTGAGAGGAGGAAGATTTAAAACTGCTAAGGGGTAACTTCTTTCCCAGAGAAGGTGATGCATATATGTAACAAGCTCACAGAGGAGGAGGTAGGTGTAACAAAAAACATTTGGATAGGTACATAGAACTTAGCAGAGCAGAGCACAGAAATAACCCCTTTGACCCACAATGTTCTGCCAAACCAATTATATTAGTAATCAAATAGCAAACTAAATTAATCCCTTCCGCTCACACTAGCTCTACATCACTCCATTTTCCTCACATTTCTGCACCTATCTAAATGTCCCTTAAACTTCCATGGGTAGATAGAAAGGAATGGTTTGTAGGATGATAAGCTAACTCTTGTGTTTTAGATAGTCGTCTTAGCATGCAGCAGTTGAGTTGTAGGGCCTGATTCCATGCTGCATGATTCTGTGTCATCCATTCAGTCCCTCTATTCCCTATTCCTTTTAAACCGATCTTCCACACGCCTCTTTATTTTTCTTTTATTTATATTTCAAAGGTTGTGCCTGTCTCAAACGGTGACCTTTCATTCCTCTCCATAGATGCTGCCAGACCTGTTAAGTTCTGCCAGCGGTTTGTGTGTGTTACTGTGGATTTCCAACTCCGCTATGTTTGGTCACAGGGCCAGCTGTGAAAGGAGGATGCTTGGGCATGGGGCTAGCAACTCCATCCCATAAAAACCCAGAGCTACAAAAATGTCAGTAAATTCCGGGATCCTTGTCCATGCGAGAAAAGGGATACATGAGGACAATGGGCTACACCTGAAGGCAATGAAAGAATGGCCTAAGACAGAGGATTCTGCAGAGATGTTGTTTGCCTCCTATGGCCCAGAGGGGGTGATGGGCTCAAGTAAGTGAGTAAGCTCTGGATTTCCAGCATCTGCAGGAGATCTTTTGTTTATGTTCTATGTTAGTTCCTTCTGCCCCCTTTTCAGTACTCTGCTCAAAATTTCAAGCTGTATGGGCTTTCTTGAAATCCTAGTGATTTCAGCTTTGTTGTATTCATGCCACAATTCTGGGTATTAGCATTAGGAGAAAGAATGGAAAGTAAGGCTGGTCAAAGTGCACCCAATAAGAAAGTGTTGCTGATGAGAAAGTGAAGAGGGAAATCAGTAAGTAACATCATATTTTAAAGGGTGAAGTTGCATAGTTTTACAACTATCGCAGTTCCTCCCTCACTTTTCCAGCAGGATGTTCAATTTTGAATGGGATTGGAAGTTGCTGATGAGGCTACGGCCAGATGAGGTGTCTGTATGTCCTCCCTGCGATGCATCTATTTCTCTGGGTGCTCTGAAAATGAATGGACCACTGTACACTTGTTGTTCAGAGTCAGTGGTTGAATCAGGGGAGAACTGATAGGAATGTGGTGGGGGGAATTAAATTGTGATTGATGTGAGATTAATGCGAGTGCTATCCTGCTGGCCAGTATGGACTGAATAGTCTGAAGAGCCTATTCCCATATTGTTTGAGACTATGGGACTCTTGGGGTGCTGGAACTGGATGTCTGTGAGTGAATGAACTACAAGAATGCTTCACTGAAGATTCTCTAACTCTATGACTGTTGGCAAAGAGGAGGAAGTTGGAGGTGGTGGTCAGAGGAAGCAGGAGGAAGAAGTCAGAGGTCCTTATTACTGAAATTTAAAACTACTGGCCAGAGGTGGTGAGAGACAGTAGCTTTAAGGTCCTTGGCGTTAAGATGTCAAAGAATCTGCCCTGGGGTAGCATGTGTGCGTCATCATAAAGGCGGCACAACAGCGACTCTACTTTCTTCGAAGTTTGTGCAGATTTGGTATGTCACTAATTACCTTGACAAATTTCTAAAGATGCACAGGGGGCTGTATCTAAACTGGTTGCATCACTGCCTGGTATGGAAGCTCCAATGCCCAGGAATAGAATATGCTACAGAAAATGGTGTTTACAGCCCAATCCATCACAGGCAAAGGACTCCTCACCATTGAGTACATATACATGGAGAACCAACCCAAGAAAGCAGCATTCTTCATCAAAGACCTGCACCATCCAGGCCATGCCTTCTTCTCGCTACTGATATTAGACAGGAGCTACAGGTTTAGGATCAGTTAAGCCTTAGAACAGCCAGGCTCCTGAACAGGCATGGAAAACGTCACTCACCACTGCTCTGAACTGATTCTATAACCTACTTTCAAGGGCTCTGGAACTCATGATCTCAGTGATCCTTCCTTGCTTCTGAAATTTGTTTCACACTACTTGGATAAAACTGAAGTTCGGAAGTAGTGTTAGAACGTCTAATATTAGAAGGTATGCACTTAATGTTATAGTTCAAAGGAGATGTGCAGCAAAGTTCCCTTTTACACAGAATGTGGTAGGTACCTGGAATGTCCTGCCAGAGATGGTATGGATGCAGTTATGATGGAGGTGTTTAAAACGCACTTAGATAGGCATGGTAATGTGCAGAGAATGGAAGGATATGACCAGGTAGAAACAGAAGAAATTAGATGTCATTAGCTTAATTAGTTTAGCACAACTGAGGGCTGAAGTCTCTGTTCTGGTGCTATACTGTTCCATAGACAAGAGATTCTGCAGACAGTGGAATTCCAGAGTAACACATTCAAAATGCTAGAGGAACTCAGCAGGTCAGGTAGCATCTATGGAAAGGAATAAAGAGTCGACGTTTGGACCAAGACCCTTCCTCAAGAACCTTAATTTCTTTCCATAGAAATTTGCTGCCTGACCTGCTGACTTCCTGTACTGTTCTATATCCTATGTTGGAACATAAAACTGCTATTATGTTGCCCCCCTGATGTTAATTAAGCAGGTGATCCAAACATAGTTATTGGGATTTGAAGAAGAAAGACATTTAGATTAATCCATTATACTCTTTGGTGGAATGGGTGGAGAAGGTAGGGGTACAGGAGGGAAAAGAGCAGAAGGAATTTTGTTTTTAGTTTGAGGTCTTCCAATGTGTCACAACTGAAATCAATATTCTGTTCTGAAACAATAAACCTGAGCTTGTGAAATGTGATCGATATGTTGTACTTCCAGATGCCACTGTATAATATTGTTCTCATTTCTAACATGCTTTTTTTCTATTTTGAAAAATAAATATGATAATGAAAAGATCAATATGTATTTAAAAATTAATTAAGAAATCTCAAGGACCACAGGATTAGGATTGGCTTGCTCCCATTCCAGAATCCAGCTTCTAATGAGACCACATCCAAATGTGGGTTCCTGCAGGCTTCAGTCCAGGTTGGTTTGAAGGAGGTGGTCAGAGCAGATGGGAAGGTTATAATGGAGAATATGCTGTTTCTGTTGATGGTGCATGGACTTTAACATCCCAGTGCCATCCTGAATTCTTCTCCTTCACTCCTTGTGGTTATGGGTTCACACTTCAAGGCCCTTTGGGGTTAGAGCATGGGTGTTGTGTCCTACATGATATACAAATCATTATGTAAGCGAGGGCAGTACAACACGGTGAGCAAGCTGTACCCCATGTAGCAGGCTCCCTCTATTCACACTGATGATGAATTCATGGGAACAGCAGGGACTGAAACAGTTTGGCACCAGCTGCTTCGCAGGAGTTGCCAGGCAGCATTGAACTTAAAGGAAGTCTGCCTTAGGGACTCCAGCTCTGGATTTTTCCTCACGATTTATTGCTGAAGCCTTCCCCATGAGTAGGTACAGCTGCAATGCAGCAGAGGTTTGAGATCAGAGTTTTCCTTCTCCTGGATGAGCTGCCAATCATGACTGACGACTCCTTCTACCTGGAGCGACAAGTTTTAAGGTGCAAGTAATCCACCTTTGTACATCTCCTGTCAGTAGAAACTGTTCCATCGGGCTTAGTAGTTAATCCATATGTGAAGGCCAGGAACTGGATTTGGTTGTCAGAAGCTATTTGAGATATGCACCACTGGGGATATTTAAGTGGTAGTGGGAGCTTATCCCCACTTCCGTTGGCAGGTGTAACAGTATCATTGAAGCAACACATAGTTAGGTATATGGATGAGTGGGGCTTGGCGGGATACAGGCAAAACTCGGAAACTTAGTCAAGCTGGGTGGACACCATGGTCAGCACAGATTCATGGCCCAAAAGGACTATATTCAACAAATCTATTTCTGTACATAGAAATCAGTTTTATTTTCTGAATGTAAATTGCACACTCTTTAGGGATGTTTATTAGATATTATGCCAACTATATAATTTACAAATGCAAATTGGATCAATTGAAGCTTTTACTCTTATTCAGAAGCAAAAATATTTGTTACTCTCATTTATTCCTTGATTGGGTTTATTGAGTTTATATGCAATGTCTAATTATAACAGATTCTCATCAGTCAGGAACTTATATGTTCTGCAATTTTCAACTAGTCTGAACCATATATCCATGCTGTTGTAGGCACAATAAATCAATGCAAATGGTTCATTTGTAGACCATTACAAACACATTTGTTTTCCTTGTTCACACTGTGCTCACTGAGTTTGACATTGCTTGAGAGGTTTCTTCAATAACAACAGAGACTTGTATTTAACTGGCAATCAATATTGATTCTGTTTCTGATGGCTTTCTCACCCTTTCTCTTCTTCTCCCCTCCCCTCATGAGCTTCCCATCACTTCCCTCCAATTCCCCACCTCCAATGTCCTATCAGATTTGTTCCTCTTCAGCCCTCTACCTCTCCCACCTATCACTGCCCAGCTTCTCACATCATCCCCTTTTTCCCCACCCACCAACTTCCACCTCACCTGGTCTTACCTATTTCCAGCCAGCTTGTACTCACCCCCCTTCTCCATCTTCTTGTTTTTGCTTCTGCTCCCTTCCTTTCCAATCCTGATGAAGGATCTCATCCAGACATGTTGATTGTTTATTCTGGTCCATAGGTGATGCCTGACTTGCTGAATTCCCTCAGCTTTCTGTGTGTGTTGCTCTTGAATTTTAAAAAAAGGATGAAACCTATCTCTGTATAAATATCGATATGTTACACTGATGAAAATAGGAGACTCTCTGTTGGTCAGGGTTGACCATGGATGCTGCATCCTATATTCAGTGGATACGTAAGCCAGACAGATGTCAGGGCAATACTATATGGAGAGCAAGCTGTTGACCATGCAGCAGATGAATCCAAAGGAACAGCAGAGACCAATACAGTTTGGCACCAGCAGCATTGCATGAGTTGCCAATCAATTTGAAATCAATGTTAGGAATTCCAGCTCTGGATTTTTCAGCAGGGTTTAGATAGTGGGAACTTAGACCGACTACCTCCCCCCAACACCCAGCTATGACAACCTTAAGGAACCAATGTTAACTAATATAACAGATATTTAATTAACAAATCCTATCCTCTATAAACTAAGACACAACATGTGTTTTAGATGTCACCTACCTTGTAACAGGTTAATTCACCAACACTCACTAACCAGTTTGTATTCAATTCTATAAATAGACTGGCTCTCCCTAGGTTCCACAACAACCCTCCTCCCAGTACAGAGTGGAAAATTAGAATTTAATGCGGAGTGAGTCCCTGACAAATTTAAACATAGAATTTGGTTCTCATGAGAAAAGATTGAGACTTGGAGATGTGAGTGTAGTTGGAGAAAGAGGTCAGGGGATTAGAACCAGCCAGGGCTTAGTGAGAACACTGCATAAATCTATCATATCAAGTGTCAGAATGACATGCTGAACAAATTCTCCACAAACTTACTTCCAACATCTCTCTGACCTAAATTTCTTGTCTCATACAGGAAAAGATGTTATCATATCTTCAGTGCTATAATTAAGCACATGTAGACTAGCTTCAGGAGAAAATTCCACTGAACGTAAACACAAAGGATTCTGCAGATGCTGGAAATCCAGATCAAAACACACACAAAATGCTGGAGGAACTTAGCAGGTCAGGTAGCATCCATGGAAAGGAATAAAGAGTTGATGTTTCAGGCCAAGACCATTCATCATTAACACAAGTTGAAGGTTTCAGGTTAGAGTTCATGTTCAAATTTAATTATCATTCAATCATACATGAACACAGCCAAATGAAACAGTGTTCCTCCAGGACCAAAATGCAACACACATTATCAACAGCACATAGTGCATAGCACAAATAGCACCTATGGTTGAAATTTCAGAAAAACAGAGTCACAATAAGTAAAAGGTTTGCTTCACCTAACATTGGTTAGCATTCCAGGTTTGTTCTCCAAGTGTACATGTTTTAAACTGCCTTAGTAAAATAATAAAAAGAGCAAAATTTGGTGCATTAAGCACAAGTACTCAATCTGCATGAAACAACCTAAAATACCACTGAGACTTCTGAGCTCAGACTGAGATGTTTAAAGCATGAACCCTTTAACATCTAATCACAGCACAGCCGTGATTAATATTTAATCTCCTGCTTTTCGCAAAGGAAGTGCTTTCTTCAGTTATTCCTACCAAATGCTTTATTTTTACATTTAATTTCACTTGTGCTATCATTTCTAAAGCAATCCAGGCTTATCACCAATCATCACACGTTGAGATTTAAATACTGTCTGGTCAGTTTATGCCTTACTTAGATACGCAGATTCAGATAAACCACAACTTATTATAAAGCTCCGCACTTTCCAATGGCATGAATTGTGCTTTAAAGAAAATCACTGTGAATTATGCATGAGGTAAAGTTCACAATTGGAAGGAAATAAAAACATTACTTTTTAATCTTATGACAGACGTTTTAATATGAAAGGCACACAATACAGGTAGCATACGATTCCTCGAGTTAGTGATTGAAGGAAAATAGGGACTTGTTATGGTACAGTAATAAGTTCTGACTTAATCCAATTCACTCCCACTAGGGGCAAGGCAAAGGGAGCTTGAATCAGTCTGCCTTACTGTTTCATCACTGCAGAAAGAATAACTGAGAGCAGAGCGGCAGCTCACAACAAAACACTGAGAACAAGACTGTGGGAAACAGATGATCACTCCAGTTGAAGTAAAAACCATCCATGAATGACAGCTGCAACAGTCACAATGATTAACTTGGGATATGTAGGCTCAAGATCAGCTATTGAAGGCATAAAAACAATCAGAGGATACAATGCATTGTTACTTCCAAAATTCTCACCCTGTGTTCACTTTCCTCCATGGCCTAAAAGTTCCCAGGTTATTTCCCTAACCTGGTCCCATCACCTGCCAAGCTTTCTGTTTCCTTGCAATTAAAAAAGATTCACTCTACTTCCATGTCTCAGGGTTTGTACACACAATGCACCATACCTCTCTTTCCATCATCATTAGGAACCAGAACCAGGCCAGGTGGCCCAGCAGGTCCACTTCACCATTCCATCATGGCTGATTTATTTTCCCTCTCAACACTATTCTCCTCCTTTCTTCCTGTAACCTTTGGTGCCTTTACTAATAATGGGCGCCACAGTAACGTAGCTGTTAGTGCGATGCCATTACAGCTCGGGGCATCAGAGTTCAGAATTTAATTCCAGTGTCCTCTGTTAGGAGACTCAGTTCATCCTCCCTGTAGAATGCATGGATTTTCCCCTGGGTGCTCTGGTTTCCTCCCAAAGTCAATATATGTCAATGATTTGGATGATGGAATTGATGGCTTTGTGGTTAAATTTGCAGACGATACAAAGAGGGGCATGTGGTGCTGAGGAAGCAGAGAGGCTGCTGTAGAACTTGAACAGATTAAGAGAATGGACAAAGAAGTGGCAAATGGAATACGGTGTCAGGAAGTGTATGGTCATGCACTTAGAAGAAATAGAAGTGTGGACTATTTTCTAAATGAAGGCAAAATTCAAAAATCTGAGGTGCACAGTGACTTGGGAGTCCTTGCGCAAGATTCTCTGGAAGTTAATTTGCAGGTAGAGTCTAGAGTCTAGTATTTAGAGTCTAGAGTCTAGAGTTTGCAGGTTGAGTGAGGTAGGCAAATGCAATGTAAACATACATTTCGAAAGGACTAGAATGTAAAAGCAAGGACGTAATTTTGATGCTTTATAAAGCACTGGTGAAGATTCACGTGGAGTACTAGGAGCAGTTTTGGGCTCTTAGAAAGAATGTTCTGATATTGTAGAAGGTTCAAAGGAAGTTCGCGAAAATGAAGCCAGGATTGAACGGCTTGTCATATGAAGAGCACTTGATGGCTGTAGGTCTGCCTCCATGGGAATTCTGAAGAATGAAGGCTGACCTAATTAAGTCCTACCGAATATCGAAACATCTCGATAGAGTGGATGTGGAGAAGATGCTCCCTATTGTGGGGGTACCTTGGACCAGAGGACACAACCTCAAAATAGAGGAGCTCCAGGGAGAGGTTGGACAAGCTCTTGGAGTGTAGGAGGCTCAGAGGTTATCTAGCAAGGTGTGCAGCATCATTTGGGGACATAGATAGGATAAATGAACATTCTTTTTTGTGTGTTGGGAATCAAGATCTAAAAGTCAAGGGTTTAAGGTGAGAGGGGACAGATTTAATAGGATTATGAGGAGCAATAATTTTTAAGTGTAACGCCCTGCTAATGTAATGGTTTCCCTGTAGCAGCAGTGTTTGGGTTATGGCTAGAGATAACAGGGGCTTTGGAATGTGTGCCATCCAGTGAAGGGAGTGTTTATTTCTTGTTGTGTGCCTGAGAACAAGGTGATCTGGGTCAGTTGTTTAGTGAGAGATGGAGAGAAGATGCCAGAAAGGAGAGGTCATAGACTGCAGGACAGAGTGGACGTGGAGTAGGGCTGGGAGTCAACTATGCCCAGGGTAAATCGATGGAGGACTAAGGGACGGGAAACCGTGAGCTCCAATATGCACATTAGACATTCATGAAAATTGACTCTTTTCTTTTTGTTTTCTTTACTAACCCTCTAGTCAAATTAAGAATTAAAGAGCAGAAGCATTTAATTGCATATGGTGTACTTTCTGTTATTTTGTAGTACTGATTTGTAACAGGGGAACAGATCACACAGCATCTACACAAACAGGAGGTTTTGCACTTCAGATTTCACATGTTTGGCAGGGCCAGAGACAGTCTTCCCTAGACTAACGCCACTGGCCGTACCCAAGGGTTACATACGCAAAGGGTGATAGCTATGTGCAATAAGTTGCCAGCGGAAGTAGATGAAGCAGGTAAAATAATAATGTTTAAAAGACATTTAGATAGGGACATGGTTTGGAAAGCTTTAGAGGGTTATGGGTCCAACAGTGGTTTATATGACTAGTTTGCATGAAGCATTTGACTGGCATGCACAAGCTGAGCGAAAGAATCTGCTTTCATGTGATATGACTCTATAACTCAATGGGACAAACAGCATCAGTGGGAGGAAAGAAACTGTTGAAATTTTGGGACTGAAAGTGGAAGGCAAACTGCATCATTTAGGGAAAGTATGCATCTCTGTTTGATCCAGCCAGCAGTCACCACTAAGAGGGAAGTTTATTTTCTTTTAGAGTCATAGAGCACCAAAACAAGCCCTCTGACCCTTAGAATCTGTGCCAGCCTGACTTTCCGCCTAATCCCATCCAGCTGCAACCCAACCACAGCTGTCCATGCCTCTGTCATCCAAGTACTTATTCAAACTTCTCTTAAATTTTACAATTGAATCCTCATCTATCATTTCCTCTAGCTGCTTGTTCCACAGTCGCACCACTTTTTTGAGCAAAGTTCATCCTCAGATTCTTCTTAAACATTTCACCTTTCACCTGAAACCCATGACCTCTTGTTCTAGTCTCATCCATTCTGAGAAGAAAAAACTGCATGCATTATAAAACACACATGAATAACTCATAACACAGATAGCGTACAACTTGAAATGACAAACATCTTTCTGATAGTGAGGCCCACACAAGGCTTTCACCAGATCATTCTTTTGCCGAGCTTAGGAAAAGAAGTTTTGCTAAAATATGTTTTCTTCTCACAGGGACATCATGTTGCCACAAGGTTGACTACATGAAGGGTTAAACACATTGTCCTGAAGCTTGTTGATGTTGTACTGTTATTGATTTCCTTTGCATTGTATTATTGATAACCTTTATCCTTCACCTGTTAAGCAAGGAGGATTAAATCAATTCAATGTTCTGGTAGACTATTATAAGACCATAAGACATGGGAGCTGAATTAGGACACTTGGCCCATCAAGTCTATTCTGCCATTCCATCATGGCTGATTTATCATCTCCCATAACCCCACTCTCCTGCCTTCTCTTCATAACCTTTGACACCCTTATTAACCAAAAATCCATCAACCTCTGCTTTAAATACACTCCATGATTTGGCCTCCACAACCACCTGCGGCAATGAATTTCACAGATCACCACCCTTTGACTGAAGAAATTTCTTCTCATCTCTGTTCTAAATGGACATCCCTCTATTCTGAGCCTGTGCCCTCTGGTCCTAGACTCTCCCTCTCATCCTCTCTACACCCACTCAATCTAGGCCTTTCAATATTTAATACGTTTCAACGAGATCCCTCCTCATTCTTCTCAATTCCTGCCGAGTCATCAAACACTCCTCATACATTAACCCTTTCATTTCCACAATCAATTTCATGAACTTCCTCTGGACCCTCGCCAATGCCAGTATAACTTTTCTTACATAAGGGGCCCAAAACGGTTCGCAATACTCTGTGCAGTCTGACTAATGCCTTATACAGCCGCAGCATCATATCCTTGCTCTTATGTTCTAGTCCTCTCAAAATAAATGCTGCCCTAAAGCAAGGCTGACCTAAAGCAATGACCACTTTCATCTCTGCAGTATATCTACTTCATAGGCAGAGCTAGAGAATACTAGGCAAAACTTTACTAAGCTTTTAATAGAAAAAGTTGGTCAAAAAATTGGGTTTGGCTGGTACACTATGGTGCCGAATAATAGATGAGTTTCTAATTAAACATTTCATTTAGTGAATAGCTATTATATAGTGTATAACAACTGTGAAAGTATTCATCAGCTATCTTAGTAGGGTCATGCTTGTCTATGGAAAAATAACTTGTGCAAACTCATGTAACTTGAAGAAGAGAACAATTATCTTCTTTCTCTGTGATAATTAACACAGAATTCTGAGGATTGTTCCCTGAGGGGACAGAGGAATGTGTAATAATGGCGAATAGTTCTGGGCTACAATTAGCTTCAGGATATTGTAATTTTTTAAATCGTTTTTTTTAGTGATGCTCCTGACAATGATGAAAATCAAAAATGATTTTGGGGAGAAGGGGAGGTCTAATGCCCAGGATTATGCAGGTTTTGGGAGAGGGGGAGATCTCATTTCTAGGAATGTGACAGTACATCATGAAGCTGGTTCAAGCCTTACCGTGTGATATTGGGAAGGGTGAAGGGTGAGCAATTAGCCTAGTCTCAAATGGCCCAGTGAGTGGAAGGGTGACAGTCTCTCTGACTTTCCCTCGTCTGCTGGTTTTACTTCCAATGTCCTCATGGTTGGCAGAGTAGCACAGCAGTTAGGGTAACACTGTACAGCACCAATGATCAGTGATAAGGGTTCAATTCCCACCACTGTGTGTGAAGGTTTTTTCCATGACCATGTGGCTTTACTCCAAGTGCTCCAGTTTGCTCCCAGTTACCAAAGATGTAAGGGTTACAGTTAGTAAGTTGTGGGCATGTTTGTTGACACCAGAAACGTGGTGACATCTGCCAGTGGCTCCAAGCACAATTCTGTTGTTGCTGCAAACACATTTCACTGAATATTTCAATGTTTCAATGTACATGTGACAAATAAAAAGCTTAGCTAATCATGTCACAAGCCTTGGGAAATCTGATAACAGAGGGCATCCTCAAGCTTAAAGGTCTTAACAGGTCTGCTATTGGGAAGAAGGAGTGCTTCCTTTCAGAGATTTGGAAAGCCCGATCCACACCCCAATCTATCTCCTCCATGAAAAGGCACTTCAACCTGGACAATGTTCAGTTTATTGTCATTCAACCGTACTCATGTATACCACCAAACAAAACAACATACCTCTGGTCCAAAGTGCACAGCACCATACATATAAATTATTACCAAAAATAATTTAACAAATAATAATAGAAGTTAAAAAGTAAACAGTATAACACTACTGGGGCTTTATATATGATGGTGGTAGCGAGTTCAGTTGTCTTAAAGCCTGGGAGAGAAGCTATTCCCCATCCTAACAGTTCTTATCCCAAGTTATGGTATCTTCTTCCTGATGGTTGGGGGTGAAAGAGATTGTTGGACAGATGGGAGGGATCACTAAAAGTGCTAAGGGACCCTGATTGTGGTCAGGCATCAGAAATTCAGAACTCCACATTTCCGGGTTAGGGAATTGTATCTAACTACCACCATGATCTGTTCTATAAACATCTCCGATCGATTTGAAGCCAAAACTGTCAAATTAGTTGACCTCTTTTCAGGTACGTCATCCGAGTCAAAAACTCCTCACTGCTTATCAGTTCCTGTTAGGACACAAATCTCTTCCACAAATACCTACAAAACTATCCCCAGCCCCCTGACGATCATTAACTGAGTTATTGTCTCTCCTAGTACAATATCATAACAGTACCTCATAATCAATATCCAGGTAATCAAACTCTCCTTTGGTTCGGAAGTGCTGTGTGTGTTTATCCACAGTGAAGTTCACCTGCTTGTTGTACCGTTCGATTGTAATGGAGTGCCAGTGCTGGTCGTCCAACAAGCTGCCCAGTGTGACCGAGGTGTGACCATTAACGGATCGTAGTTTAGTATCCCCTTAGATGTGTGAGAAAAAAAATTAGAAAATGTGTAAGGAAAACGATGCTGGAATTGAATGACCAGCGTAATCAGGCCGAGGCATCTTTTTAAAAATTATACATCTGATTCTTTCTGTGAAAGTTAATTATTTCAGATTTTTAATTCCATCCATGTACACTGCCAACTACCTTGTGAAAACAGACAACATAACCAAGTACTCTTCCCCCCTCAATCTCCTCTCTTCTCCTCTGTCCCTTTGGACAGAAGATTCAAAAGTCCAAGAGCATGGATGACTAGACACAAGGACAACTTCTATCCCACCGTTACCAGACACTGGAATGGACCTCTCTTACACTAAAAAGAAAATTGATCGCCCAATTTATCCTATCACCTTCCTTGCATTGTATTTGTCTACCCACACTGACTGCACTTTCTCTGTAACTGCAGTCTGTTCTCATTTTACTACCTCATTGTAATTATGTATGGCATGATTTGTCTAGTTGACACATAAAACAGGAGCATTTCACTGTACATGTGTCAATAATAATCCAAAATCAATATCAATACCAAATCTCTTTGTATTTCTCAAATGTTGACCTCTTCGGCATGCATCATCCTTTATTTATTTAAGAACATAGAATAGTACAGTACAGTGGTCCTGCAGCCCACAATGTTTTACTGACCTTTTAGCCCATTCTATGACCAGTCTAACCCTTTCTTCCCACATAATCCTCCACTTTTCCATCATCCATGTGTCTATCTAAGTGTACCTTATTTTATCTGCCTCTACCAGCAGCCCTGGCAGGACATTCCATACAAACACCACTCTCTGTTTAAAAAAAAACTTACTACTGACAGCTGCCCCTATATTTTCCTCCAATCTCTTTAAAATTATCCACTCTGGTATCAGCCATTTCTGCCCTTGGAAAGTATCTCTGGTTTTCCACTCAATTGATGCCTCATCATTTTGTACACCTTTATCAAGTCACCTCACATCCTCCCTCACTCCAAAGAGAAAAACCCTAGCTTGTTCAACCTATCCTCATCAGGCATGCTCTCTAATCCAAGCAGTATCCTGGTAAATCTCCTCTGCACCCTCTTGAAAGCTTTCATATCCTTCCTATAATGAAGTGACTAGAAATGAACACAATATTCCAAGTGTGTTCTAACCAGGGTTTTGTAGAGCTGCAACATTTCTTCACACCGTTTTGAACTCAATCCCCAAACTAATGAAGTTGAACACAACATACGCCTTCTTAACAATCCTATCAGTTTATGCAGCAACTTTGAGGGATCTAGTGACTTGGAATCCTAAGGTCCCTCTGTTCCTACACACTGCTAAGAATCCTGCCACTAAACCTGTATCCTGTCTTCCAATTTGACCTTCCAAAGTGAATCACTTTACACTTAGCCAGATTTAACTCCATCTATCACTTGGAAAGATGTTTATGTTGGGAAGGGAAGTATAATATTTAATTTAATGGACCAACAGCTGGACTGTGGATTAGTGATCCACAGCTACACGAGGGCAAAGTAAATAAGAGCAGGAGTAGGTCACCAGTCCTCACAGGCCAGCTCCACCATGCGGTATCTTCCTAACTGATCTCCACTCATCTCCTGCACTAGCTCCAAATAGACTTCCAATTCATTCTCCTGAAACAATGGCCTGTTTCTGTACTCCACAGATATTAAAGAGACATGTGTTCACACCCTACATTGACAGACAGAGAATCTGAATCAAATAAATCAGGATTTAACATAAAATTCTTGGTAATGTCAACAACAAAACAGATAAGCAGTGTGGATGAGTGGGATAGAAAACTCTTAAAAAAGGCTCCATACCTAAATTGATCTCCAAAGATAGTTTGCTTTTCTTCAGCTCAAGTGTGATGTAGTCTCCTCTTTGACCCTCTCCATGTAGCATCACACCATCACTTTGTAATGTTTTAAACTTCAGGGAGATCATGTCCTTCACTGTACTCACACTCTTTTGGTTGAATCTATAGAGCAAGGAACTTCTGCCATCAAAGTCAGCCACATCCGACCCTATGAAGCAAAATAAGGAGTGGACAATGTTTTATTTCTGCAGGACAAGTTTTCTTTTACACAGACAATGGTGGGTGCCTGGGCACATGTTGCTTGGGGAAGAAATAGAAGCATATATGGTAGCAATGTTTATAAAGCTTTCACAGATACAATCAGACAGGGAATGGAAATATAGACTATATTTAGGGAGATGGGCTTAATGTAGACTGGCATCGCAGACTGAAGGACTGGTCCTGTACCCTATTGTTTCCTATATTCCATGCATGGATAGGGAAGATAGATAGTTTCAACTCCCTCTACCTCCCCCACCCAAGTAGAAATGTGAAATTTTAGAGGGCAGATGTCTTTGGTGGCAGCGTAGAGATACGTCTCTACAAAAGGAGGTGTAGGGAATCCCTTCCCGCCGCTAGCCTGCAAGTCACCCTTGGACAACGTGTAGCACCTGCTTAGCCCCTCAATCAGAGTCATGTGAAGCCATGGGAACACGTGGTGGATGGTCGTACGTGCAGCTGGTGCATATCACAAATACTCGTTATGTAAACACATACACCAGGCAGAGAATCTCTGAAGAATATTGATAATGACTAGGATCACTCGTCTTGTAAAGACACTGCCCAGAAGAAGGCAGTGGCAAACCACTTTTGTAGAAAAATTTGCCAAGAACAATCATGGTCATGAATAGACTATGATCATCTATATCATACAACATGGCACATAATGATGATGTTGATGAAAGGACTAAGGTGAAAGGCAGAAAGTTTGAAGATGTTCAGGGCAAGTATTCTGTTTATGCAAAGAGGTAGGTACCTGGAAAATCCTGGCAGGAGAGATAAAACAAGCAAATACAACAGCAATGGTTAAAAACCACTTAGACAAACACATGAATAGGCAGCAAATGGACCATGTGCAGGCAATGAGATTAATTAGATTAGCATCATGGTTAGTACAGACATGTGTTGTATTGCTCCATGTTAATTAATTACGAACTAAAATTGGCCTAGTTATTCTGACTCTGGTTCTAGCCATCAGGCCATTCTAGTTGTAGTACACACCATCATTCCTAATTTTGTGTGTTGATCTCCTATGTGGTACCATGTATATGAAAAATGAACAGTGTCAAACGGTTCTCCTTTATCTGTCCTTGACTTAAAAAAATAAACAAAGCACTTTTAGACCAGTCAAAAATTATTTACCTTTGATAAAAATAACAATAATATTATAAGAGACTATATTTTCTTTAATAGTTTCCAATACCTTCCATGTACAGACATGAACCTGTCTGTTTTCCTGAATAAAGAGTTACTTGGCTACCTCCCAAAACAACCTGAAAATGAATTTTATCTGAATCTAGTCTGATGATGTGCTTTTGAGAATAACATTATAATGTTAAAAGGTGCACCTTTTTTTCCTGCCGTTTTAAATGATTTTGTTCTTTTTTATCTTGTTTAATTTTGATATTTAAGACATAGTCACCAATTGACATAATCTACAAATCTGTGAGTAAGTTAATTAGGATTAATTAGTGTGAGAACACTCTGCACACAGTGAGCTTCCCATCAGAGTAAAATATGAAATGGAGAAAAACTGGAAAAATGGAACTCCTGAAGCTGAAGGCTGGAGCCCGCAGAAAGGAGCCTGTCCTGAAGCTGAAGGGCAATCTTCAGGTAGGTATGTGGGAGGGAGGGGCAAGGGAAAAGCCAGGAAAGGGGCTTCTTTTATTCTTGTTCTTTTGATGCTTCTGTTTTGATGTGTTCTGTGTTGTCCTGCTGAACATTGTGGGCATGCTATGTTGATGCTGGAATGTATGGTGACACATCTGAGTTGCACCCAATGCATTTTTGTGTCGAAGATAAAGTAAATGTGTTATCAAAGTGCATGTATGTCACCACATACTACCCTGAGGTAAATTTTCTTGCAGGCATTCACAGCAGAACAAAGGAATACAATAGAATCAATGAATCAATCAATCAACTACACAAACAAAAACTGTCAACAAATGTGCAAAAGAAGACAAACCGTGCAAATACAAAAAAGCTAATAAGCAAATAAAAAAAACTGAGAACATGGGTTGTAGAATCCCTGAAAGCGAGCCCATAGGTTGTGGAATCAGTGCAATGATGAGGTGAGTAATGTTATCTACACTGGTTCAGGAGCCTAATGGTTAAGGAGTAATAACTGTTCCAGAACCCAGTGGTGTGGGAAGTAAGGCTCCTGTAACTCCATCCCAATGGCAGCAGAGAGAGGAGAGGATTGTGGGGGTCCTTGATAATGGATTTCTGTTTTCTTGTGGCAATGTTCATGTAGATTTGCTCAATATTAGGGTATAGGTTGTTAACTCAAATACCGTATGTTAACATGTGATAAATCTAAAACTGAAAATAGTTGAGTGTGGAAAATGCAATCATAAACTTCTAAAACTACATTTAATTATCACCTTTAATGTGGTAAAACATTATGAGGAACTTTACAGAATCTGCACTAGTTTAATATACAGGTTGACCACCGATTACCGGAAACTGATGGTTCTTTTAATTCGGATGAGGTCAAGTATCGCTCGCTTTTCCTGAAACGTCTGTTAGATGAGATGAATGCTGACAATTCTGTACAGACATTTATTAAAGAATTTAACAGGAAGGACGTTCTTTGGCTCATTGCTTGAGCGTGGGAGCAGATAGAACGTTCAACACTAAAGAATGGCTGGCATAAGTTGTGGCCTGCCTTGATGTTTGATAATTTGTCTGAAGAAAAGCTTGATGATGATTTTATGGGACTTCATGTACCATAGGAAAAAGTGGTTGTTCATGATTTGATTGTGTATGCAAAAAGTGTTTCAGGACCTGCTTTCAAAGATATAGCAAGTAGTCTTAATGAAGAAATCTAAGTGTGTGCATCACCCTGCGGGCTCGGGAATTATAGACAGTGTTCTGAATTCTGATAAAAACACTGCAAGTGATGAAGATGACAGCGATGATGATGAAACAGATGAAACTGAAAGATTTACTATTGACAAGTTAATTGAGTTGTTGGGTGATTTAATCAAAGGGTTAGAGAAATGTACCTTCGTGGCAGAACAAGAGCCAATGAATTTTTATTTGATGCAAGAAATATTACATAGAGAGAGTTCACAGCACATGAAACAACTTTGCCTGGATGCCACAGGCGTCAGTGCTGGGCCCGCAACTATTCATGACATACATGAATGATCTGGGAGAGGAGACTGAGTGTAGTGTATCTAAGTTTGCTGATGACACTAAAATAAGTGAAAAAATAAACTGTTCATATGGAGAGTCTACAGAAAGATACAGATAGGTTAAGTGAGTGGGCAAGGATCTGGCAGATGGAATACATTGTTAGTAAATGCTAGGTCATCCACTTTGGAAGGAAAGATGGAAGATCAGATTATTATTCAAATGGTAAAAGATTGCAGCATGCTTTTGTGCAGAGATACTTGGGAATGCTTATGCATGAATGGCAAAAGTTTGGTTTGTGGGTGCAGCAGGCTATCAAGAAGGCAAATGGAATGTTGACCTTCATTGCTAGAAGGATTGAATTTAAAAGCAGGGAGGTTATGCTACAACTGTACAGGGTACTGGTGAGGCCGCACCTGGAGTACTGCATGCAGTTCAGGTCTCCTTACTTGAGGAGGGATGTACTGGCTTTGGAGATGGTGCAGAGGAGGTTCCTCAGGTTGATTTCAGAGATGAGCCAGTTAGACTACAAGGAGAGATTGAGTGCCTGGGACTGTACTCACTGGAATTCACAAGAATGAGTGGATATCTTATAGAAACATATAAAATTATGAAAGGGATAGATAAGATAGAGGCAGGAAAGTTGTTTCCACTGGTAGGTGAGACTAGAACTAGAGGACATAGCCTCAAGATTCGGGGGAATAAATTTAGAATGGAGATGAGGAGGAATGGCTCTTCTCAAAGAATGGTGAATCTGTGGAATTTTCTGCCCAATGAAGCTGTGGAGGTTATTTCAGTAAATATATTTAAGACAAGGTTGGATAGATTTTTGCATAGTAGGGGAATTAAGGGTTATGGGGAAAAGGCAGGTAGGTGGAGTTGAGTCCATAGCCAAATCAGCCATGATTTTAGTGAATGATGGAGCAGGCTCAATGGGCCAGATGGCCTAATCCTGCTTCTATTTCTTATGTTTTAATGTTTAAAAAGATAATCGAGAAGCAACATTCTTTGTAAGCATAGTAATTAATAAATTTACATTTAAATTTTGTTTAATTAATAATCCTTTTTAAAGTTTTATAGTCCATTTTTGCTATTATTATTGTGTGCCCTCTTTTAATCCAACAAAACCATTAATCTGACTAGGTTTAGGAATGGAGAGCGCCGGAAAATCAGTGGTCAACCTGTAGCATTATTGCTTATCCTACTGAAATTTCTCCTCCAGGAATACCAATGTTGATAGAGTTCTGTTCCACTTTTTGTTTTAATTTCTGTGTCTTTCACCTTGACTTTCATTTTTCCAAATTTCTCTTACCACTAAAATTCATTTTGCAATCACATCTGTCTTCAACAAATACTTTCTTTTGATCTTTCCAATGACCTTCCACTGAATCTTAAAAATCTATTTATCGCTGCAGTGAATAGGGAGTAAGCATAAACAAGATTTTTTTTCTATTTGATAATCTATTACAAGTGGAGAGTCATAAAGTTTTTGTTGACCTCAGCACTTTGGAATATGTATAAGTGAAGTAGCTGAAATCTTGAAGATCAGGTCATCAAATAAAACAAAGTTTTGTAGGAAAGTTAGTTGTGAAGAGAATATAGACTGGAGAAGGATATACATAGGATAAGAGAGTCAACAACGATCTGTCAAATGAAGTATAATCCAGGAAAATGTGCAATTGTCCATTCTGGAAGAGAAAATGTGAAGAGAGCATATTATCCAAACGAGAGTTTGGGAAGCTGTAATATATAGAGGGATGTTTACCGTTTATCAATAAGCTACAACAACAGATGCTTACAGGTAATACAAATAATTAATCAAGCTAGCATAAGTTTTGTTTATTGCAAGGGAAATGGAATACAGAAGTGGGGAAGTTATGCTTCAGATATACAGAGCATGGAATAGATCATATTAGCAGTCTTGTGTACATGCGGTCTTCATGAGCTTAGCCAGCATTTAGTTGTCCATCACTGGTTGCCCTTGAGAAGGTTGAGGTGAGCTGCCTCCTTCAACTCCTGCAATCCCCAAGGTGGGCTGGCCACAATTCCCAAAAGAATGACCAGACTGATCCCTAGGCTGTCCCTGGAATCACCCAGGGGTGAGTTAGGATACAAGATCAGCCAAGATCTTAACGAAAGGTGTGGCACGTTGTTGTTGCATACATGCAACCCTGTAAAAGTGTCAGCAGCAATAGAACACACTTGGAGTCTGGTTTTGCTGTTAACAATCACTATTTTATTAGTAACTATGTAATACCAAGAGTTAGCAGTGTTATGCAAGTACAGAGGTGCAAATACAGTTCCCAAATTCATTCAGGCTCAGGTGGCAAGAGTTACAATCTTACGATTGTATGTAAGAAAGTTCAGTTCAATCCTCAGGTGAATTAATGTGAGGTATTTGTAATCCAAAGGCAAATGTTGTGAGAAGACAATTACATCGATATTCCACAGATTCCACAACAGCAATACAAAATAACAACAGCAGTAGGTTTATCTCTGAAGTTGTTCCACTCCACACAGTAAGTATCTCCGACAGTGATCTTCAACGAATATCCTTTCAACACAAGTGGAACCACACCCGAATTCAGCAACAGGACATCTCAAAGTGGTGGCCACAGGATACGCAAACAGAATCTATGTACGGATTATCACCAATAATAGCTTATCACAAAGGGGACCATCTTCAAGGGAACCACCACCCAGGCAAGGGTCGACACACTGGTAGATTCCACAAGGTGACCCCAATCACACAACATGATCGCCACTTATTCAGTTCCATGACATACGAAATAACTCCAACAGTGATTTGCCACAGGGGTGCCTTTCTTCAGTGAACTACCACACCCAGACAAAGGGTAAACACACACATGGTAATCACAAAGGTTTTCCCCTCACCAGAGAACCCACTCCTGTGGATTAACTAAGTGACAATCACACTTTAGTATTCGAATGGAATCAAACTCTCTCTTACGGGCTACTTAGAGAGAGAATCCAAACAGTGATCTTTTTGTCACTAGGTTTCTTCTGTTTCAAACCTTCCTCTCCTCTCCCCTCTGCAAACTTCTTCTAGTTGCAACACTTGTGAGAAACATTTATTAATACTCTGGATTGATCTCAACTCACCCCTTTGGGCTACTGAAAGTTTAAGCCAGCGACCATACTTACTGGTGTCTTTCATTGACTGAATCTGTCTCTACTCTGACTGTGTGTGCCTCTCTGTGTCCTTGTACATCCAAAACAAGCCGTGGAAAAATGTAAACATTCATTGTCCATCAAAGAACTCCACCTCTTTCACCATAGTAAAAAAGCAATTTGGTAGTCAGTAGAAATCTAACTGTCCAAAAGTCAGTCTCATTCTCTTGGCGTTTTAAAGTGACAGTCCACAGAAAAAATGAACCCTAGGGGTATATAACATTGGACAGATCATTTGACCCATTTCTGCTCAAATAAAGAAATAAATATTTTGTATATTCAAATATATAATTCCTAATTCTTGGATAAGAGTGTAAAGTTATTAAGTTTCTTGCAGTTTAACTTTCCTATTCTTGCTTATAATTTTTATATAATTACTTGTATGTGCATAATTGTTTAGTGAATCTTCATCAACTGCAGTATAGCCAATTCTGTATTTTTATGGATGTTTCTCTGTAGCCTGTGTCACACTACAGAAACTGACTATTTCATGGCATACCTCTTATCGATGGAATTTGCTTTACCTCTCCAGTGAGCTAGATTTTGTTCTCCCCTTTCTTTCTCTCTCTCCCTTACAGTAGAATGAGGTGGTTACTGTTAGTTTTACTGTTATGAACACCAAATAAAGTGCCTGTAACTACAAGACTTTGCCTCATTCTTAACTTCCGAAGGATCTTTCCATCCTTTCCAAAGTTCCCCCATCTTTCCTGTAATGAGATGAACACAATACTCCAAGTGGAGCCTAACTAGTGTTTTATGTAGCTACAATGTGATTTATTGACTCTTGCGCTCAGTGATGGTGAAGACAGATGCTCCGTGCATTCTTGAGAACGTTATCTACTTGCTTTACCACATTTAGTCACCTGTGGACTTGGAACCCAAGATATATAGAACCTGATGATAGAGCTAGAAAAAATTAAGAAAGAAAATGATAAAAATCTTCACAAAAATATAAAAAAGTCACTGAAATGCTTAACTTAATTAAAATATTAATATTCAAAATAAAGGTTACAAGAAAAAGACAGAGTCATGGAGTCATAGAAAAGTACAGCATTGAAACAGGCCATTTGGCCCATCTAGTCCATGCCAAAACCATTTAAACTGCCTACTCCCATCGATCTGCACCCAGACCATAGCCCTCCATACCCCTGCCATCCATATACCTATCTAAACAAACATTGAATTTGAGCTTGCATACTGCATTTGCGCTCGCAGCTCATTGTACACTGTCACAAACTTCCAAGGGAAGAAGTTTCCCTGTGTTCCCCTTAAACTTTTCACCTTTCACTCTTAACCTATGACCTCTGGTGGAAAAAGCCCATTTGTATTTACATTCCCTATACCCTTCATAATCTTGTACACCTGCATCAAATCTCCTCTTAATTGTCTACATTCTAAGGAATAAAGTCCATATATGTATGTATATTTTCTTAGTTTCACCTATCACCTGCCAGTTTATATTCCTGCCCCTTCCTCCTTCTTCTGTCTTCTTTCCCCTATCTAATGGAGTGAGAGGTTATCTGAGCTGAATATGTTGCACATCATAAACTTCCACTCCAGAACCTCCAGGCATGGAGGCGAGAATGCACTGTAAAAAGTGCTTTATCTAGCTGACAGCTCACTGTGGAATCCTTGGCTGGGTGGCAGCTAGTGTGGTCCTGTCGGACATTTTATCAAAGGCCTTTCATCAAAGTTGGTGTGACCATAGTGAAGCGGTTAGAGCAGCAATATTACAGCTTGGTGCGTCGGACTTGTAGTTCAATTCTGACATCATCTATGTGGAGTCTGTATGTTCTCCCCACGGAATGTGTGCTTTTTCTCCGGGTGCTCCCACAGTCCAAAGATATACCGGTTAGTAGCTTAATTGGTCATTGTAGATTGTCCTGTGGTTAGCTTAGGGTTAAAACCGGGGTTGCTGAGTGGTGTGGCTCAAAAGGCTGGATCCACACTGCATCCCAATAAATAAATAAATAAGTTAGTTTGGAATTGGTGACGTTTCAGAGGAGGCTTACCAGGATACTGCTTGGTTTGGAAGAAATCTGCATGTGGAGAAGTTGGACAAGCTAGATGTATTTTCTTCAGAGCAGGAGGAGTAGGTCACTGGAACTCACAAGCCTGCTGTGCCATCTATTATGATGATGGCTGATGTACGCTGGCCTCAATGCCTCTTCTGGGTCTTATGAAACATTCAGTTCCTCGTTCATTCAAATAGTTATCCATCTCTGTCTTAAACACATCCTGCCAACCACCAGCCTCTGGAGCGCAGAATTCTAGAGATTTCCATGCATTTCAGGTTTAGATGATGAGCTCATTATTTTGAAACCATGTCCCATTGCGTGTGAATTTTCCAATATTGGGAACAGTTCCAGAGTGGCACGATAGCAGAGCAGTTAGCACATCACTCTGTAGCACCAGCGATCCCCGGCCAGGTTGAATTCCTGTAGCTATCTGTAAGGAGTTTGCATGTCCTCCCGTGACTGCGTGGGTGTCCTCCATTTTCTCAGGCCACATTTCAAAGACATACAGTTAATAAGTTGTGGCCATTTTATGCTAAAAGCATGACGACACTTGCAGGCTGCCTCTTGCAGAATCCTCAGACTGTGTCGGTCATTGATGCAAGATGACAAATTTCACTTCAATATATATGTGACAAATAAAGCTAATCTTTAAAATCTTTTCAACATTTTACCCTGCCGATTCTCTTAAGGATTTTAAATGCTTACAAATGTTCATCCCTCATTCTCCAAAACTCCAAGGAATACAGATGCATATTGCTTAGCATCTTTTTGTAGGACAACCTTTCATCCAAGATCAGCCTGTGGAACCTTATATGGTCTCAGAAGTAGAGATTAAATACATGGCCTTCTGACAGTGGGCCAAGGTCAACAAGAATCAGGGATTATAATAGAATTGCAGTTAGCACTACACTTTTCAGCACAAGTAACCCAGATTCAATTCTAGTCTCTGTCTATTAGTGATTAGTGATTTTCTTATGGCGTTTAGGGCAGCAATGAATGTTCTCTATTTCTGGTAGCATTTTGAGTTTCCTTCATTGTGTCAGTAGCTTCCTTTCAGTTTACTGTCAGTCATGCAAGTCCCAGGTGGAGACTCAGGAATACCATCGTACTCCGATGTAGAAGGATTCTTCATTGCTGTTTCTGTAACAGTTTTGTTTGACCAGTCAGGGTTGTTGGCCCTGAGCTGCATCCCCAAACCTGGATGGCAGGTGGACCATTCTTAGTCTGGTCTCTACCCTTTGACCGATTTGGCATGGCTGACCCTACCAAGAGGCAAAGCATAAAGCCCTGACTCCAACCAATATACCTCCTCCTGGTTACTGAGGCACACAAGCCTCCAAACCTAACAACAAGGTTTCGTCCTCTTGGAGGACTCTATTTTATTTTTATTTCCCGACACAGCTTAGAACAGGCCCTTCCAACACAACCATCCACTTGCACCTTCTTTCCGTGACTATGTGGTTTTCCTCTGGCGCTCCAGTTTCCTGCCACATTCTAAAGGCTTACAAGTTAGTGGGTTAGTTGGTCCAGAATGTCCTGTTATGGTGCTGTAGCTCTTTTTTTATTTATCTATTTTATGTTATTTATTCACCGCACAGTGTATATTCACAAGGAGTCCAGAGAGGAGTAGTAGCTCTGTTGAAGGGGACTGTGTCCATTCCAGGTCGGCTTCTTCACCTTTGGCCCCCACCGGACACTCAGCTCTCACCTCTGTCTCCAACTAGCTATTTGCGTGTGACAACAGCCACACCCTGTTGGTTGGTCTTGATGGGAAGGTGAAAGCAGGTGAGAGTAGCCCACGGCCTGATTCCTCAGTGAGATAGTCCTAGCACGTGAAGTCAGCTTCGGTGGACTGCAGGGATGAGAGCTACAGTGAGATCCAATGAGCAGGAAGGTGACTGCGATGCTCTGTGCCGAGGAAAGGGCATGATGAAGTCAAGGAAGACCCCAGTTGTGACGCTTGTTCATACCAGTGGACCCAGACTTCCAAGGTCGAGAGAGTGGAAATGCCCCAATGCAAAGGCTTTTCCACTTTAAAACCTCTCCCACAGGTTTCCCGTCATCGTCAGACACAATGGACAGCCACCATATATATTTACATGTATTTGGGATTTGCTATGGTGTGTTGGTGTATCAATTATAAAGAATAAAGAACCATGCAAAAATAAAGTTAGAAGTTAAATTATAGAAAGAAATAAAGTGTACATAAATATATAAATACCAGCATGTATTAGCCCAGTGATTTGGAGTTAGGCCAGACTTAGAAAATCACATGAGCAAAAAGGGTCAGTTTGTTCATAAAACAACTGACTTAATGAACAGACAAAGCAGGAACTGGAAGGAGGCATGGTAGCATAGTGGTTAGCACACTGCTTTACAGTACAGGCGACCCAAATTCAATTCCTGCCACTGTCTGTCAGGAGCTTGTAGGTTCTTCCCGTGATAGTGCGTGTGATGATCCAGTTTCCTCCAACAGTCCAAAGAAATAAGGCCTTAATACATAGGAGCAGAATTAAGCCATTTAGCCCACTGAGCCACTCAATCATGGCTGATCATTTTTTCCCCTCCTCAGCTGTACTCCCCGGCTTTCATCTCATGTCCAGTCAAGAAGCTATCAAGTTCTGCATTAAATAGACACAATGGCTTGGTCTCCACTGCTGCCTGTGATAATAAATTCCACAAATTCACCCTTCTCTGGCTAAAGACCTACCAGTTGGTAGGTTAATTGGCCATTGTAAATTGGCTAGGATTAAATTAGGGGATTGCCAGGCAGTGTGGCTCAGACAGACGGAAGGGTCTATTCTGTGCTGTATTTCAATAAATAATTAAATTATTAAACTACTGCCGCCAATAAAAGCACAAATTCCAAATAAAAAACAGTAAGTTTTTTTTGCAGGGTTTGTTAACAGCAGAATTAATGACCATCTCCACTCAAAATGATCAGAACTGTCACATTCTGTAGCCTACCAACATTCTGTTTACCTCACTGTACTCATAAAACTGGCAAAATAACAAGCTTTATATAAATCCGATTAAGTGAGACTGGGAGAAAGCTGTGAGAATAAGCTGGAAAATATAAATATTTCTCACCAAATTATTATGTTAATTATAGACCATAAACTGAAAAAGAAATAGGGCATTCCTTGATAATTCCATCTGTCTTTGCATAAGCAGCTGATAATCCTTAGAATATCTTGCTTTGGTTATTAGTTAAAAACTTCAACAGAGAAACATAAAAATGAAAGAGAGCAAGATTCAGAGATTATAAAGAGAGCGAGTCAACAAGAGAGGGAGTTAGTAAGAGAGACAGAGGGAGAGAAGGGGACAGGGAGAAGGGGGAGTGGGAGGGATGCAGAGGGAAACAAAGAGGGAGAGAGGGAGAAAGAGAGAGAGTCAAAGAGAGAGGGAGTCAGTGAGAGCGAGAGAATGAGAGAGCATGAGGCAGCAGACACACTAATTCTTCGCTTTCTTGAACATAAAATGAAGTGGCATGTGTGAATTTAATTAAATTGAAGATGACATCGAGAGAGCTGCTGAAGGCACATTATCAAAATGCTTGCAACACATTTCTATTAATTTTGATTCCCTGCATTTCTTTATTACACTAGATCAGTGTGTGTCATTTCATTATTCCTTGTAAGTAATAGCATATCATTTTGGATACAATGTATTAAACCTCATTGCCATATTACATGGATCAAGGGTAAGTTGCTCGCATTCATATCTATACTTCGGAAATTAATACATTCCATGCCACAGCTAAAATATAAATATTGGTTGCTTGTGCTTAGTTCTACACTTGGAAAGCTGGACAGGAGGGCATCAGAATCCAGTGTCCCATAAACTTCAGCACACTGACCAGCCACGTGTACACCATCTCAATCCATGTCTGTCTGATTTCTGATCCATCCATCCGGCTTAAATGTCTAACACTTGTACTGAAGTATCTTAATGGCCTTGTCTCATCTCTATATAGTTCAGTGAGAATCTGAAGCTCTCAAGGATTCTATATCCCACCAAAATGTAATTTTGTTTTCATCATCGAGCCTGTTGAAGGTGGCTGCATCTGTACCACTAAGCTCCTGAATGTGTTTCTTTCTCCATCTCTTTCTGAACACTTTAATTAAACCCACTCCAAATAATACCTTTATATTTATTGTTTATAATACCTTCCAATTTATTGCATTCTATTTGTCCATGATACTGTTGCTTGTCTAAAGAAGCAAAGAACTATATGGAACATCTCACAAATAACTAAATGAAAATTTAAATTAAAGCATAATGAAACATGAATGCTGGAGAGTCCAGGGCCTGAAACGTTAATTTCTCTTTCCATAGATAAAAATAGATTAAAACATTAGCTTTATTTGTCACATATGCAACAAACCACAGTGTTGACATGTTTCTGATGCCAACAAAGCATGTCCACAACACTCTAACCATACCCCATCCTTCTTTAGAATGTGGGAGGAAACCAGAGCACCCAGAGGAAATCCACGAGATCACAGGGAGAACATGCAAACTCCTTACAGACAGCAGAGGGAATTTAACCACGACTGTTGGCACTGTAATAGAAGAAGACTTTGAGAGAGCTGCCTTAATATGCCACCCCAGAGTCTTCTTGACTTGTTAATTACAAAGATAATAAGTAAATAATTTTGCCTTTGGCTGCTCTTTCAAGTCATTGTTCAAAAGAGTAGACAGTAAAGGTCAATTACATGTTATGTTTAATATGTTAATTTATTGTGTAGTAATTATCTGGGCAGAATGAGAATGAAGAAAGAAATTAAAATGTTTGGCCACTAGGAAATTCCACTTTTGGTGGATGGAGCAGAGGCGCTCGACAAAGCACCAATGATCTGGATGATAATGTGGTTAACTGCATCAGCAGCATTGCGAATGACACCAGATTTGGGGGTGCAGTGGACAGTGAGGAAGACAATCAGAGCTTGCAGCAGGTTCTGCACCAATTGGAAAAATGGACTGAAAAACAGCAGATGGAAATTAATGCAGGCAAGGTGTTGCACTTTAGTAGGACCAAACAGTTTTGGTCTTACACAGTGAGTACTCAGGCACTGAGGAATGCTAGAGCAAAGGGATCTGGGAATACAGGTCCATAATTCATGGAAAGTGGTGGCATAGGTAGACAGGGTCGTAAAGCAATCTTTTGGCACATTTGTCTTCATAAATACAATTCAACCGCCAGGACTTAAGAACTTTTAAAAAGCTATTATTAATGCTTTTTGAGATAGTGATTTAGATGCATATCATATTTTTTTTTACTGAGTTAAGTATTGTATGTAATTAGTTTTGCTACAACAAGTGTATGGGACATTGGAAAAAAAGTTGAATTTCCCCATGGGGATGAATAAAGTATCTATCTATCTATCTACTGAGTACAGGAGATGAGATGTTATGTCGAAGTTGTATAAGACATTGGTGAGGCCTAATTTGGAGTATCGTGTGCAGTTTTCATCACAGACCTACAGGAAAGATGCAAGTCAGGTTGAAAGAGTACAGAGGATGTTTACAAGGATATTGCTGGAACTGGAGGACCTGAGTAATAAGGAAAGATTAAATAGGTTATTCTAATCCTTTATTCCTTAGAACGTGAAGATTTAGGGGCAATTTGATTGAGGTATACAAAATTATGAAAGGCATAGATAGGGTAAATGCAAGCAGGCTTTATCCACTGAGGTTGGTGGGACAAGATATAATGGGTCAAGGATTAAAGGTGAAAAGTGTAAGAGGAACATGAGGGGAAACGTCTTCACTCAGATGGTCCTGAGAGTGTGGAACAAGATGCCAGTGCAAGTGGAGCAATCTGGCTCGATTTCAATGTTTAAGAGAGGTTTGAATAGGTACATGGATAGTAAGGGCATGGAGGGTTATGGTCAGGTGCAGATCAATGGGAGTAGGCAATTCAGTTGGTTAGGCATGGACAAAGGGCAGTCCCACCATTTACTTTAGGTCTCACCAATATAGAAGAACCCTCATTGGAAGCACCGGAAACAACAGATGATTCACAAATGAAGTGTTGCCTCACCTGGAAGGATTGTTTGGGGCCCTGAATGAGGTGAGGGGGGGGGGGTGAATGGATTGGGGGGAGCAGAAAAGTAAAGATGAATTTGGTGAAATTAAGCGGGTCAAGCAACATCTGAAAGAGGAAAGGAACTGTTAACATTTTGAGTTGAAACCCTACAACAGGACTTGTGAAGATCTAGCAGGTTGTCTTGATCCATCTTTCTCTTTCCGCACTGTCCTGTCCAGCAGTTAGTTTGTTGCTCCATATTCCAACATCTCTTGTCTCATGTCTCTACCCTACACAACTGATTCAGTGTTATTGATCCCCAAGATCTACAATGTACCTAAATGGAAGATATGGGCGAAGTGGACAGAGTGGGATTGGGATATGGCAACTGCAAGTTCAGGAACACCTCGGAGAACTGAATGGAACTATTCTGGTGAATAAGCACAAAGCGCCAGTGGAATTGAGCAGCTCAAGCAGCATTTACGAAGGGAAGCGAACAGTCACAACAGTTAATGTTTAGGGATGAGAGCCGATCCTGAGTAAACCCATGCCAGTTTACCAGGCAATGTCTGCTAAACTCCATGGAAGCTTGACATTGTACATATAAGGTAAAGACAGAACTGTAGATATCTCATGTAGTGCAAGAGGTGCTAATGCTTGACACTGCAAGTGGCTTATCTCATTCCATCTATACAGGGCAGAGATAAACTGGGGAGAGAAGTAGATAAGAAATAGCACAAGAATAATAGAAACTTAGGATCAGAGAGCATTTGTTGCAGAATGAATGACTCGATTGCTGACATCAGACTGTAATAAAGAGAAATTGCATTCTGAAGGTAAATCTCTAACTCCATTAATTCCATCTACAACACAATTAAAGAAAAAGCAAATGCTTCTCAGAAAGTGGGGAAAGTCTTGTCGTTAGAATAGATGTGTCAGCTTGGGAGGAGCAGGGAAAATTGAATGGATGTATTGCAGAGAGCAGAGTGGGAGGTGGTGAAGGAGTTTATGGGCTTGTGATAGGTATTGTTCACTAAACTAAGAAAGGGAGGAAAAGAGGAGTCATGTACAGGTCATGTCAAGGGGACAGCAGAATGCAAATAAGTAGTGAAAAATCTGACACAGGAGCAGAACTGTGCCATTCGGTCCATCTAGTCCCCCACCATTCTATCATGGCAGACCTAATATCCCTCTCTATCCTATTCTCCTGCATTCTCCCCGAAACCTTTGATGCCTTTACCAACCAAGAACATATCAAAGTCCACTTTAAATATACCAAATGACTTGGCTTCTACATTAGTCTGTGGCAAGGAATTCCATAGATTTACTTCCCCCTGACTGAAGAAATCTCTCCTCATCCCTGTTCTACAGGAACATCCTTATATTCTGAGGCCCCTGGTCCTTGACTCCCTGTTGTGATGGAAATGAGAAAGATTCTTTGGGTCTCAAAGGCAAGAGCTCTGGACACACAGTTTTAATAATAAGGAGTTTATTTACAAGGGGAGAAAAAGCTTGGGAACAACACAAGCAGCTACAGTATTCGTACAAACACGCTTAGAATAGAGGAGCGTGGGAAAGGTCGGGTCTGCAGTACAATACACAGGAAAACAGTGTGGGGACAGAGTACAGGTACACATACAAGCAAGGGAAAAGTAACTACAATACCTGCCCCCCTTGGCCATGGGCAAGCACGGCTCTTTGCTAAAGGGACAACAATAAACTCTCCCACAACCCTATTCAATGCACACCTTACCATGTGTCTCCAGCACTGTTCTGTGGTCTTCAGCCTGGAGTGAAGCAGGGTGGTCCCTCGAGGATGACAAAAAAGAGTGAGCCAAGCACATGTAGCACCCTTATAGGTCAGGGGGCCAATGGCTTGGTGCTAGACAGGTGAATTCAATTAAGGTAGCCAATGGTTAAGTGTGCATTGGTTAGTTGGGAGGGGTGAAATGTTGACTGGCAGATGGTGTGACCTCCGACCAGGTGAGCGCAGTGCTGTCACATGACAGGCATAGCTCTCTGGTTACACTCCCCCACTATAGGAAATATTTTCTCAATCTAGGCCTTTCAATATTTGAGAAGTTTCAATAAGTTCACCCCTTCATTCTTAAAAAAAGATTTTCTTTTGAGTTCTTCATGAGTGTAGCAAGTAGCACCAACATTATCACCAATCAGACTGGCAAAAGGATGAGAGAGAAGAGTCTGTGTAGAACTGAAACAAAGTCAGATCCATGCAGTCCACAAAGGAAACAGACTTGAGGGTTGGTGTCTGCTTTGTGCCTAATATTTTTGTAACACGTTTCATTTAACAAAAATGTGCAGAGGCACATTCTGCAGTGGAAGCAGTGAAGAAAGACCAAGCAGTACGAAAGAAGTTGGGCACAAAGAGAAAAGCAATATGGAAATAGTTACAGAGGAGACTTCTGGCTGTTTAAGGGAAGGAAAGATTGGTGGCAGGGGTTTATGAAGAGGTTTGCAGATATCACAGATGTATGCCAGAGCTGAGTTAATAGATAAGAGACATAATACTGAAAGGGGTTCATAATTCAAAAAGAAAGGAGAATGTCCTGGTGGTGGGATTGAGGATAGACATTTTTGAGTTAAGTCATAGAATCCTGAGAGGTAGTTAGTTTGTTATTGTATTAAATAAGATACAGGCCAAAGATAATTTGAAATTTACCTTGGATAAAGAGAAGTACTCTAAGTGTTTTTAAAAAAATCTGAAACTTGTGGGAGCAAAGCTACAAATCTAGTTACAATCTGATGAATCAAAGCTATTAATCTGTTCACATTGGAGAGGGTCCAGAGGCGTTTTACAAGAATGATCGCAGGAATAAAGGGGTTAACATGTGAAGATTGTTTGAGGGCTCTGGTCCTTTACTCACTGGAGTTTAGAGGAATGGGGGATATCTAACAAATATCGAAAAAGGACTTGACAGAGTGGATGTTGAGAGGATGTTTCCAGTAGTAAGGGAGATTAGGACCAGGTGTTACAGTCATCACAACTGAAGGACATCCATTTAAAATTGAGGTGAGGAAGATTTCTTCAACCAGAAGATGGTGAATCTGTGGAGAAAGGGGTTGAGAGGAAAAATAAATCAAATGGTGGAGATGACTTGATGGACTGAATGGCCTAATTTGCTCCTATGTCTTCTGGTTTTTACATCACTAATATTTCTATGTCCAGTGTTCTTCAGATCTACAGGATAAGAGGAGATATATGATGGTATCTAGTTTTCTAAAATAGAAGTAGAAAAATATCCTGAGATACTTCACTAAGGCTTTGCTCCTGACCATTATCCAGCTGAAAAAGTACATGGTGGGCAATAACTGGATCAGACAGCTTCAGTGCTCCCAATGGTATTCGCCATTTTAGCAGCCGTCTACACAAAGAATTTGAAGGTTTAAAAAAAGATCCTGTGATGGAATTTCCATGAAGGTCTTCTAGATGCAGGGTAATGTTCAGGTTTAGTTTGGATACTGTTTCATAGAATTAATGATACCAAACCAAAATTTTATTCAAATTGGTTGATATTGAACAGGAATTCACTGTGTGAAGCATCAAGCAATAATTAATTACCCATAATAACTATTCCACTATTTACTTCAGTTAATCATCTTGATCCAGGATTAAAAGACTATCAGTGAAACCTAAGAGTAGGAAGATGAATTTTACTCTTTCCATTCAGTTTGATCGTCATACATTTTCATGAGATTAGTTAATCCAATGTAGATCATCTAAATCAATATGTGTCCAAAGTCTATCTCAGATCAAGCATATTATCTGGGATATCAGAGAATCAAAAATATAAATGGATAATTTAAAAAAATAGCAGAGTAAAAGTATTTGTATTCATAATTTAAGAGTGGGAAGTATCAGACTGCTTAACATTTAATTAATGTTATGGATGTGTTTGACAGAGGGAGCCAAGAGTGGTAAACAGTGAAGTTATTGCTATGTCAGTTCAAGCAGGATTGTATAAATATATAACATACAATAATAGTTCATTTCATGAATGGGACATATTTTCTTTAATTTGTTATAGCTCTATATTTATCTATATTGCATGTTTTGTATACACCTTCATGATAGTGTTGTAGTAAATTTTACACAATTAGATTATAGAACATAGAACACCACAGCACAGTACAGGCCCTTTGGCTCCTGAAGACGTGCCAACATCTTGACATACTTTAAGATAAAGCTAACCACTCCTTCGTACATAGACTTCACTTAAATCATTTTAAAATTAATCTCAGATAACTAATTTGCACATCTTTATTCCTCTATAAATTCCACATTGTGTGCAAGGATATGATCATAGGATAATTTGAACACATTGAAGTTTTTAAAATAATGTAAGAACAGTGTCATAGCACTTTGCAAACTATAATTAAATATTATTATTTTTTTAAGTGCTGACTCAATAATGCCAGCTTTGAAACATTAGCTCCTATTAATGTGAAAATGCCTTCAGTTACAAATGTTAACTCTAAAGGATGGGAAGTCAATCAATAGCAAATTGATTTAATTTGAGAAAAATGAATACGGTAATGGTATTGTCTCTAATGTACGGTAACTTCATAGTTCTAGTTACATCTTGGATCCAAAAATAAAGTAGATTGTGCACATTTATAATCAACCTTTCTGTATTTAAATGCCTTGAGAAAGATATTACTGTTGTGGAATGCTTCTGATTTTCTCCAGTGTGTAATCTTTCAAGTGTAATATTCAGAGGAAGTTACTTATTGTCACATACAGCCTAGAGGAATTACATCTGAGCATCTCATTTTCATTTAAAGATCTTAATTTATGTTCTGTTTGAAGATCAGATTACAGTATTCTGTTCTGGTACAAGTGGATTTCTCATTGCTTAACAGGTGTTAAGCAACACAGAAGAGGTTTGGCTCAGCTTTGATCCCTGTGTCATACTGTTATTTAACTGCTGTTTGACAGGGTGTTGCTACAGAGGTTTTTAATGGGAAAGCTCCAGTTGTGCTGGGATTGCAGAACAGAATTTAGTGTAGCAACTTGTTCCTATTTACCTACAGTGTACGTTACTTCTTCCAAAATCAATAAATTGGTCATACAGAATTCCTTTCACACACTGTTCTCACATTGCAATTCTCCAGTGCCCGGCAAAAACAAATACAGTGGATTCCATTACACTGGGACACATTTGGACCAGTAGATTTTGGCCCAAATAAGCTTGTCCCAATTAACTGAAGTTTCATGGAAATAAGCATAAAAAGGTATAAGAAAGACAAACTAACATTTAACTGAGTAACAAATTATATATTTAAATGAAATACAAAACAAACACAGAAGTTATCAACACCACTACAGTATTATAAAACTGTGTACTGGTTCCTAATTGTTATCGACAGAAGAATTCATCTGTTGTATGTAATGAATAAAATCAGTGTGGACATCTAGTGCAGATAATGGACTGCCTTCATATAACGCTGTTAATGATTGCATCCCCAAATCTTCATTTTCATTGTAACATTAAAGATGATTGTTGATATCTCCAAATTTCTCATAGTTCCTAATTATTGACATGGTGAAATGGATTCATTTTGGCTGTTTCTGACATCTCCAAGCCTGAATGCTTGAAACTGCAGTGAGCAAAACAGTTCTGTATTGTCTCACTGCTTATTTCTTGCCTAGTAATAGCAACAAAAATCACTGCTTTTTGAACACAAACATACGACTGATGATTTTAAAAAACTGTTCACTCTAAGCACGATGTAGTATATAACAGCCACACAACTGATGCTAGAAAGAAACAGTTCAGCAACTGTCTGCTGCCCCAGAGGATATCCTGGATATTTTCTCGATTTAAGAGTGGTCCCAAACAAGCAGCTGCCCTGATTAACTGTTAACCGGAACCCACTGAAGAAGTTTCTAAACATTTTTTCCCAATAAGCTAAATAACTAGCAGTTTCCTACATTTTACATCCCTATATGTTTGAATAGAAGAATTATCTTAGCTATTTATCAGTCTAATGGAACTTTCTGTGAACCAGCAGATAATTGAAAATTAAAACCAGTGTTACCAACACTTACTAACCATTTCTCTTAAGACTCCAGGATAAAGTAGAGTGGTATCTGATCCAATAACTTGATTATTACTGTTGCCCTAGTGCTTATAGTATACCTGAGTTCCTCCTTCTTTCCAATTCCCACTGAACACCTACATTATATTTCCTCTGTAGTGAGAAATGATGTAAAATTACAGTTCAATTCATTCAACTAAGTTCTCTGACTATAAAATCCATTTTATCTGTGAACACCAATGAAAAGTATTGATTTAAGACCTCGCTTATACTCTCTTTAGTTAACTTATTGGTTCAATCAGTGGAAAGGAAGGTAAATACCACCTTAACGTCATTTTGAGAGAAATGGAATATAAAGGAAAGGATACAATGGTGAGGCTTTCTAAGGATTTGTGGTCAGACTGCACTTGGAGTTTTGGGCCCCTTATCTCAGAAAGGATGTATTGGCACTGGAGAGGGTCCAGAGAACGTTCACACTAATTAATCTCAGAATGAAAGGGTTTGAGGAGTTTTTCATGGCTCTGGGCCTGTACTCACTGGAGTGTAGAAGAATGAAGGATGATCTCATTGAAACCTATTAAATATTGAAAGGCCTAGATAGACTGGGTGTAGAGGGGAAGTCTAGGACCAGTGAGCTTAGACTCAGAATGAAAGCATGTCCCTTTGGAACAGAGATGAGGAGGAATTTCATTACGCAGAGGGTAGTGAACCTGTGGAATTCACTGCCACAGACAGCTGATTAGCCAAGTGATTGGGTATATTTAAAATGGAGGTTAATAGATTCTTGATTAGTAAATGTCAAAGTTCATGGGAAGAAATCAGGAAAATGAGGTTGAGAGAAAAATAAATCAAAAATGATGGAGCAGACTCGATGGGCTAAATGGCCTAATTCTGCTTCTATGTCTTAAGGCTATCAAAAGGAAATTGGATAGATACTTAGCAAAGAATAATTTATTGGTTAATGGGAAAAGTGCAGGAGACTAAATGGGCCAAATTACCAGTGACATAATAATTTTATAATTCTATATTCTCTGGCTGATGAAACTGTCACCCGAAACCAGTCAGAGATCAACGAAGATTAGCACTCAGTTTGGGCTAGAATTGAACATGTTAAATATAGCATCAGGTTCATAGCTATATAATTGTGCAATGATGAACGGTAGGTCACAAAATTGGATAAAATACACAAAAGAGGGTGGTGACCGACAATAAGATTAATGGGAATGAAAAATTAGAAATCAAAATAAAGCTAAACAGAAGTACTAAAACAGATAGTAGGAGTTTCCATGGCTATTTGAAAAAGAAAAAGGTTAACAAAGTGAAATTGTTCCTTTTAGAAATTGAGTCCCTGGAAATCATTATTGAAGCAAGGAGACTCTTCAATGTTATTAAAAGTAAGATCTGAAAATCAGCCTGGCAATATCCGCTTGCAGGTAAGTCTACATCTGCACAGTGGGAAGCATTCAAAGTAGAAAGAGATATACCAGACTTGATGGGCTGAATGGCCTAATTCTGCTCCTATGCTTTATAATTTAGGGCCAAAATGTTCCTATGAGTGTGAAAGCTAAGGGATCAGGTACAAGGAACCCTGGACATTGAGGGATACAAAGTTGCATAAAGAATTAAAAGGAAACTAATGAGAGACCTGTCGGAAGTTTAAAAAGTGTATGTTCCATTAGGGATGAGTGGATTATGGTGCAAAAAAACCATAAGGGAGAGGAGCAGAATTAGGCCATTCAGCCCATCAAACCTGCTCCGCCATTCCAACATAGTTCTTTTATTATCCTTCTCAATCCCATTCGCCTGATTTTAGGCAAATGGACCTGTGCCACCACATTCAACACCATTATAGAAAACTCAGTTGGTTATCAGGGATAGGCATTGCGTTAATAACAAATAAATAGGTTTCAAATCAATTGGAGAATGAACATACATTTAAAAACAACTATCAGCTTGACTTCTATGTAATTATATAAAATTCTATATAATTATATATTATGCTGATGAAGGGTCTACACCTGAAATGTCAACTGATTATTGCTTTCCATAGATGCTGCCTGATCTGCTGAGTTCTTCCAGCATTTTGTATGTGTTACTCTGGATTTCCAGCACCTGCAGAACCTCTTGGGTTTATGTAATTATAATTCATTTTTCAGAAAAAAACCACAGCTATACCTAATAAGCCAAAGTTCGAAAAAAAATCTGTTTTCTTCATTGACAATGACTCATTTGTGCAGTAATTGCACTGAAATAGTAGATTAGAATAGTTGTGGATTCACGTGTGTTTTCCCCGCAGACTGTGTGATCTATCCCATTTCAGAATCACAATTATCATCAACGCAATATACACATTACGTGCTTTGCCTTCCTTCAGAACTAAAATCCGTTGCCTCTTACTAATAGTAATTGTGCTGTTAAAATATGCAGCTAGCAAAGCTCCAGGTAAATTTAGATGACAAGGAGAGCATTTTGATCAATGCCAGGAGGTTCAGGTGGCATTTTCTTTCAAAGAATTGGTTGTCTTAAGATTAATGTGGGTGTTCAGTGCCATGATAGCCCATGTCAAACCTGTGGTCCTGATTAATTCAACTCTGAAGGCAGAGCTGATTAATTCCTCTGAGCTTAACATTTTGTGGATGTGGGCTTGAAGAAAAAAGATGATTTTAGTGCTTTTGCCTCGGTACTGAATAAATCCTCAATACTAATACCAAGATGTGTGGTACACTGCTTACTGTTGCTGCTTTATATGTCCAGGGATGGAGTGGGGCTTAATCTATTTTAATTCATTTATGTAGGCTTCTAGAGAGGGAACAAACATCAAAACTCAACCCTAAAAAACACTATAGACTATATTATCCATGTTTCTCATTCTTAAACTAAAAACTATTTTCCAAACTGAAATGGTTATACATTGAAAATAAAATGTTAAGAGCTACAGGGGTTGAAACGGCAATAATTGATAGCAAAACCTGAGGGTATTGGTAACATTCTGTGCTCTGGATCCTTGCAATCTGGAGTCTGGGAGCCAAAACTCACAATACAACTCCAAACTTTCCATGAGTTTCTGAAGCTGGCTTTCCAAAAATAGGTCATGAATTAGGAATTAGAAATGATTTTTACTGACTATTGAGACAATGCATACAAAATACGTATCAATCTGCCTGTACTTCGCGCTGCCTCAGCCAGCAGAATCAGAGACCCCCCACCCCCCAGACATTCTCACTTCTCCCTTCTCCCATCGGGAATAAGTTACAGAGCCTGAAAGTATTACCACCAGACTCAAGGAAAGCTTCTACCCCACTGGTAGTAGACTCTTGAACGGAACTCATTTATGATAGGATGCCCTCCTGGCTTCGTAACCTACTGTCCTCATGATGATGTTGTACTTTATCATTTACCTGCATAGCACTTCTTTGTTAGTTTTTACACTTTATTTAGCATTGTTATTGTTTCACCCTATTCTATCTCAATGCACAGTGTAATAGTTTTATCTCTATAAAGAGTTTGCAAGACAAGCTTTTCACTGCTTCTTGCTAAGTGTAACGACAATAATAAACCAATATCAAACACCTGCAATTCCCTAAATTATCACAATGTATCACCTTTCAGTGATGGGCCCAATTTCAAATCTAATCACTAAGTCAACGATTCATTCTGGGAGAAGCACTCTCCTTTATCCAAACTAAGTCAGCCTGGTCCTCTGCAAATACACTTCCCAGCAGTGCACATCAAATATTGGAGGAACTCAACAGGCCAGGCAGGATCTATGAAAAAACAGTACAGTCAACTGTACTTTATTCCATAGATGCTGCCTGGCCTGCTGAGTTCCTCCAGCATTTTGTGTTTGTTATTTGGATTTCCAGAATATGCAGATTTTCTCTTGTTTGTGACTGAAATACACTTCCCAAATGGGTTAAAAGAAATAGTTAATAGAATGAATTTTACAATACAATGATGCTTTATTTGGGCAAGACCAAGAGAAGGTTTGACAACGGGATTGGGTGGATTGTGGAGGCTGCCCCCTCTGGTGGAAGGGTTAAAAATTAAAGATGACAAAAATAAAAGAAAAGGAAGTTAATTGACACAATGATATATGGGAAAATGTGAGTTCCCACTTTGGGGCTCAAAACAGAAAACCAGATTTTTTTTAACCTGAAGAGGAGACTGAGGAGAGATCTGAGAGGTTTATAAAACTATGAAAGGCAAAGATAGAGTGAACAGTTAGTGGAAATGTCAATACCAGATGGATTAAGTTTAACGGAGATGTGCTGGACAAGAATTTTTACACAGAATGGTGAGTGCCCGGAGTGTGCTGACTGGGAAGGTGAAGAAGGCACATCTGATAGGGGCATTGCATGGATGTGCAGGAAATGTAAAGGTATGAGCATTGTGTATGCCAAAGGGATTTCCAATTTAATTATTTAATTGATTCTTGAACTAGAACAGGCTGAAGGGCCTGTTCCTGTACTCTACTGTTGGATTTTCTATGTTCTACAAAAACAAATTGTGCATTACCTGCAGACGTGGTGAAAGTAGTTTACTGTTGTCTTCAAAAGGGACAAATATATGGTGGAGAAGTTTCAGGAAGAACGTTCTGTTTCAGAAGGTTTACAAAATCAGGAATATTTAAAGAGGATGTTGATACATCTTTGAAAGATGAGGAAATTGGCTCTGGGGAACTGGTACAGAAGAAGGGATGAGGTCAAGGGCAAATAGTGGAACAGGCTTGAGGCATCCAATAGCTTACTCCTGCTGTTTTTTTTTGTTCTTTTTTGAAAGAGCCAGTGGATGAAATTAGTCATTTGCTCTGGTAGAGAGCTGACGATCCATGATACACAAAATGTGTTGTGACAATTCTATGATGTATCTTTTAAAAAAAAGGAAACAGTCTTGGTTTACTTATGTGTAATGGAACTGAATGGCCATGCTCAAATTATCTAAACCTTCCACAATTTGGTCTTGGATCATCCTTGTAAATGACATAACAGATAGTGATACCAAACAGCACAGCTTTGCCTACCTATAGGCTTTAGGTGTAGAATTAGAACTTGCTTTGCCGTGAGCTGAAGTGACTCAGTATTAACTGGTCCTTGCCAATATACTGGATCTCAGCACGGCTGAAACTACCGAGAGCGAGCCCACAACCAAATTAGTCATAGGTGTACCCCACAGTAACTCTTTAGCACACTTTCCAATTACCAAAATACAGACAACATAAAACATGGAAGGATAGTGGGCTGTAAAGGGAAGAGTAATATTAATCAAGAGATAGAACAAGTTTATGCATGGCAGATGAAATCTAATGTAGACAACTACAATGTGTACTTTGCCATGGTGAATTGTGAGAGTCAAAATGATCTAAAAATAGAGTGAAAGATGGATGGAACCTTACGATAATGTTACCATACAGCTCCAATGACCCAGGTTCAGATTTCGATCTCAGGGATTGTAGGAACGTTCTTCCTGTGTGTATTTCCTCCCTCTTTGAAAAGGCGTGCAGGTTGATAAGCAAATTGCCTCCCTGTGTTGGTGGGTAGAAGCTAAGTGAGAGAGTGGAGTGGAGCGATTCAGAGCAAGAAGGCTGTGAGTGGAACGGCTAAGAATTGCCAGAGCGAAGGCATTTCCCTACTCGGGGTAAAAGAGAGGCAAGACTACGCAGGCATGTGACGTCAACTAGTAGAGCGGGAAAAGTTTAAAATGTTGGAGGTGTTGTGGATAGTGTGGAGGGCTGTCAGAGGTTACAGCAGGACATTGATAGGATGCAAAACTGGGCTGAGAAATGGCAGATGGAGTTAAACTCAGATAAGTGTGAGGTGGTTCTTTTGGTAGGTCAAATATGATGGCAGAATATAATATTAATGGTAAGATTCTTGGCAGTGTGGAGGATAAGAAGGATCTTGGGGTTCGAGTCCATAGGACGCTCAAAGCAGCTGCGCAGATTGACTCTGTGGTTAAGAAGGCATACGATGTATTGGCCTTCACTAATCGTGGAATTAAATTTAGGAGCCGAGAGGTAATGTTGCCGCTATATAGAACCTTGGTCAGACCACAATTGGAGTACTGTGCTCAGTTCTGGTCGCCTCACTACAGGAAGGATGCAGAGGAGATTTACAAGGATGTTGCCTGGATTGTGGAGCATGCCATATGAAAACAGTTTGAGTAAACTCGGCCTTTTCTCCTTGGAGCGACAGAGGATGAGAGGTGACCTGATAGAGGTGTATAAGATGATGAGAGGCATTGATCGTGTGGATAGTCAGAGGCTTTTCCACAGGGCTGAAATGGTTGCCACAGGAGGGCACAGGTTTAAGGTGCTGGGGAGTAGGTACAGAGGAGATGTCAGGGGTAAGTTTTTTACTCAGAGAGTGGTAAGTGTGTGGAATGGGCTGCCGGCAATGGTGGTGCAGGCATATACAATAGGGTCTTTTAAAAGACTTTTGGATAGGTACATGGAACTTTGAAAAATGGAGGGCTATAGGTAAGCCTAGTAATTTCTAAGATAGGGATATGTTCGGCACAACATTGTGAGCCGAAGGGCCTGTATTGTGCTGTAGGTTTTCTATGCTTCTATGGGCCTGCAAGAGACAATTGGGTACAGTATTAACTGATGGATTGGAGGAGATAGGAATGCTCCAACGGTGTACATATACTCAACAGGCTGAAGATCATAAGAAAATATGAGAAATATTCAGCTGAGCTCTCCTGATTCTTTGCCCATATTCATGTCCTAACTCTGCAGTCTCACTCCAGTTCTCATTACAACTTCTACTCACATGTTCAGCCTTTCTCACACCTGACCAAGCTCACATGTCCAAACTCCCACCCCACTAATTCCACAGCCACCCCTGCTTCCTAAACTAGCCTTGGAATGATGGAACAAATGAATGAAAGAACTTTTTGCACAAAAAATTACAAAGCCTGGGATGTAACCTGGAAGTCTCTGAGTCTTGTGCGTGATGCAATTTCAGTTAATGTCATCCTCACGCTAAGCTGGAAAATCATTGTAAATTTTCACTTTTGCCTGCCTTTCATAGCACTGAAGAATTTCCAGGCACTGTTATTTAGATCTGACAGGGATTAGAACAATGCTAATAAATTGAGGATGGATGACAGAAAGGTAATCACAATGCCACCACCTCCTCCTCTTTCTCCTCTTCCTCCTCCTCTTCCCTTGCATTGCAAATTACATTCTTAAACACAATTTGGAAAGGAACTGTTTAGCTCTCAATTGCTCTTCCATATATTTTGTCACTTGTGAGTTATCTAATGTGTCTCACTTGGCTGCCAATGACTTTTCCATTTATCAACGAGGTGCCTGCTATTTTAGGGAAGGAAAACATGCTGCAGAGTCAGAAGCAAAAGAAAAGACACTGATTATCACCCACACAGGATCAATGCTGTGTCAGGAATTGCTTTCTTCCCCACAAACTGCAGAATAACAGTAATACAGAAAAAGGATATAAACCACAACTATTATTACCTCAGAAATAGTTCATGTGATTAAACTTCAAAAAGGCATGTCTTAATTTTTTTAATAAAACTTTGGTGGATTTAACAGTCAGTAGGTTGTGTAACAGTTAGTGCAATACTATTTTAGCTGTAATAGTGTCTGTAAGGAGTTTGTGTGTTCTCCTCACGGACTCTGAGTTTTCACCGGGTGCTCCGGTTTCCTCCCACAGTGCAAAGACGAACTAGTTAGCAGATAAATTGTAAACTGTCCTGTGATTAGGCTTGGGTTCAATAGGTGGGTTCAGGGCAGTGAGGCTCTTTGAGCGGTCATAGCTTGTTCTGTACTGTATCTGTAAATAAGCAAATAAATGAATAAACAAACAAACACTTCAATTTGTTGAAGTGCAGCAAGATCAGAAAACCAGAGCCACTTGGCTCTACTTAAAAGACCTGTTTAAATGCAGGACGCATAGGTTAACTGGCCTTTGTAAACTGTGTAGGTAACTTGTAGCATCTGGGGGTTGAAGTTGATGGAATTGTGGGGAAAGTAAGATAGGCAATGGGGGGGGCGGAATCAGTGTAAGTGGGTACTTGATGGTTGAACAGCTTGGCAGATTGAGGGACTTGTTACTGTGATGTGTCTCTCTGTGCCTCTATGATGTGAGTTTAACATGAATAACAGGAAGAAGTGATGTATTGTTGCAGCATTACTTGAAGTATCAAAAGCAGCCACTGATCTCCCAGTTTATTAAGCAAACATACTGTAAACACAAAGAGAAAATTCTCCATAGTCCCTTCAAGGGGAGGTAATGCTCCACAACTATTCAGAAAATGAAGTTAAATCTCCACTCACTGTTCCAGGCATCCCTGAAGAGGAGGTGAAATAGGTTGCACTATTTCACATTGTTTTGTTATTTCCAAATGATCAAAAATGATCTTCTTTACTGTCAGCAGGACATAGGAGCACAGAGTTCAATAGAAGCGGCATCATATTTAGACAGGGAGGTGAATAGGCATTTGAATCGCTGGCCTTCGTCAGTCAGGGCCCTGAGTAGAGGTGTTGGAAAGCTCTGTACACGACTGCACTTAATTACTGTTTACACTTTTGGTCACCCTGTTAGATGAAAGATATTATTAAATTGAAAAGAGAGTGGAGAAGATTTACACGGATGATACCAGGACTAGAGGGCCAGTGTTATGAGAGTTTGGTCAGCCTAGGATTTTATTCCTTGGAATAAAGGAGATTGAGAGGTGACCTTATGAAATCGTAAGGGATATGGGCAGGTTGAAAACACATTCTTTTTCTACAGAGAAGGGGAACTAAAAACTAGAGGGCGTAGGTAGAATGTGTGAGGAGTATTATTTAAAAAGGGACTTGAGAGGCAACCGAGTTAATCAGAAAAATGTATACATGGAAAAAGTTAACAAGGTAGATGAGGCAGTTAGATAGCAACATTTAAAAGACAATAGGACAGCTACATGACAGGAGGGGCTGGGGGACATGTCTCAGAAACAGACACATGCTGAAAAGTCCAGAGCAACATATGCAAGTCTAAGGAGGAAATCTGCAAATCAGGCAGCACCTATGGAGGGAAATAAACAGTCGATGTTCCAGGCCGAGACCCTTCATCATTACAGTTCATTCCCCTCCATGTATGCTGCCTGACTCACTGGGTTTCTCCACCATTTTGTGTTTGTTGCAGGCAAATGCAATTGTCTGAGGTAGGCACCTTGGTCAGCATGGATGGGTGTGGGCATGAGGCTTATTTCTGTCCAATATTCTTCTCTAAGTTGTTTAACTCTTCGACTTGATTACCAGTATAACTGCTGGATCACTGGATCACTGGCGCTCACCAGAGTGCATGTGAAATCCTCTTCTGTTTTTACATTATTAGCTATGAGGAAAAGTCCACTCTTTCCTCCTCCACAGAACATCTGAAAGCTGGGGAGGAGAGGGAGGTGTGCAGATTTAGATTTCAGATTTATTTATCACATGTACATTGAAACATACAGTGAAATGTGTAATTTGCATTAATAGCTAACACATTCAAAGCTGTACTGGGCCTAGCCCACAAAGTGGTAACAATGTAGTGAGATCAGAATCAGGTTTATTATCACTGGCATGTGTTGTGAAATTTGTTAACTTAGCAGCAACAGTTCAATGAAATGCATAATATAGTAAAATAAATAATTGTGGCGACCCAGCTCACAAATAGCCAGCGCGCGGGGGGAGACTTTGGTAATGCACCTCCTACGTCATTTCCGCCCGGAGAGGGCGGGTGCTAGGGATTAAATGCCAGCGCTGCGATGTTTGAATAAACTAGTCTGCAAACGACTTACCGATTGCTTGTCGTCGTTTCAGCGCTGTGTGTAGCACATCGCTACATAATAATCATTATAATAAATAAATCAATTACAGTATACGTATATTGAATAGATAAAAAATCATGCAAAAACCAGAAATAATATATACTAAAAACTGAGGTAGTGTTCATGGGTTCAATGTCCATTTAGGAATCAGATGGCAGAGGGGAAGAAACTGTTCCTGAATCGTTGAGTGTGTGCCTGATGGTAATGGTGAGAAAAGGGCATGTCCTGTGTGCTGGGGGTCCTTAATAATGGACACTGCCTTTCTAAGACACCGCTGCTTGAAGATGTCCTGGGTACTTTGTAGGCTAGTACCCAAGATGGAGCCAACTAGATTTACGACACTCTGTAGATTCATAAGAAATAGGAGCAGAATCAGGTTATTCAGCTCATTAAATCTAACTGTACTTTATTCATACACTGTCATTCTCTATTCCAGCTGCTGAAGTGTTTTTTAGTTATTGCTATCATATCTGCTTTCACCAACTTCTCTGACAGTGCATCTCAGACAGCTACCACAAGTTTGTGTTCTAAACAATTCATGCATCACACATCTCCTTTAAACTTCCCCTTATCACCTTAAAAGGTATGCCACCTAGTAATTGACATTTCTGCAGGAAAGCATGGCCCTGTAGCAGTGTGCTACACGCAGCGCTAAAATAACGACACGGAGTCGGTAAACTGCAATTAAAGAAGATTTTATTCGAACTTCACAGCCTTGCTTTAAAGCCTCACTCATCCCGCCCTCCCCGGGCGCAGATGCTGTAAGGGGCACATACTCACAAACCCCCACAGGCTTTTCCCTTTGTTGGTGAAGCAGACCTGGCCTTTGTGCCGGCGCACTGGCTATTTGTGGGCCGGTTCGAGTGCGCTAGGAAGTGGGTCGCCACATAACCCCCCCCCCCCCCCCCCAGAACCGGCGATACACCCCCCAATGTCCACAGTCTCCCTGTTTGGGAGGTTGGCCTCTGTGCCGCGGTGCCGGAAACTCGACCGGTTGCGCCAAGTCCACATGGGCCGGCTTGAGTCGGTCCACCGTGAAAACCTCCTCTCTCCCCCCAACGTCCAGCACGAATGTGGACCCATTGTTCCTGAGCACCGTGAACAGCCCCTTGTAGGGCCGTTGCAGCGGTGGCCAATGCCCGCCCCGTCGTACAAACACAAATTTACGGTTCTGCAGGTCTTTGGGTACGCAGGTCGGGTTCTGCCCATGCTGCGAAGTGGGTATGGGGGCCAGGTCACCGAGCCTCTCGCGTAGTCTGTCCAGGACTGCTACAGGTTCTTCCTCTTGCCCCCTTGGTGCTGGTATGAACTCCCCGGGGACGACCAGGGGTGCGCCTTACACCAACTCGGCCGACGAGGCGTGCAGATCATCTTTGGGTGCCGTGCGGATGCCGAGTAGGACCCAGGGAAGTTCGTCCGCCCAGTTGGCTCCTCACAGGCGGGCCATGAGAGCCGACTTCAGGTGACAGTGGAAACGCTCCACCAGGCCGTTCGACTGTGGGTGGTAGGCAGTGTTGTGGTGCAGCTGTGTCCCCAAAAGGCTGGCCATAGCTGATCACAGGCTGGAGGTGAACTGGGCGCCTCTGTCGGAGGTAATGTGGGCCGGTACACCAAAGTGGGACACCCAGGTGGCGATCAGTGCCCAGGCGCAAGATTCGGAGGTGGTGTCGGTGAGCGGGATCGCCTCTGGCCATCTTGTGAACTGGTCCACGATGTGCCGCGCTCCGCGTGACACTGGCAGGGGGCCCACAATATCCACATGAATGTGGTCAAAACGCCGGTCGGTGGGGTGGAACTGTTGCGGCAGAGCTTTGGTGTGCCACTGCACCTTGGCCGTCTGGCAGTGCATGCACGTTCTGGCCCATTCACTGACCTGCTTGCGGAGTCCGTGCCAAACGAACCTGCTGGAGACCATCCGGACGGTTATCCAGATGGAGGGGTGCACCAAGTTATGAATGGAGTCGAAAACGCGTCGCCGCTAAGGTGGTGGGACGACGGGACGGGGCTGGCCGGTGGCGACGTCACATAGTAGGGTCCTCTCACCGGGGCCTACGGGGAGGTCCTGGAACTGCAAACCGGAGACTGCGGTTCTGTAACTAGGGATCTCCTCGTCTGCCTGCTGTGCCTCTGCCAGCGCCTCAAAGTCTACCCATTGGGAAAGGGCGTGAATGTTAGGGTGAGAGAGCGCATCCGCCACGACATTGTCCTTACCCGAGACGTGCCGGACGTCCGTCGTGTATTCAGAGATGTAGGACAGATGGCGCTGCTGGCGGGACGACCAGGGATCGGACATCTTCGTGAACGTAAAGGTAAGCGGCTTGTGGTCTGTGAACGCGGTGAAGGGCCTACCTTCTAAGAAGTACCTGAAATGCCAGATTGCCAGGTATAGCGCCAACGTTTCCCGGTCGAAAGCACTGTATTTGAGCTCGGGTGGTCGCAGGTGTTTGCTGAAAAACGCCAGGGGTTGCCAGCGGCCCGCGATGAGCTGCTCCAGTACCCCACCGACTGCCGTGTTAGATGCGTCCACTGTGAGGGCGGTAGGGACGTCCGTTCTGGGGTGCACTAGCATCGCGGCGTTCGCCAAGGCTTCCTTCGTTTGAATGAAAGCGGCGGCAGACTCCTCGTCCCAGGTAATGTCCTTGCCCGGACCGGACAGCAAAGCGAACAGGGGGCGCATGATCCTGGCAGCTGAAGGGAGGAAGCGGTGGTAGAAATTGACCATACCTACGAATTCCTGAAGGCCTTTGATCGTGGTGGTTCGGGGGAAATGGCGGACCGCATCTACCTTAGCGGGCAGAGGGGTTGCCCAGTCTGTGGTAATCCTGTGGCCCAGGAAGTCAATGGTGTCGAGCCCGAACTGACATTTGGCCAGGTTGATTGTTAGACCGTAGTCACTCAGCCGGGCATAGAGTTGACGGAGGTGGGACAGATGCTCCTGACGACTGCTGCTGGCTATGAGGATGTCGTCCAAATAGATGAAAGCGAAGTCCAGGTCGCGTCCCACCGCGTCCACCAACCACTGGAACGTCTGTGCGGCATTCTTCAGGCCGAACGGCATGCGGAAGAACTCGAAAAGGCCGAACGGGGCGATGAGAGCCGTTTTGGGGACGTCGTCCGGATGCATCGGGATTTGATGGTATCCTCGGACGAGGTCTACCTTGGAGAAGATCCGTGCGCCGCGCAGGTTTGCTGCAAAGTCCTGAATGTGCGGCACAGGGTAGCGGTCCGGTGTTGTAGCCTCGTTCAGCCTGCGGTAGTCGCCGCACAGTCTCCAGCCCCCTGTCGCTTTGGGCACCATGTGCAGGGGGGAGGCCCATGGGCTGTCGGACCGCCAGATGATCCCCAATTCCTCCATCCTCTTGAACTCCTCCTTCACCAGTTGGAGCTTGTCCGGGGGAAGCCGCCGAGCACGGGCGTGGAGGGGTGGTCCCTGGGTCGGGATGTGGTGCTGTACGCCGTGTCGGGGCATGGCTGCCGCGAACTGCGGTGCCAGAACCGATGGGAAATCCGCCAGGACCCTGGTGAAGTCGTTGTCGGACAGCGTGATGGAGTCGAGGTGTGGGGCTGGCAACTGGGCTTCTCCCAGGGAGAACGTCTGAAAGGTCTCGGCGTGGACCAGCCTCTGCCTCAGCAGGTCGACCAGCAGGCTGTGAGACCGCAAAAAATCCACACCCAGGAGCAGTTGAGCTACGGCGGCCAGTGTGAAGTCCCACATGAACTGGCTGGAGCCGAACTGTAGCTGCACCGTACAGGTGCCGTAGGTCCTTACCGTGCTGCCGTTCATGGCCCTCAGGGGGGGACCTGGTGCCCTGTTGCGGGTGTCGTAACTCGTCGGAGGTAAGACGCTGATCTCGGCACCGGTGTCGACCAAAAAACGGCGTCCCGACCTCTTGTCCCACACATATAGGAGGCTATCCCGATGGCCAGCCGCCGTAGCCATCAGCGGCGGCTGGCCCTGGCGTTTCCCGGGAACTGGCAGGGCGGGCGACAATGGTGGGCTTCTGCACCCCACCGCTGGTGGTAGAAGCACCATTGTCCGTTGGGCTCCCCACCCCTGCCTCTGGGGCTAGCGGGCTCTGCGGCCGGGCCTGGTCTGGTCTGCTGCTGGGAGCGTGGCTTGGCGATCAGTGCGATGGACGCCTCACTCACCTTCTTGGCTTTCCACAGCAAGTCCGCCCGGGCTGCCACCTTCCGGGGGTCGCTGAAATCCGCGTCGGACAGCAGCAGGCGTATGTCCTCGGGCAGCTGCTCCAGGAATGCCTGCTCAAACATGAGGCAGGGTTTGTGTCTGTCTTCCAGAGACAACATCTCATTCATTAAAGCCGATGGAGGTCTGTCTCCCAAGCCATCCAGGTGCAGTAAACGGGCAGCCGGCTCACGCCGTGAGAGTCCGAAAGTCCTTGGGAGCAGGGCTTTCGAATTCCGTGTACTTGCCGTCCGCTGGGGGAGACTGTACGAACTCCGCAACCTGGGCCGCTGTGTCCTGGTCGAGGGAGCTCACCACGTAGTAGTAACGTGTGTCCTCTGAGGTTATCTGCCGAACGTGGAATTGGGCTTCTGCTTGCTGGAACCAGAGGTGAGGTCGCAGCATCCAGAAGCTTGTCAGTTTCAACGAAACTGCATGAACAGATGCGGCGTTGGTCATCTCCGGTCCAAAAATCGTTTGGACCGTCGGGGTCACCAATTGTAGCGGTGTGCTACACGCAGCGCTAAAATAACGACACGGAGTCGGTAAACTGCAATTAAAGAAGATTTTATTCGAACTTCACAGCCTTGCTTTAAAGCCTCACTCATCCCGCCCTCCCCGGGCGCGAATGCTGTAAGGGACACGTACTCACAAACCCCCACAGGCTTTTCCCTTTGTTGCGGACCTGGCCTTTGTGCCTGCACGCTGGCTATTTGTGAGCCAGTTCGAGTGCGCTAGGAAGTGGGTCGCCACAGCCCTACATTAATCAGATTAAAATTTAAAATTAAAGATTAATATCTAGTGTGCCATGGTAGCCTAGCGGTTAGCACAACAACATTACAGCTCAGAGATCGGAGTTAAGAGTTCAATTCCGACATCATATGGAAGGAGTATTGTATGTTTCTCCCCATGAATATGTGGGTTTCCTCCAGGTGATCTAGTTTCCTCCCACATTCCAAATACGGGTCGGTTAGTAGATTAATTATTCATTGCAAATTGTTCTGTGATTTAGCAAGGATTGAATAGGTGGGGTGCTGGGCAGTGCAGCTCATTGGGCCAGAAGAGCCTGTTCAATGCTGTATCTCTAGATAAATAAGTCAACTAAATAAATTAATCTTAATTGTCACATGCACATACTCTTAAGTGGCCATTTTATTGGTACCTCCTGTATTTATTAAAGTGACCACTGAGTGTATGTTCATGGTCTTCCATTGCTGTAGCCCATCCACTGCAAGGTTCACCATGTTGTGCATTCAGAGATGCCCTTCTGCACACCACTTTTGTAATGGGTGGTTATTTGAGTTACTATGGCATAAATCACAGAACCTGAAACATAAAACAGCAGACAATGTTGTGCTGAGATATATAGACCTATGCCATGATCAATCTAACACTTCCCTCCTATGTAGGTCAAGCCCTCTATTTTTCTTATATCTATGTTTCTACCTAACAGTCTTTCAAAATGTCCTTATGTATTTAGCCACTTCGACTATCCCTGGCAGTGTAATCCAGGCAGCCATCACTTTGTGTAAAACAACTACCTCTGGTATCTCCCCTAAACATTTCCCCACTCACTTTAACACTTACTCTACCCAGTCATGACCTTTCAGAATCTTTTCTTTCAATAATTTCCTAAGGATATGGACTCCAAAGAATACTGAACTCCAAAGACTTGTAAAGCTAATATCTTTGGTAAGTGAAACGTTAGGAGGTAAGCTTCTGAGAACTGGACATATACGTGGAGAGTAAAGGTGTAAAAGGTTGGTATGAATCAGTTGTGCCACAGGGCCTGTTTCCACACAAACACTCATCCAGAAGTGTAGGGTTTGATTAGGGATAGGCAACTTGGCTTTGTGTGTGGGAGATCCTGTCTTACGAACTTGATTGATCTTTTTAATGATGCAATCAAGAGAGTAGATGATGGCAGGGCACTAGATGTGGTCTATATGAACTTCCGTAACACCTTTAATAAGGTCTGACAAGTCAAATATTATCGTCTAGAGCAGGAGTTCCCATGGACCAGGAGTCCATGAACGCCTTGGTTCCACGGTATAAAAAAAGCTGGGAGCCCCTGGTATAGACCAACATTCATCCAACTAACTCATTTTGATGCCACTATATTATAGAAGCATAAACAATTCTTAAGAGATGATAGAATAGGTGTGGGATAAAAATTTCTCCTGGCTGGGGCATCTAGAACGCTATTCAGGACAGAGATGAAAAGAAAAGTCTTTAATCAGAGCGAATTCTCTCTCTAATTACGTGGTATAGGCTCAGTGAAAACAAAGATTGATAACTTTTGATATCTATAAGATTGAAAGCATAGAGAATATCAATAGGATTGAAAGAGTCCAGGGAAATTTTACAAGAACGTTGCTGGGACTTCAGGACGTGAGTTATAGGGAAAGATTAAATAGGTTAGGAATTTATTCCCTGGAGCCAGGAGAATGAGGGGAAATCTGATAGAGATATATAAAATTATGAGTTGCATAGACAGAGCAAATGCAAGCAGGATTGTTCCTTTGATGTCTGTTGGAAAACAGCAAGGGAGCTGTGTGGCCTCGGTCTAGTGAGGACCCGGCTTCAAGCGGTGGTGTTGCCTGCTTGCAGCCACCCAGGAGAGAGGTGCCTTGTCAACGCACTCCACTGGAGTACAAGATGTGGCATGGTGCGACGTCCATTCTGTTCTCCAACGACCACTCATCAGAAGACTAGATCTATTGTGTTTGTCTGCAGACTGCTGCAGCATTCATAGACTCAAGAACTTGAACTAAATATATCTTTGTTGTGCAACTATACTATATTGCTCTTATGTGTGCTATGTGTCCAGTGTTTTGCCCAATGGTCTCTTAGTAATCCCGAATCATTTTGAAGTTTCATGTTTCAAAGTACTTTTAATATCAGAGTATGTCTCCAGTATACAACCTGAAATTCACCCTCTTCATAGACATCCATGAAACAAAGAAACCCCATCGAATGATATAAACATCGAAGATCCCTTCTCTTCACACAATCAGCAGCAAAAAGCATCGACCCCACCCGCATCAGCAAGCAACAGCTGAACAGCAGAAGCCCCAACTAATCCATTGATCCATAGTCCATCAAACCACAGTCCACAAAGTAGCTCAGACAGGCTCTCTCTCACTAGCGAGTGCAAAAGAGGTATCTCCTGCAGCAGCGACAGTGGAGACCAGCAGCTCGCTGCTCCAATGTGACAGTTGCCAGCATTGGCTGCTGGCTTGATTTGGCTTTATTCATGGGTATTCATGTATGGTTGAAAGACAATTGAATTTGAACTTCAGTTTGCCATTTAAAATAAGTTTGGATAAGTACATTGGACGGGGCAGGTTTGGAGGATGATGGTCCAGGTGTGGGTCCATGGGACTAGGGAGAATAATAGTTCAGTATGGACTAGATGGGCCATAATGCTCTATGACACTAATAAAAAAATTGTCCCATGGAGGTTGTTTAGTAAAGTGGCAATGAGGGAAATACGCAGCCATGTTTTATTAAATGATGATGAGAGCTTGAGAGGCTAAATGGTCTCTTCCTCATTTTATTTCTTATTAGTGAAGGACTTATTAAATTTATGAATGCACACAAGGACAAAACCGTGGAGGTTTAAGATTACTGTCGAGATGCATGAAGTTTCAAAACTGAGGAGTGACAAAGCCGGAGAGGCAATTAAAAACAAGCAAGTTATATCAATAGAATGTTATGGAATATTTCAAGGGAACAATATGCTCAAGGCAATGCTTCCTGATAATGTTAATAAAGGCTAAAGATGTTTAACTATGCATCCCACAGGATGAGCAACTCAGTTAGGAATAATGCCACATTGTTTTTACCAGATAATGTGAAACCAAGTGAGCCTCGGATTAAACCTGTGAATAAAATGTAATCTGCTCATTAATGCAAGGCAACATCTTCGGCATAATTGAAACACTTAACTCTGTTCACTAGTCCTAATGATAATCTTAACTGTCTGAGAATCAGACAATGACCAGAGATAATCCTCTTAGGTAGGCCTTCAGGATCAGGGATGCCTCGATCATTGAAATGATTCCACAATGTATGGATAGCCCAGGGACTCTTTTTTTTAAAGGATTCTGCAATTTCTGTTCTTGATATTTATTACTATGTATTTATTATTATTATTACTGTTCTTGTATTTGCATAGTTTGTTGCCTTTTGCATGTTGGCTGTGCTTGTGTGCGATTTCATTGATTCTGTTGTGTTACTTTATACTTACAGTGAATGCCCACAAGAATCTCAGGGTAGGAAATGGTGACATATATGTACAGTACTTAGATAATAAGTTTACTTTAACTCTGCCTTGCCTCCAGTCCATTCTGTGCACTTTGAGGTGGCTCATGAGACTATGCCAACACAGATGCCTTGTGCAGGAAGGCACAGAGTCGACTGTACTTCCTTAGAAGGTTGGCGTCATTCAATGTTTGTAGTGAGATGCTGAAGATGTTCTATAGGTCAGTTGTGGAGAGCGCCCTCTTCTTTGTGGTGGCGTGTTGGGCAGGCAGCATTAAGAAGAGGGACGCCTCACGTCTTAATAAGCTGGTAAGGAAGGCGGGCTCTGTCGTGGGCACAGAACTGGAGAGCATGACATCGGTAGCAGAGCGAAGGGCGCTGAGTAGGCTACGGTCAATCATGGAAAACCCTGAACATCCTCTGCATAGCACCATCCAGAGACAGAGAAGCAGCTTCAGTGGCAGGTTGCTATCAATGCAATGCTCCTCAGACAGGATGAAGAGATCATTACTCCCCAATGCCATTCGGCTTTACAATTCAACCACCAGGGGTAAGATATGTTAAAGTGCCGGGGTTAGGACTGAGCTTAAGTTACCATTCAATGTATTTTAGTAAACTATTTAAGAACTTTTTAAAAGCTATTTATTAATGCTTTTTGAGAGGGTGATTTTAGATGCATATCATATTATACTGAGTTAAGTATTGTATATAATTAGTTTTGCTACAATAAGTGTATGGGACATTGGAAAAAATGTTGAATTTCCCCATGGGGATGAATAAAGTATCTATCTATCTATCTATCTATCTATCTATCTATCAATCTATGCAAGCCCTTGCACAGATGAGTGGGTACTTTGTGAACTGGTGCTTTTCTTCCACCATTTGTACTGAATACCTGTATGTTTCTGATGCACAGACTTGAATTGTCAGTACTCCTCCATTTTGAGTTACCATGGACCAAAGATTTGTATCAGTTGGTGCAGATGTTACAAATTTTTCAAGGAAGCATGGATAAAATCCTTGAATCCATCCATTTAGTTAACTGCTGTCATTACTGGTCTTAGAGATGAGTGCCTCTTTCAAAAATCCCATATCAATATCACAGAGGTCTAATGGCAGTATTCATAACAGGGAACTTGGGGTTCATGCCCATCAATCTCTCAAAGTTGCTGCACAAGTTGATATGGTGGTTTAGAAAACATCTGGTGTGTTGGGCTTCATTAGTTGGGGCATTGAATTTAAAACCTATGAGGAAATATTGCAGTATTACAAAACTCTGGTTAGACTACATGTGGAGTATTGTGTTCACTTGGGATGCCTAATTATGGAAAGGATGTGAAAGCTTCAGAGAGGGTGCAGAGGAGATTTACCAGGATGCTGCCTGGATTACAGAGTATGTCTTATAAGGGTAGGTTGAGTGAGCTAGGGCAGGGGTCACCAACCTTTTTTGCAACACGGACCAATTTAATATTGACAATATTCTTGTGGACCGGCCAATGGGGGGGGGGGGGGGGGGTGTTAATCACGATCGAAACATGGGTTATAAATCAAGTATAAGTCACTTATGTATGGCTAATACACTCAATTTCATTTCTAAAAGGGTTTACTAACAAATTTAATATTAAACACACAGTGCATATTTTCCATACATGAATATAGTGATATGTCAATTATAACTCACTTATAAGTCAATAGCATCATTACATTTTAAGTGACGTTTGGATATTAAACACACAGTGCATATTTTCCTCATATGAACATATAAAATCATTGCAACACGCCAATATCGCCGGATCAGTGGGAGCCCTGGGCTTGTTTCCCTGCAACAAGACAGTCCCATCGAAGGGTGATAGGAGACAGCGATACTCAAAGGGGGTTCCTTATGTCCAGTCCATTACACAATTTAGTTTTCGTGGCTCTCAGCACTTGCTTCTGTCCCGCTTGCTCATGTTTTTTCTGCCTCATTAGACAGCTTCCCGCCCACCCGCTGCCAGATGCCTTGGCCAGGTGCAGCTGGTCGTGGGTGGGGTGAGAGGACAAGGTAAGGGTTGGAGGTTCCTGTGCCGGGGCCGCGGCGGTCGCAGCCCGGAGAGAGCGAGGAGGAGGAGGAGTGCGACAGGTCGGTAGGATCTATCGGCTGACAAAAGCTTGCCTCGAGGGATGACTTTCAGTAGATCACAGTGAGGTAGCTGCTCTGCTACTTACGAAACCCTGAGCCCGAATTAGGTCATCTGCAAATATTTTAGCACACATTTCCCCACAAACATTCGGTGTGCTAAACAGGTTTAGAGGCAACACCCATCTGTCCGCGCTCCAGGCCAGTAGCAACAGCTCTTCTCGCCGGCCGTGCAAGGCAGCCGGTTACCTGAGGCCAACCAATGATCCCTGGCGTGAGGTTATCACTGTGTTTAGGTGACGGATGGCCTTGCATGTGTTCAAGTTCAACAGTCGATGTGACAGTGAATGAGGAAAGGTGCAGCTGACTCATATCGTTTCCTCATGGCCCAGTAGCATATGCTTTGCTAGTGTTTTGCTTTGCTTTGCTCTGTTAGTCCTGATGAAGGGTCTTGGCCCGAAACGTCGACAGTGCTTCTCCTTATAGATGCTGCCTGGCCTGCTGTGTTCCACCAGCATTTTGTGTGTGTTGTTTGAATTTCCAGCATCTGCAGATTCCCTTGTGTTTGCTCTGTAATTTTGGAAGATTTTGTGGACAGGCAGCATTGGAGGCATCTCTTCACTCACTGCAATAGCTACTGAATATTTTAGATGCACACAGTGTCTACATTGTAGATAGAACATAGACCAGTGCACCATTGGAACAGTCCTTCAGCCCATAATGTCTGCACTAAAAACAATGTTGAATTAAATTACATCTCTTCTGCTTTAAGAAGGCAAGATCCGTCCATCACTACCCTTGACATACACTCTTCTCATTACCACCATCATGGTAGCAATGAACCTGAAGAAGCACACTCAACAGTTTAGGAACATGTTCTCCTCTACCAGCAGATTTTTGAATGGTCCATGAACCCATGAACAACATCTGCTGTCTCTTCTCCTCACCTGCCTATTATCACCCCCGGTGCTCCTCCTCCTTTGCTTTCTTCCATGGTCCACTCTCCTCTGATTTCTTCTTCTCCAGCCCTTAATCATTTCCACCTATCACTTCCCAGCTTCTTACTTCATTCACCTTTCCTCACCCACCTGGCTTCACCTATCACCCTCTAGCTTGTACTCCTTCCCCTCTCCACCTTCTATTTCGGTTCCCTCCCCCTTCCTTTCCAATCCTTATGAAGAGTTTCAGCCCAAAATGTGACTGTTTATTTCTTTCCATAGATGCTGCCCGACCTGCCGAGTTCCTCTAACATATTGTGTTTTGCTCTGGACTTCCAGCATCTACAGAATCTCTTGTGTTATTCCTCTTTTCCACTATTATTTTTGTTATAATTCTTTTTTGTCTTGCACTGTACTGCTATCACAAAACAACAAGTTTCATGACATATGTCTTTGATTTGACATTATCAACCTGGAAGAAAGATTCTGACTGCCTACCTTATCTATGCCTCCATGAATTTTATAAATTTCTATCAGGTCTCATCTCAGATTCTGACACTGATGAGCAGATGATAAGCCTAATAAATAACCTTTGTCATCATGCATTTTTTCTTCCAGATATTTGTAGGTTGTGATAGTCCACTGAACCAAATGGTGAATTTCATCATCATTGTTTGCCTTTGTGGAAAGGTGGCTTTTGAGACCCACTGCAGATCTCATTATTAGAGATTCAGCAATGAACATGCCCCTTTCCATTCTTTGAGATGCACCCCCCCCCCAGCATCCCACTGATAACAACACCTAACCCAATCATGGGACAATTGGCATTGACCAATTAGCCTACGAACCAGTACATCTTTGAACTGCAGGAGGAAACTGGAGCATCCAAAGGAAACCGCAACACACACAGGAAGGAATGTTCCTTACCAAGGACACTGAAATTGAACTCCAAACTCTGATGCCCCAGCTGTATTGGAGGGTGATATTGAACAGCAGGGGACAAACTGGTGGAGGACTTGCATTTTGCAGATATGAAGCATAAAGCCTATCACAACGTAATCTTCAAAGGATAAGTTAATGATGTTGAGAGACATAGGAGATACAAGAGATGACTGGTGTTGGCATGTAGAGCAAAAAGTAAACTGGTGGATCTCAGCAGGTTAGTCAGCATCTGTGGTGGCAATGTGATAGTCAATATTTCAGTTTGAGCCACTGCATAGGGACTGAATTTCAACAGCAAACTCTGAATGCACACATGGAAAATTGATGACTATAAAACCTTGATATGAGATTGCAAGGACTCTTCAACTATCTATAAGAAAAGTCAAAGAATATTTCAAAGAGAATTACCAGGACCTTTAACTACCTAATCTTATAGAGTTTTTCAAGCATGTTACCAGGAAAGTTGATGAAGTCAAGATAGTGGATGTTGTCTACATGGACTTTAGCAAGGTCTTTGACAAGGTTCCGCATGGGAGGTTGGTCAAGAAGGTTCAGTTGCTTACCATCCAAGATGAGGTAGTAATTTGGATTAGATATTGGCTTTGCAAGAGAAGGCAGAGAATGGTAGTAGATGGTTGCCTCTCTGACTGCAGGCTTGTGATTAGTGGAGTGCCACAGGGACCACTACAGGGTCTTGTTGTTTGTCAACAATCTGGATGATAATGTGGTTAACTGGATCAGCAAATTTCTGGATGACACTAAGCTTGGGAGAGTAGTGGACAGTGAGGAAGACTATCCAAAGCTTGCAGCAGGATCTGGACCAGCTGGAAAAATGAGCTGGAAAATAGCAGACAGAATTTACTGTAAACAAGTGTGAGGTGTTGCACTTCTAGAGGATCAACCAGGGCAGGTTGAGCAGTGAGCAGTAGGACACTGAGGAGTGTGGTAGAACAAAAGGATCTGGGAATACAAATCCATAATTCATTGGAAGTGGCATCACAGGGGAATAGAGTTGTAAAAATGCTTTTGACACATTGGCCTTCAAAGATGAAAGTATAGAGTAGAAGAGTTGGGGTGTTATGTTGAAGTTGCATAAGAAGTTGGTAAGGCCTTACTTAGAGTACTGTGTGCAGTTTTGCCGAGCTACCTACTGGAAAGGTGTAAATAAGATTGAGAGAGTACAGAGAAAATTTACGAGGATGTGGCTGGAACTGGAGGACTTGAGTTATAAGGAAAGATTGAATAGATTAAAATTTTATTCGCTAGAATGCAAAAGATTGAGGGGAGATTTGATAGAAGTATACAAAATTATGTGAAATATAGATAGGGTAAATACAAGCAGGCTTTTTCCACTGAGGTTGGGTGAGACTACAACTAGCAGGCATGGGTTAAGAATGAAAGGGGAACATGAAGGTAAACTTCTTCACTCAGAGGGTACTGAGAATGTGGAATGAGTCACCAGTGCAAGTGGTGGATGCAGGGTTAACTTCAACATTTAAGAGAAATTTGGATAGGTACATAGATGGGAGGTGTATGGAATGGTATTGTCTGGGTGCAGGTCAATGGTTTGGCACAGACTAGATGTGTGAAGGGCACGTTTCTGTGGTTCAGTGTTCTATGACTTTCTGACTCTAAATGCAAGATGTTCTTAGTTTTGGAACTCCACCAACCCTTTAGCAAACAAAACAGCTCTATAGACTCCTGTTGGTCAAGGTCTAACACTAAATATATATGATCTAAATAAATACAGCTGGCGGGCAGTGAAGAAGACTTGACAAGTGATTGATAATTCTGATGAGTGAATTTTTCAGCAACTATAAAGTGTTTATACAACCTCGTAGTAACTATTTAAAAAACTGATCTTTATCTACAAGTGAAATTTTTGCTATACATCTTAATCTGTGAAACTCAAATGTTAAGGGCATATTGATATTCTATTTTGAATTCACCTTTTAATACTTCTATTCTGTGGAGATATTATAAGGTCAAATATTCCTAAATCATTCTTGAATTGGATAGAGGATAGATCCTCAATTTGAAGCAAAACAAACTGCAGATGCTCAAAATCTGAAACAAAAAATAAAAAAATGCTTGAAATTCTCAGCAGGTTGTTTCAGGTCATCACTTTTCATTGGTAGAACAAGAGAAGCTTTTAGTTATAGAGAGCCTGGCTAGGCAGGGTCTTTATTATTTGAAACCGAGGGAATGAGATTTGTTTAAAATCATGAGAAGCACACATAAGGTAGATGGTTACAGTCGTATCCTCAGTCTAGGGGAGACAGATATACTATGAGAGTGGAAATATTTAGAAGGTGATTTTTCCATGCAAAGGGTGCTGAATGTAAGGAATGATCTGTCAGAGGTCTTTGATTGAGGCAGGTATGATACTATCATTTAAGAAATACCTGGAGGGAGTTAGGGTCTATGGGCCAAACACAGAAGATTGGGACTAACTGGGTGGACACCATCGTGGACATGGACTCATTGGGCTGATGGGCCTGTATCACTGCTATATGATTTGAAGTGACAATAATGAACCATCTACCAGCACACTTTAGAAGTCCAATGGGATCTTTAAAATAATACTGCTGACTGCAGTTGTAAATTAAGTTTTGCAAATATAGCTGACCTTGACAGGCTACACAGCTGATATTTCATAAATAAAAATATCTCCAGGCAATGAAATATTGAGTATTTGGCCTTGAAGACTTTACAATTATGATTAACACTTGCTGATTGAAATAAAGCAGAGAAAAACTATGATGGACGTAACTTTTAAAGAAATTATACATTGAGAAACACCCAAATTTTGGGGGAGGATTAAGACACAGTGTGAATCACACTCAGGGCTGTAGGCAGTAGGAGTAATCACCTACAAAGCAGCCATATAACTGCCAAATTTCTACTTGTTATTTTTAACTCATACAAGTTAAAGACTTGCTTAGTTGTAACAGGTAATTAAAGTGTGTAGCAATGTTATTACAGCTTTTTCATTATCAGGATTCATTGAAAGTACTTTACATGCTTATGCATGGTTGAGTCTGTTCCGACAAGAACATATTGAGTCTTCCCAAACCAGAAGGTCAAGTTGAACCAGGAGATTTGATGTCTGTTGAGGGCTAGATCTGTGGTGTTCTAGACCAGCGATACAGAAGCCTACAAAAGGTCAAGTTACAACCTAGTGAAGGCCATTGTGAGACTGAAAAGACAAGTCTGTGTTAAATTAGAGCCACACAGCTGCTGTGGGAGGGTTTGTGAGCCATTACTTGCTCTAAATTGAAACCTAACAGCATAAATGGCTGCAAATCATAAACACAAGAGATGCTGCAGATGCTGGAAATCCAGAGCAACACACACAAAATATTAGAGGCATTCCACAGGTCAGACAGCATCTATGAAGAGGAATAAACTGTTGATGTCTCAAGCCAAAACCCTTCATCAGAACTGGAAAGTAAGCGGGCAAAATCCAGAAAAAAGTTGGTAGGGAGGAGGGGAAAGAATATAAACTGACAAGTAATAGGTGAAACCAGGTGAGTTGAGTTCAACTCCTTTTCTGCATGCATTGAAAATGACTATGACACTACACTGTGTAAATCCCCACAGCATGTGGCAACCCTGTGATCTCTATCTTGAAGACCAAGGGCACAACATCCTTCAAGAGGGTGAACCTCAAAAGCTGTCAGGCCCTGATGGTGCATCTGGTCATGTACTGAAAACCTGTGCTGACCAACTGGCTGTAGTATTCAAGCACATCTTCAACCTCTCACTGCTGTTGCCTCAGGTCCCCACCTGCTCCAAAAGGACAGCAAGCTTACCAGTGCCCATGAAGAACAGGGTGAGATGCCTCAATAACTATAAACTAATGGAACCAACATTTGCTCCAATGAAATGTTTGGTTATAGCCAGAATTAACTTCTAACTGAGCTAGGACCTTGTCCTGCTGTAATACACCTACTTCTGCAATCCATCTACAGCAGCCACAAACTCGCTGGCTTTTCACTCTGCTTTGGAGCACCTAGAAAACAGCAAACCATATGTCCTTTATAGCTTGGCATTCAATAGTATCATCCCAATATTAATCACCGGTCTTGTAAACCTGGGACCTCTGTACTTCCCATTGCAAATGGGTCCTCAACTTCCTGATCAAGAGACCACTGTCAGTACAGATTAGTAATATGTGCTGAATCCACTACTCTACTCTTTCCACACACACAACTGTGTGGCTAGGCAAAGTTTAAAAGTCAGTTCTAAGTTTGATTCTGACACCACTGTTGATGAAATTTCAGAAAGCAACTAGGTGGTGTGCAGGAACAAAATAAACTGGTTAAGTGGGAATGCAACAACATCCTTGCTCACATCAGGAACGCTAATGAGCTGATTGTAGATTTCAGGAAGGGGATGTCAGGAGCACACACACCAGACCTCTTTGAGGAGTCGGAGGTGACGTAGCTGAGCAGCTTAAAGTTCCTGTGTATCAGCAGCTTCTTTAGGAGTTTGAGAATATTTAGTATGTCACAAAAGTCTCTTGCCAGTTTCTATAGATTAACAGTGGAGAGCATATGACCTGGTTACATCACAATCAAGGATGGTGAAAGGTTGTAGACTCAGCTGGCACCATCATGGGCAGAGCCCTCCTGATCATTGAGGACAACTTGAAGAGGCAGTTTCTCAAGAAGACAGCATCCATTACTAAGAATCCTCACCATCTGAGACATGCCGACTTCTCATCACAGGATATCCACTCTATAAACTGGTTTGTCATTAGGTTTCTGAATGGTTTATGAATCCATGAACAATACCTCATTATTCCCTATTCTGCATAATTTATTTAATTATTTTGTCATTTATAGTAGGGTTTTCTTGTTTTTGCAGTTTTCTGATTCTATTGGTAATTAGCATATGTGGAATTTAGAAACCTTCTTGTGACAGTTTACCTAGAATCACTTGTTGATTATTAAGTAAAAGAAACTTATTCTTGGAATTGTTCAAACTTCAAAGTAAATCTATTATTAAAATACATAATTATCACTAAATATTACTTTGAGATAATTTTTCTTGCACTGAACAAAATAAATACAATATAATCAATTAAAAAACTACACACAAGGACTAACAAGAAACCAATCTGCAAAAGAGAAATGCATAAATAACAAATAATATTAATAATAAATATATAAATAACTTCGCGAACAATACCATGTGATTCTGGGGGCATGTCACCTCCTTCCTGATGGCAAAAGCGAGAGGAGAGTATGGTCTGGATGGTGTGTGTCCTTGATGATGGATGCACCTTTCTTTTGGCAGTGCTCTTTGTAGATGTGCATAATGGTGGGGAGGGCTTTTCTTGTGAACTGCCTTGCATCCACTAGTCTTTGTAAACTTTTCCATTTCTCGGCACTTCTGAGCAATTTCCATTTTACACCAAGCCATGATTCAACCAGTTAAGATACTCTCCACTGTGACTGTCAAAGTTTTTGGTGAAATGCCAAATCTGCACAAAATTCTAAGAAAGTCGAGGTGCTGCTATGCTTTCTTTGTGATGACAATTACATGCTGGACCCAGGACCCCAGGACAAACCCTTTGATATGCTAATGCCAATTAATGTAAATCTACTGACCTTCTTCACCTGAGATCCCCAAATGAGCATTGGCTCATGGACCCCCAAAGACTTCCTCCTGCAGTCAATAATCAGCTCTTTGGTTTTGCTGATGGTGAATGAGAGATCATTGTTTTGGCACCCCTCAGACAGAATTTCAATCTCCCTCCTACAGTAAATGCAAATTCACTACCACCTCTGACTTAGCTAACAACAGTAGTGTTGTCAGGAAATAAAAATATGCCACTGGAGCTGTACTTAGCCTCAAAGTCATAAGGATAAAGTGAGCAGAGCAGGGGACTAAGCACACAGCCTCATGGTGCACCTGTGCTGATGGTGATTGTGGAGGAGATGTTGTTACCAATCCGGACTAACTGGGACCTGCAAGTGAGGAAATTGAGGATCCACTAGAACAATTAGGTATCGAGGCCTAGGTGATGAGTTGGCCATACCATAGATCTGAAAGCTGTTAGAGAAGGCAGAAGGGTAATTGATGATTGACTTATAACTTCTAGTCATTTCCTTTAATAAATCCGTGTAGATATACTTTGGGAAAATTGTACACACTGAATAATGCATTGCCCAAAGTGTTGCTCCTACCTACAATTAATATTTCTGAACAAAATGTTTATTTATTTATTTTGAGATACAGAGTGGAAAAGGGCCTTCCAGCCCAACAAGCCGCACCAATTTAACCCTAGCCCAATCACATGGTAATTTACAATAAACAATTGACCCACTAAACAGTATGCCTTTGGAATGCAGGAGGAAACCAGAACACCTGGAAGAAACCCACGTGTTTTCAGATTCCTTACAGATAATGTCAAGATTGAACTGTAAACTCAGACACCCCTAGATCTTATATCAACTGCATTTGCAGTGTTCAAGTAAACACAAGCAAGATTCAAGTCAGACTGAAGGTCTGGGTAAAATGTAGTCACCAATTGTTCAATCACATATGAGACTATTCTGTTCACATCAAATTTAAAGACTATTGTAAAACACCTTTAATAATGTTTATACTGGTTTTCAAATTAGATGTTGGATGAGAAAAAAGATATGAAGAATACAATACAAGAAGTGGCTTCATCAAATTGGCTGGTTCACATTATATACAATAGAGTTACATGATTGAATCACAATAAGTTTGAATCACAAATTAGGGCATTTGCAGATCATCACAGAAGTAATTTGCATCAAGACACATTAATTTGCATTAACTCAGAATAAATTTGCATGTGTCACCAACCACTAAAGCATTGGGTACAAGAACGTTCATGCTAGAAAGTGTGATAGCAAAGTATGATAGCAGCGTGACACACAGGAAATGCGACAAAATAGCGCGTGAAATGTGGTTTTCTCACAATATTACCAGTTCTCCCATGGTGCTGTTGATGATAATTAGGAGGAAATAACATTTTATAATAATAATGATATTACATGCTATAATTTGTCATTTGGGTAAAATAGTGAAAATGCTGATTTATAGTCATTGGATGTGTCAAAAATGTTTTTAATTATGTGTTTCTATGGGAACTTAGTGATGAGATGCACATATTCTGACTGTTTTCTGTATAAACGGCAAATAATAACCTTAATCAGAAAAAGTCACCTCTGGGATAATGACATCAGATTTTGACCTTTTTAATAACAAAAGCAAAAACATCTGGAAACACTCAATAGGTCAGGTATCATCTGCGGAAAGAGAAGATGCTTCTTTAAAATCAGGAAAATGCCAATTCACAGTTCAAATAAACCGTTCTGGATCTTGAATGCAAATTCAGTTTCATAGACATGACACACCAAGTATTTCCAAAATATTTGGATTTTATTTCAAATCTATTTTTTTTTCATTTTCATTGGAAAAGTACACCAGCAGGTAAAATGGCAGACAGAATTTAATGCAGACACATGTGAGATGTTTCACTTTAGCAGGACAAACCAGTGTAGAACTTACAGAGTGAACAGTAGGGAATTGAATTGGTGCAGGAGAACAAAGGTATCTGGGAATACAGATCCACGATTCGTTGAAAGTAGCAACACAGGTAGATAGGGACGTAAAGAAAGCATCTGGCACATTAGCCTTCATTAGTCATTTGTGAGGCCAGATTTGGAGCATTGTGTGCTGTTCTGGTCACCTCCCTATAGGAAGAATATCAATGCTTGAAAGATTGAAGAGAAAATTTATAAGGATGTTGCAAGGACTTGAGGACCTGAGTTATAGAGGAAGGTTAGATAGACATTAATCCACGAAGTGTAGGAGATAGTGGGGAGATCTGATAGAAGTATACAAAATTATGAGGGTTATGGATAGTGCAAATGCAAGCAAGTTTTTTTCCCTGCGACTAGAACTAGAGGTCAGGGTGAAAAGTGAACTATTCAATGGGAAAATTTGTTCAAAGTTCAAAGCAAATTTATTATTAAAGTATACATAATCATATAATACCTTAAAATTCATTTTTGTGGGCATTCACAGTAGATAAAAATACAATAGAATGAATGAACAACTACAGACAATGACTGACAAGCCACCAAGGTGGGGGTGGGGTGAAAGAAAGAAAGAGACAGACAGGCAGACTGAGAACATGAGTTGTGGAGCACTTGAAAGTGAGGTCCATAGGTTGTGAGATCAGTTCAGATTGAGAGTGAGTCCATGCTGGGTCAGAAGCTGATGACTAAAGGGTAATAACTGTTCCTGAGCCTGGAGCGGTGGGACCAAAGGCTCCTGTACCTCCTGTCCAATGGCAGCAGCAAAAAGAGAGCCTGGATGATGGGGTCCTTGATGATGGACACTGCTTTCTTGTAACAGTGGTCCTTGTCATGCCTTCTTTGTGATGGCTCATGTGCTGGTCCCAGGACAGATCTTCTAATACGATAATGCTAGGCTGTTGAAAGTCTGAGGGGGAGCTTCTTCACTCAGGGCAGTGCGAGCATGGAATGAGTAGTGGAGATGGTTGCAAAGTTTCAAAATTTAAGAGAAGTTTGGATAAGTACTTGGATGAGAGGATACAAGGGACCTTTTTCTGGATGCAGGGAGAATGGAATCAGAATCAAGTTTAATATCACAGGTACGTCATGAACTTTTTTGTTTTCCAGCAGCAGTACATTGCAATACATAGTACACGTATTGCATAGGACTAGTCAGGAAAACAGGTCAACATGGACTGGATGGGCTGAGTGGTCTGTTTCTGTTCTGTAGTGCTTTGTGTCTCTATGATTATTCGACCTATCAGCTTTTGCTCTACATATTATAATGAAGCAAACATGGAATTGTTCATCCACCATGCCTGGCGGCAAGGTAATGTAGCAGTTAGCACAAAGTTTTACAGCACCAGTTGTAGCACCGGGCTTTGATTTCACACTATCTGTAAGGAGGTTGTACGCTCTCCCAGTTACTGTGTGCATTTCCTCTGGGTGTTCCAGTTTGCTTCCACATTGCAAAGAGGTACGGTTAGTATTAGTGAATTATGGACGTGCTACATTGACAAGAGACACACGGTGCCACTGGGCTGCTCAGCACACTCTCTGCTGATTTGACTTGATGCAAACAAAGCAGTTCACTGTACGTTTTGATGTACGTGTGACAAATTTAGCAGAATTTTCACCTTTATCAATGTACTTCAAAGGATCATTACAACAGAACCTGATGCTGAATAACATCTAGCTTAATAGATTTCAACTAATATTTTAGGAGGGGAGAGAGAGAGAGAAAGCTGGCAGAGTGTAGTGTGCAGAGAAAAAGAAATACATCAGAAAATTGTAACAAAAACAGCTTGAAGTACAGAGCACTTGCAAGAAGAGAAGCGGAGTCAATGTTCCCTCATCAGCCGAAACTCCTGATTGAGTTTCTTTCGCTGCTCTAGCTGCTTGACCTGTTGAGTCTTCTTCTTAAGCCCTGCATCCATATTGAGGAATATGCTGTTGATAGCACCTTGTCCTAGGCCAGCCTTTCAATTCATTGCCAGGTGTATCCCATCTTTGAAGATCCTTCCTCTCCCAGCGATGAGGTCTTTGGAGCATATGCTGGATTTTCTGTAGCGATGAACTTTTATGAGATGGAGTTACTAGCCCCATACCCAACCCTCTTTTCACAGCCAGGCTTGGCACCATCCATGGCAGAGTTTCACTGTCTGCATGTTCACTCTGACAGAAGCATTGTGCAAGCCTCCCTCCTCAATGTGCTGAAAAGCAAGCAGTCGTTCTCTGCCACTCAAGATAAGCCAGAGTAAGCTCAAAGTTGTAAGTAATTTTTTTACCCAAATACATATGTCACCATATACTAGTCAGAGATTAATTTTCTGGCAAGCATTCACAATAGAACAAAGAAATACAATAGAATCAATGAAAAACTGCACATAAAGACTGACAAGCAATCAATAAGCAAAAGAAGACAAATATAAAAAAAACAGCAAGTCAGGCAGCATCTATTCTTCTCACACCGATTACCCCTACTGCGGCATTGGCTCACCAGAGTCCTCAGTTCTGGGCCAAAGGTTCTGGCTTCTGCTTTCACCAAACAACCTCCTCCATCTTTGAGGCAAAGATCCTCCCTCTCCCAGGGATGAGGACTTGAGCTTCTGGTGGCACTTGTGTAGCTTTGTATTTTTCATGGAATGGGGTCAGTAGCCCCCTGCCCTCCTCTTCTCACCCTCCTCCTTCCACAGCTCCAGCATTTTCTGTTTGGTTTTGTATTTCCAGAATTTGTACATTTTATTCCAGTGACTTAACCGTAATTGTGAGAGACTAGGAAAGAAAGCGTTCGAAGAAATCAGGGCATCACCATTCACAAAACACAATATTCAAGTACAACTAATAATTAGGAAGGCACTTTGAATGCCGGGGTTTATTTCAAATAAGGATAATATCCAAACGTAAGCAAGCCTTGGCATTTATAGCCAGAGTATTTGTGAGAGGATACCTGGAAACCCGCTGTTAGCATTGTAAGTACATGCTGGTATTTATGTATTAAGCATATTTTATTCACATATGTACTTTAACCTCTGACTTTATTTTTTATATAATTATTTAAAATTGTCAAATGTTTTTTTGTTGTTGCATGCCATGCCGTGTAAATGTATGCGGTGAATAAAGTTAATCCTTGCTCTCTGATCCTTGAATTTTGTGTTCAGCCAGGATTTACAGATTTGGCTTTAAAACCTCTGCCTTTTCTTTCTCAAAACATTAATGAGGTTTGACATGTCACTGAGCATTCCAACAACCTTTTGCAGATTTGCTGTAGAGAGTATCCTGACTAGTTGCATCATATTCTTGGTCAGCAATTTGAATTGCAGGATCATAAGTTGTTGCAGAGAGCAGTGCCCACAGCTCAACACATCATAGGCACATCACTTCCCACCATTGGTAGATCTACAGGAGACACTACAGGAAACAACATCTATCATCAAAGTTCCCCACTAGTCATACTATACCATGTGTTTACAGCTGCCACTGGACAGGAGGTACTGAAATTCAAAGCCCATAATCACCAAGTTTTCGGTGTTGTAGCTTCTAGAACAGCTATTTCCCTTCATCCTTTCGGTTCTATAGCCAAACTGCACAAAACTAATCGCTACTTCAGTACAGCAGAATTCTGACCATTTAGATCACTTTTTATGTTGTTGATTGTATCCAATTTCAGTTTATCTTGTGAATGTTGCTCACCTGATTCTGTGGTGTTTCTGCAAACAAGCTTTCCATTGCCCTTGTGCATAGATATAATGGGATGTATGACAATGTAATGACTTTGATTCACCTTGAAGATTTAATAGGTTTAGATGAACGAGTGGTTCTGTGCAAAAAGATCAGGCCTATGTTGCGTGGAGTTAAGAACTATGAAAGATGATCAAATTGAAACACAGCATTTTGAGGGGATGTAGCAACGTTGCAAGGATGGGAATTGGTGTGGATTTCAGAACTTCGGAATGTGGTTTCAGAGTACGAGCTTGTTCATCTAGGAAGCATATTAAGATGAAGTTCTTTTGTCAGGGAGTTAGAAATCTTTGAAAAATTCAGACTGCAGTGAAGTCTGATCACTCACATGGCTAGTTTTCTGGACCATCAACAAAATGTGGAGATTAGGAAGGTAAGTAGAATGCTAGCAAATGATCAGACCAGTCAGGATTTGTATGGGTGGATATCACCACACGACTGTAAGACAAAGGAGCAGAATTAGGCCATTCAGCCTATTAAGTCTCCTTTGACATTCCATTATGGCTGATTTATTATCCCTCTCAACCCTGCCTTCTCCCCATAGCCTTTAATGCTCTTACTAATCAAGAACCTGTCAACCTCTAAATATACCCAACAATGTGATCTCCACAGCCATCTGTGGCAATGAATTCCTCAGGTTCACCACAGTCTGGCTGAAGAAATTCCTCCTCATCTCTATCCTAAAGGGACATCTTTCTATTTAAAGGGTGTGCCCTTTGGTCCTAGACTTCCTCATGATAAGAGACATCCCCTCCACATCAACTCATCTAGCATGTTCAATATTCAATAGGTTTCCATGAGATCTCCCATCATTTTCAAGAAAACTTATAACACAGTTCTGTTCCTGAAGATTATGTTCTTGAGTTCTCTTGGAATTTCCTGGCTTAAGTACTGTTGGGATTATTTCTAATACAGTCAATATCTATTGTGAGCATAGGGTGGGGGGTACGGCAGGTGGAATAAAAGGGAGCACATAAAATTAAGTAAAAATGTAAATATTATGATTTTTTAAAGCTAAGCCAAGCTTTTCAAAGACACTTTACCATATTGTGGATCTGCATGTGTTAAACTTAATTCTTCTGAGATTTATTTTTGGAAAGCAACAGGAATCCCAAATCATGCTTGCTAATCATGGTATTTTTGTGTAAGTGTGACTCACAGTATCCCGACTTAAATGCTGATCCAATTACAAAAGCCAGCATTTGAAACAGAGTGAACCTCTATACCTATCACAATAGTTGACAGACAAAGCAAAAAAAAGCTAAATGTTGGACATTTGAAAATAAAACAGAAAATGATGGGAATTTTTATCTATTCAGGTGGTGTTAATGGAGGGAATCTTTTCAAGGTCATTCACTTGGATCAATGTGTATCTTTCTCACTCTACAGTGTTCAGCATTTCCAGTATTTTGAGTTTTATAGAGCAGAGATGAGCACAGCACTGGAACAGGCCTTTCAGCCCACAATGTTATGCTGAACCAAATAAATTAGTAATCAAATACCAACTAATCTCCTCAGCCTGTAGGAGCCTGTATGTCCATATCCTTCTGTGTTTCTCAAATTTATGTAACTATCTAAATGTCTCTTGAATGTGCATAATGCATCTGCCTCTACCAGGCAGCGCATTCCAAGCACCCATTAGTCTGTGTAAAAAAACCTGTCCCTCAGATCTCCTTTGAAATTATCCCATCACCTTATATGTATGCCTTCTGGTTTTAGACATTTCAACCCTGGGAAAAAGGATACTGTCTGTATACTCTATCTATGCCTATCCTAATTTTATTAGCCTCTATCAGATCTCCCCTCAGCCTCCGCCACTCCAGAGAAAACAACCCACATTGCCCTCCAATCCATGTAGCGTCCTGGTAAACCTCCTCTGCAGCTCTCCAAAACCTCTGTATCATGTCTATAATTGGGTGACTAGAACTGTATACAATATTCCATATGTAGCCTAATGAGAGGTTTATAAAGTTATAAACTTCTTAACTTTTGAACTCAATGCTTTGACTAACACAGGCAAGCATTCCCTATGCCTTCTAAACCACCCTATCAAACTGTGTAGCTACTTTCAGGGTGTCTTTAACTTGGACCCCAAGATTCTTCTGCTCATCAGTGGTGTTAAGGGTCTCTTTATATTTGACCTGCCAAGGTGCAACACTACACACTTGTTCAGGTTAAGATTCATCTGCCATTTCTCCACTCATATGTGCAAATGATCTATATCCCACTGTACTCTTTGCCAGATTTCTATGCTATCCACGTTACGACCAATCTACATATCATCTGCAAACTTACTAACCTCCTCTTCTGCATGTTCATATATGTCATTTATATACATCACAAATAGCAGAGAACCCAGGACCCTGCAGAACGCAACTATCGCAGACCTCCAGCTAGAGTAAGTCCCTTTGACCACTACCTCTGCCTTCAAAGGGGCCAGCCAGCTCAGAATCTAAATGGCCAATTCACCATTGATCCAATGAATCTTACTCTTCTGGATGAGCCTCCCATGACGGACCTTGTCAAATACCTTATGAAAATCCATGTAGAGAACATTCACCTTCAGCAATCACCCTTGTCAATAAACTCAATCAAGTTAGTAAGAGACGACTTGACCCGATCAAAGCCATGCTGGCTCTCCATGATTAGGCTGGGGTTTTCTAAATGTTCATAAATGCTATCCTAAGAATTCTCTCCAGTAACTTCCCTGCCACTGATGTGAAGCTCACTGGTTGGGGGATTCCAGCATTATCCCTGGTTCCCTTCTTAAACAATGGAACAACATTAGCGACTTGCCAGTCCTCCAGAATCACACCAGTGGCTGGACAGGACATGAGATTGCCTCAGCAATCTTTTCTCTTGCCTCTCTCAATAACCTGGGTTATATCCCCATCAGACCTTGGAGACTTAGCTACCTTAATGTTCTTTAAAAAGACATAATACTACTTTCTCCTTTATCTCAAAGTGCTCTGGCTTATCAATACTCTCAGCACTGATCACCTTACCCTCTACACACAAAATGCTAGTGGAACACAGCAGGCCAGGCAGCATCTATAAGGAGAAGCACTGTTGACGTTTCGGGCCGAGACCCTTCGTCAGGACTAACTGAAAGGAAAGATACTAAGAGATTTGAAAGTAGTGGGGGGAGGGTGAAATGTGAAATGATAGAAGACCGGACAGGGTGGGATGAAGACTGGAGGGGGTCGAGTTCTTAGCTTCATCCCACCCCCTCCGGTCTTCTCCTATCATTGCGCATTTCACCCTCCCCCCACTACTTTCAAATCTCTTAGTATCTTTCCTTTCAGTTAGTCCTGACAAAGGGTCTCGGCCCGAAACATCGACAGTGGTTCTTCTTATAGATGCTGCCTGGCCTGCTGTGTTCCACCAGCATTTTGTGTGTGTTGTTTGAATTTCCAGCATCTGCAGATTTCCTCGTGTTTGCACCTTACCCTCGAAGTCCTTCTCCTTGGTAAATACTGAAGTAAAGTACTGAAGAAAAACTTTACCTAAATCCTCTGCATCCAAGTTAATGTTACCCTCTCCCTAGTTATTCCAATGCTCTTGATGTAGAATCCACTCCAGAATATAGAATCCCTTGGGATTCCCTTAAATCTACTTGCCATGAACTTCTCATGGCCCATCCTGCTTTCCTAATTCACTTCTTGAGGTCTTTTCTGGCTTCTTTATAATCCTCAAGGGCTTCTGTTTGATTCTAGCTTCCTAAGCTCTTTTTCAATTATTTCTCACATATGGTTTAACACTACTAATAACACTTATTTTTAGACAAGCTACAAATTTAGTAGAGCCACAAGAGACTGAGATGCTGTTAACTGGAGCAAACAGTGAGCTGCTGGAGAAGTTCAGTGGGCAAGAGAGCACCTGCAGAGAGGAATAAACAGTAAGTGTTCTTAGAGGAAGGGTCCTGACCTGAAAGCATTTCCTTCTTCAGAAGTTGCCTTACCCACCAAATTTATCCAGAAGCTTTCTATTTGCTACAATCTCAGTGGTTGGGGCCAGATACAAAATACTCCAACATGTCAATTGTCAAACAAGTCTTCAACCTCTCATATCAGTATCAAGCTTTGCCATTGGCCCCAGTTTCACTTTTTTTTTGTCTCAATAGTCTTCTTTACCCTCTGATGTGTTTTACACTCCCTTGTGAAACTCCCACTCCAACTTAATTTTCGAAGTTCAAAATTTAAGAAAAGTTCACATTTAAGAAAACCCAATGTGTGAAAATAGAATAAATTGTGCAAACAAATTGTTAGTTAACAAATAACACACAAAACATGAACTACAGAGATCCTCCTGAAAGTAAGTCCACAGCCACAGAGCCACGCAAGATTCTGGAGGAACTCAGGCAGCATCTATGGAGAAGAATAAATAGTCAACTATTTCGGGCCGAGACCTTTCATCAGAACTGTTGACTGTTTAATCCTCACCATAGATGCTGCCTCACCTGCTGAGTTCCCCCAGCATTTTGTGTGTGTTCCTCTGGATTTCCATCATCTGCAGAGTCTCTTGTATTTATGATTTGCTGCTCAACCTGCTAAGTTTGTCCAGCAGATTGTTTGTTGCACCAGATTCCAGCATCTGCAGTTCTTTGTGTCTTTGAGTCTTCAAGTCATAGAACACTACAGCATAGAAACAAGTCATTTAGAAAGTCTAGTCCATGCCAAACTATTACTTTGCCTCATCCCATCAACCTGCAGCCAGTCCATATCTGTCCAAACCCCTCCCATCCTTATACCTATCCAAATTTCTCTTAAATGTTGAAATCAAACCCACATCTACCTCTTCTTCTAGCAGCTCTTGGCACATTGTCTCTTTGTCTTCTTAATATAGGTGGGTGACGGTTGACAGACTTGCCTCTTACTTTACTGACAAGGGTTTTAAACCATACCATGACCCAACTGTGTACAAGCTTTTTGAGCTATCTATTATAGATCGCAAGACTGTATGCAAAGACCATAATATTTGTTTTGTTTCTTGCAGTCCACAATTGAAATCTCTGGTCCCTAGCAAAACACCATCTACATCCTTTTTGTATCATAATCTAATCAGAGCTAGCCAGATCCAAAGACAATACTCAACCTGAAGCTGAACCAGGATTTTATATTTAATAAGTGGATTTTGGTTAATTGGGCTATCAGTTGGCAAGAAATATGCAGGCAAGTCAGAAACTGTTTTACTCAGTGTGGATTCAAGCAATCAGATTACAAGATGCCAGAATGAGCCAGGAGTGAAAATGAAACGTTTTCACTATTTCAACTAACTAGGAACTACAAAGAATTTGAAGGTATCAACAATTAACTTCAATGGGACAATGAAAGTAAAAACTTGGAGGATGCAGTCATCATTGTCTTTTTTACAATTCCATGAAACTTCAGTTAATTGGGGCAGCCGCTTAATAGGGCCAAAATATTTCCTAATTAATCCACTTTATACAGTGCCTATAAAAAGTATTCACCCTCTTTGGAAGTTTTCTTGTTTTATTACTTTACAACATTGAATCATAATGGATTTAATTTAGCTTTTTTTGACACTGATCCATAGAAAAAAATCATTTTCCTGTCAAAGTGAAAACAGATCTCTACAAAGTGATCTAAATTAATAACAAATATAAAACATAAAGTAATTGATTACATAAGTATTCAGCCCTTTCAAGTATTTAGTAGATGCACCTTTGGCAGCAATTACAGCCTTGAGTCTGAGTGAATAGGTCTCTATCAGCTTTGCACATCTGGACATTGCAATTTTTTGTCCCATTCTTCTATACAAAACAGCTCAAGCTCCATCAGATTGCATGGGGATCATGAGTGAACAGCCCTTTTCATGTCCAGCCACAAATTCTCAATTGGATTGAGATGTATATATATGGAGAGCTGAGAGAGTTTCAGTGCTGGAGATATTCAATATCAATGAAGTGTGTTGCAATATCAACCTGTTAACACATTACAAAACCGGGAGATAATAAAGAGGAGGAGAGGGTAAAAGGTTATAAACTGAGTGGGCAAAGACAGTGGAATATAATATAGGGTGGGGGGGAGAAATATAAGGTCATCCACTTTGGTAGGTTTCTTCCATATGCTCCAGTTTTGCAAATTCCAAAAGATGAGTCTGTATGTTAATTGGGTGTAATTGTATGGCACAGGATCTTAGGGCTGGAAGGGCCTGTTACTCTACTGTATCACTATATTTTTAAAAAAAAACAGAAATGTAGATTAACAGATTATTCTCAAATGAGAGAAAGGAGGTTATTGGTATTTGGAGGGACCTGGGTTTCCTGTATGATTCCTTGAAAGTCAACAGTTAAGCCATTAGAAAGGCAAATAGTCTTTAGTACAGGAGGAATTGAGCATAGGAGTAAGGACATTTTACGGGACTATACACTCAGTGGCCACTTTATTAGGTATACCTACACATTAATGTAAGTATCTAAATCAGCCAAACATGGGGCAGCAACTCAATGCATAAAAGCCTGCAGACATGGTCAAGAGGTTCAGTTGTTGTTCAGACCAAACTTCAGAATGGGGAAGAAATATAATCTAAGTGACTTTGATCATGAAAAAATTGTTGGTGCCAGATGGGGTGGCTTGAGTATCTCATAAACTGCTGAACTCCTGGGATTTTCATGCACAACAGTCTCAAGAGTTTACAGCGAATAGTGTGACAAACCAAAAAAATACATCCAGTGAGTGGCAATTCTGTGGACAAAAATATCTTGTATTTTTACTGCCTTGTATTGTATGAGAGAGGTCAGAAGAGAATGACCAGTCTGGTTCAAATTGACATGAAGGTGAAAATAACTCAAATAACCATGCATCACAATAGTGATGTGTAGGAGAGTATCTCTACATGCACGTCGAACCTGGAAGCAGAAGCCCATAAATAGGCACTCATGGGCCACTTTATTATAGGGTATGGCAAGCACTAAATAAAGTGGTCACAGCGTGTAAGGTATGCATGTAAAGTGAATTTCAACACTGCAGTCTTCTGCTATGTTTGGTGGTGGAACTGGCCTGTAATTGCAGTCAGAGCTTCAGAACAGTCTGGCTGAAGAGCAATGCCAATGGATCAGTCTGACAGTTTTCTCGTCTTGTTTCCTGGTGCTACAAGTCTGGCACTGAAAGGAGAATTTGCACATCAACAACTGATACCTTGCCCCAAGAGAGATCTGGATGTATTGCTGTTTAACTCAAGCTGTGAGAATTAGTTTCCTTTCAAACTAATACATTGTTAGAAGATTAGCATTTAAAGATAATAACATGGGCTGAATCTCTCAAAGGAAAGATTGAAACTCAGGCAATTTCATTCAAACGAGAGAACCTTTCCTCATACTTACATGCAAAAATAAACAGATACAGAAATGCCAAAAATAAAAGAAAATGTTTGTTACTGAAAATGAAAACTGTGGCAAGAATTAAAAGTATTACATTTAATAATCCATACCTCAATACAACAATACCATGATCATTTTGCATGGCATAAATTTTGGGTTTTAATTTTGTCCTAATCGTGTTATTTTTGTAAAATACATTTAATTTTGCTTTCTTCTGGTGAGGTTGTATCACTATTGGTATGTGCCTGTGATGCTGCGGTAAGCCAGTTTTTCATTTTACTGCTGCGTATAATAACCGTGACCCTGCCTCATCAGGTGATTGATATGTTCGTGGCCTAAGGTAGAAGGAAAAAACTTTAGAAAACTAGCACATTTAATTTTCAACATAGTCTCCTACACTTACACACTTAGTCCAGCAGTCGTGGAACATATGGATCTTGGACCTCCAGAAAGTGTCCACAGCATGGGTGATTGATAAGTTTGTGGCCTAAGGTAGAAGGAGGTGAGCTATACAGCTCTTGTTACATGCTCATGCAGGTCAACTCTTTGAGTGATTAGGCAGAAAGTTTGAAGTTAATAACTCATCATCAGGGGCGATGCATAAATTTGTGGCCTAAGGTAGAATGAGATGAGCTATTAACTTCAAGCCTTCTGCATAATCACTGAAAAAGTTGACCTGCATGTGCACGTAACGAGAGCTATATAACTCATCTCCTTCGACCTTAGGCCATGAATGTATCTATCACCCATCTGTGAGCACTTTCTGGAGGTCCAAGATCCGTAGGCTCCAAGACCGCTGGACTAAGTGTGTAAATGTAGGAGGGGACTATGTTGAAAAATAAATGTGCTAGGTTTTCTAAAATTGACTCCTTCTTCCTTAGGCCACAAACATATTAATCATCCCTCATATTTTATTACTCTCTTTTTGTACTACTGATTTAATTTAATTTTATACATGTTTATCATTGGAATTAATCATTTTTAAGTTATGTATTGCAATGTACTGCTGCCACAAAACTTTTCATGACATTAAAACTGATATTAGACTGGATTCTGATTTTGACTTTTTGACTGTGAGTTTGATGTGAGTTTGTTATAAATGTGCTTCTAAGAGAAAGGGGTATGGACAGCAGAGGATAAAAATGAAGTGCCAGGTATCAATCATGCATATGACATCCACTGCCCTGAAATACCACACGTTGGTGATCTCATTGAAAACAGTGCATGTTGTGGGTCTCTTATTCCAGTGGTGATGTGTACATGGCTGCTGAGGTGTATATTAAGGAATACATTGTGATCCCTGCTCCCAAAATTGCCCTGACAGCACTGATATCCAGCACACCACCACCTCAGCTGCATTATTTAGCTTTTGTTTGTGCATTTGAAATCCAGAGGCGTGTGAAAACTATTAAAGTTGAATTTTTAAAAAATAAAGCTACATTAAAAAAGGCACTTGAAGACACATGTAATTAAATATTAAAAATTAAGGTAAAAAGAACATAAGAACTCAGAAACTGAAACTTTCCCTGTCATTCTTTATGATGTTGGCTAATCTATGCTGGCCTCAACTGCTCATCGGTGCTAGTTCTGTGTGCTTAATTCTTTCATTGTTCAAAGATAACTTCACTCAAATTCATCTCATCTCAAACCCATTTTGAACTCTTTCCACAACCAATGGACTCACTTTCAAGGACTCTTCATCTCATGTTCTCAATATTTAGTTGCTTGATTGTGTATTTATTTGGGGGGGGGGGGGGGGGGTGTGTGTGTGTGTGTGTGTGTGTGTGTGTGTGTGTGTGTGTGTGTGTGTGTGTGTGTGTGTGTGTGTGTGTGTGTGTGTGTGTGTGTGTGTGTGTGTGTCTGTGTGTGTATTTATTTTTTTTGGATTTGCACTAGCTGTTTGTCCATAGTGTTGGAAGTGGTCCATCAGTGATTCTATGGTGTTTCTTGTATTTACTAAGGATGCCCACAAGAAATTGAATCTCAGGGTTGTATATGGTGACATATATGTACATTGATAATAAATTTAATGTGATATATGAGATTTTTCCAGCTACTCCTTAAATGGTTCCAATGATTGAGCTTCCATAGCCTGCTGGGGTAGAACGTTCCAGAGATATACCACCCAGAAGATACATAGGCCTGAATGGACATACCATCATGCTTAGGTACAGCTTCTATTCTGCTCTTATCAGATTCACTAACAGACTTCTTCTACGATAAGCTGGCCTCTTCATCTCACAATCTACCTCATTATGATTTTACACTTTATCTCTTACCTGCACTGTACTTTCCATGTAGGTTTTACACTTTATTCTGCATTGTCACGGTGTTACCTAAATGCACTGTGTAATGATTTGATCTGTATCAGCAATATGCAAGTCAAGATTTTCATTGTTTCTTAGTACATGCAACAATAATAAAATACAAATTTCAAAGTAAATTTATAATCAAAGTACATTAATGTTACCATATAGAACCCTGAGATTCATTTTCTTGTGAGCATAATCAATAAATCCATAATTGAAGCAATGAAAGATCGCTCCAACCAGTATTGGTTCGACCAGTATGCAAAAGACAACAAACATTGCAAATACAAAAAGAATGTAATAATAATAATAATAAATAAATAAATAAATAAATAAACAATAAATGTCAAGAGCATGAGATAAAGAGTCCCTGAAAGCGAGTTCATAGGTTGTAGGAGCATTTCAATGATGGGGCAAGTGAAGTTGAATGAAGTTATTCCCTCTCATTCAAGAACCTGATGTTTGAGGAGTAATAACTGTTCCTGAACCTGGTGGTGTAAGTCCTGGGGCTCCCATACCTTTTTTCAGATGGCAGTAGCAAGAAGAGAGCATGACCTGGGTGGTGTAGGCCCCTGATGATGCAAGTGACACTTCGTGTAGATGTGCTAAGTGGGGGGATGGCTTTACCCATGATAGATTGGACCATATCCACCACTTTGTGTAGGAGTTTCCATTCAAGGACATTGGTGATTCAAGCTGTGATGCAGCCAGTCAATATACTCTCTAGTACACATCTACGAAAGTTTGCCAGTTTTGGATGTCATGTTGAATCTTCACACATTGCTAAGGAAGTAGAGGTGCTGCTTACGTACTTCATAACTGCACTTATGTGCTGGGCCCAGGCCAGTTCCTCCGAAATACTAACTCCAAAGAATTAATATTAAAGTTACTGACCCTCTCCGTCTCTGGCCCACTGATGAGGACTGGCCCATGGATCTCTGGTTTCCTTCTCCTGAAGTCAATAATCAGCTCCTTAGTCTTGCTGACATTGAGTAAGAAGTTGTTGTTATGGCACCATTGAGCCTGATTTGCAACGTCCCTCCGATATGCTGATTCTTCCCCTGATTCAGCTCAGTGGCATTTTCAGCAAGCTTGAAAATGGAATTGGAGCTGTACTTAGTCACCCAGTCATTAGTATAATGCAGCTGGAGAAACTTCTGGTGCACCCATGCTGATGGAGATTGTGGAGGAGTTGTCAATCCAAACTGACTGGGATCTGCAAGTGAGGAAATCAAGGATCCAATTCCACAAGCTGATATTAAAGCTAAGGTCTGAAGATTATTGATTAGTTTTTAGGGGTTAATGGTTTTGAATGCTGAGCTGCAGTCAATATAGAGCATCCTGATGTATGCACCCTTACTGTTCTGGTGTTCCAGAATTGAGTGAAAAACCAATGAGATGGCACCTGTTGTGGACTTGTTGCAAATCGGCAAACTGGAGCAGATCCAAGTCACTTCTCAGGTAGGAGTTGATACGTTTCATTACCAATCTCTCAAAACTCTTCATCACAGTAGATGCAAGTGCTACTGGATAATAGTCTTTGAGGCAGGTTATCACATTCTTCTTAGTCACCAGTATATTTGAAGCCAGCTCGAAGCAGGTGGATTCCGCAGACTGACTCAGAGAGAGGTTAAACATCTTAGGGAACACTCCAGCAGACCATAAGACATAGGAGCAGAATTTGGCCCATCGAGTCTGCTCCACCATTCGATTATGACTGATCCTTTTGACCCCCTCCTCAGCCTTCTTCCAGTTCATCAACACAAGTCTTTAGTACTTGGCCACGTAGCCCATCTGGGCTAGACACATTTCAAGAGTTCGCCCTTCTGAAGGCTACTCACATATTCGCCTCAGAGACTGAAATCACTGGATTTTCGAGCGCTGTGGAAGTTTGTGATGGCACTTCCATGTTTTGATGATCAATGTGAACGTTGAATGCATTAAGCTCAATTGGAAACAAGGTCCTATGTCGCTTGATTTAACATTTTAAGAGGCGATAGCATTCAAGCCTTGTCACAACTGTTGGGCATCCTTCAATGATTCGAGTTTGCTCTGGAGCTGCCTCTTCCCCCATGAGATGGCTTTGAGGACAATGCACCGAAACCAATACAAAAGTAAATTTCTACATCCCTTTGACCTCTCCTTTGGAACTGGAATTGTTTATTATTGCCACATTTATAGTGGTACAGTGAAAACCGTGTTTTGCATACTGCTCACACAGATCAGATCAGTACACAGTGCATTGAGGTAGTTCAAGGTAAAACAACAAAAGAATGCAAAATAAAGTTTAATTGCTATGGAGTAAATCCCTACCCTAGGAAAACTTGACTTATGGACATCTTTTACATGCAAATAAGCATTTGAGAAATGACAGAATGCATTTTCCTACTCTGCATGGCTGCAGGCATTCTCTGCCTGATGGAAACAGGGCCTTCTCCCCCTCAGATCTACAATAATTGCATGTTATTATCTTCTCAGACGATCTGTCCTGGGTCCATTACAGAGAAAGCAGGGCAGTGCCTTTATTTGCTTAGAAGTTCAAGAAGATTTGGCATGTCATCTAAAACCCTGTCAAACTCCCATGTATGTGTGAAGGAGTACATATTTACTGGTTGCATTGTGGTCTGGTATGAAAAAACGCCAATGCCCTTGAATGGAAAAGCCTACACAGATTAGTGGATATGCCCCAGTCCATCACGGGTAAAGCCCTCCTCACTACTGAGCACAGCTACATGAAGCGATGTCACAGGAAAGCAGTAGCCATTATCAAGGACCCCCCACCATCAAGACACCATGCTCTCTTCTCACTGCTGCCATCAGAAAGAAGATACAGGAGCCTCAGGACCCACACCTCCAGGTTCAAGCCCTCACGCCATCACAGCCCTGCTCCCACAACATACAGACTCACTTTCAAAGACTTTTCAGCTCATGTTGTTAATATTTATTGCCATTGTTATTACTATTTTTTCCTCTTTTTTTTGCATTTGCTCGGTATATTGTCGTTTGCTGATTGGCTGTTTGCCCACCCCGTTGTGTGCAGCTTTCACTAATTCTATTCTGTTTTTGTATTTACTAAGAATGCCCACAAGAAAATGAATCTCAGGGTAGTATATGGTGAAATATATGTACTTTGATAATATATTTACTTTGAAGTTTGAATTGGGGGGGGTGCTGGTCGGGAGGCACGGAGCAGTCTCCCTCATTCACTTACTGAGTCAGTGTGGCAGCAGACAACCAATGCTCTTGCACCGGTTTGCTCTCCCTTGACAGCTGTTCCTGCAGGCCTCCACACAACGTTCATTAAACTCTGACATATGAATTGTTGTTAGGAACAGAACCCCATCATAACCTGGGGACTACCTGCATCAGCACTCCGTTCAATCAGAATCAAGAGTATTAACACTGACAAATGTGAAATTCACTTTAAGACAGCAATATGATACAATACACAAAACATTACTGTAAGCTACATAATAAATAAACAAAAAAAATAAACAAGTAGCACAAAAAGAGAGCAGAATAGTATGGTAGTGTTCATGGACCATTCAGAAATCTGGTATTAGAGGTGAAGAAGCTATTTTTAAATGTTGAATGTGCATGTTGTGGCTCATGCATCTCCTCCCTAATGGTAGCAATGAGAAGATGGCATATCCGAGGGGACAGGGGTCCTTAATGATGGATGCTGCTGATTTGAGGCATCGCTTTTTGAAGATGCTCTTGATGCTGGTAAAGTTGGTTCTCATGATGGAGCTGGATGAGTGTACAGCTCTCTGCAGCTTTTTACATTCAGGTACGTTACAGAGTCCACACTAAAAGATGATGTAATCAGCGATAATGCTCTCCATGGTGCATCTGTACAGATTTGCTTGACACTTTAGTGACATATCAACTCTCCTTAAACCCTTTATGAAATATAGTTGCTGTGTGCTTTCTTTGTAATTGCATCGATATGTTGGGCCCAGGATAGATCTTCAAAGATGTTGACAACCAGGAACTTGATCCTCCTCACCCTTTCCACTGTAAACATCTCACTAAGAACTTGTGTGTGTTGCCTTGTCATTAGCCAACAAGGTCTGGCCCAGCATTGTCTTTCCACAAATACTGCCTAACCTATTCCATAGTTTAAGCATTTGTTATAACAATATCATGTCATATCATTCTCAGTATTTTCCCTTTAAGCTAACTACCACAATTCAGGATATGCCTGCATCCGATCTGACTGCAGTATGGCAATCAATGGATTAAACTATTGATCTTCATCTAATGATTTTATAACAAGAACCATTATTCATGGTCACTACCACGATAAATTCCACGGGCATGTTTAGTAGGTCCTTTCTGTTAAACCTCGGGAGAATTTTGATATTATCTCCTCAGCAGTTCTATTCTCCATTTCAGAGGGGACTGAAAGATAATGTGGTTGGTTTCAATTATATTATATTGCTTTAAATTACTTTCTTTCACACTTTAAGCAGCATCCTACAAGTTATTGCTCACCTATCCTTACTGAGTCAGATTTGGGGCTGAGAAATAAATTGGCAGCTACGATGGTGGACTGAAGTCATCACCAGATAAGCCATCATTGGAAGTGTACCTACTGTTAAGAATTCAGAGTTGTACAGTATAGCAATACATCTAACAAATAATCTGCTGGAGGAACCCAAAGGGTCAGGCAGTGTCCATGAGACAAATGGAATTATCAACGTTATGGGTCAAAACACTGTATCAAAGTTTAAAACAGAAAGTACAAAGTATGTATATGTCACCATATACTACCCTGGGATTTATTTGTTAGGACAGTTTCCTAAAATTGGGGAGTCTAAGAGCAGGGAGCACAGCCTCAGAATTGCGGGACATCTATTTAGAACAGACAGGAGGAGGAACTTCTTTAGCCAGAGCATGGTGAATCTGTGGAATTCAATGCCACAGATGGCTGTGGGGACCAATTCACTGAGAATGTTTAAAGTGGAAGTTGACGGGTTCTTGATTAGTCAGGGCATCGAAGCTAATGGGGAGAATGGGGCTGATCAGCTATGATGATTGGCAGAGCAGAATCAACGGTCTAATTTTGCTCCTATGTCTTGAGGTCTTATAGTAACAGGTAAGTCTGACATGCCCTTGCCAACTATCTGTACTAAGAAGACACAAGAGACCGTAGATTCTGCAATTTGGAGTTACAGACAATATGGTGGATAAACTTAGCAGGTCAAGCAGCAAATCAGAAATACAAGAAATTCTGCCACTGCTGGAAATCTTGAACAACACACACGTACAAAATGCTGGAGCAACTTAACAAGTTAGGCATCATTGACGGAGGGGAATAAAACAGTCAGTAGTTCAGGCCAAAACCCTTCATCAGGTCTGGAAAAGAAGAAACATAGAAACAGAGAAAATAGGTGCAGGAGTAGGCCATTCGGTCCTTCGAGCGTGCACCGCCAATCAATATGATCATGGCTGATCATCCAACTCAGAACCCTGTACCTGCTTTCTCTCCATACCCCCTGATCCCTTTAGTCACAAGGGCTATATCTAACTTCCTCTTAAATATAGCCAATGAACTGGCCTCAACTGTTTCCTGTGGCAGAGAATTCCACAGATTCACCACTCTCTGTGTGAAGAAGTTTTTCCTCATCTCGGTCCTAAAAGGCTTCCCCTTTATCCTTAAACTGTGACCCCTCATTCTGGACTTCCCCAACATCGGAAACAATCTTCCTGCATCTAGCCTGTCCAATCCCTTTAGAATTTTATATGTTTCAATAAGATTCCCCCTCAATCTTCTAAATTCCAGTGAGTATAAGCCTAGTTGATCCAGTCTTTCTCCATATGAAAGTCCTGCCATTCCAGGAATCAATCTGGTGAACCTTCTCTGTACTCCCTCTATGGCAAGAATGTCTTTCCTCAGATTAGGGGACCAAAACTGCACACAATATTCTAGGTGCGGTCTCACCAAGGCATTGTACAACTGCAGTAGAATCTCCCTGCTCCTGTACTCAAATCCTTTTGCTATGAATGCCAACATACCATTTGCCTTTTTCACTGCCTGCTGTACCTGCATGCCCACCTTCAATGACTGGTGTACAATGCCACCCAGGTCTCGTTACACCTCACCTTTTCTTAATCGGCCACCGTTCAGATAATAATCTGTTTTCCTGTTCTTGCAACCAAAGTGGATAACCTCACATTTATCCACATTAAATTGCATCTGCCATGAATCTGCCCACTCACCTAACCTATCCAAGTCACCCTGCATCCTCTTAGCATCCTCCTTACAGCTAACACCGCTGCCCAGCTTCGTGTCATCCGCAAACTTGGAGATGCTGCATTTAATTCCCTCGTCTAAATCATTAATATATATTGTAAACATCTGGTGTCCCAGCACTGAGCCTTGCGGTACCCCACTAGTCACTGCCTGCCATTCTGAAAAGGTCCCGTTTACTCCCACTCTTTGCTTCCTGTCTGCCAACCAATTCTCTATCCACATCAATACCATACCCCCAATACCGTGTGCATAAATTTGCACACTAATCTCCTGTGTGGGACCTTGTCAAAAGCCTTTTGAAAATCTAAATATAGCACATCCGCTGGCTCTCCCCTATCCACTCTACTAGTTACATCTTCAAAAAATTCTATAAGATTCATCAGACATGATTTTCCTGTCACAAATTCATGCTGACTTTGTCCGATGATTTCACCTCTTTCCAAATGTGCTGTTATCACATCTTTGATAACTGACTCTAGCATTTTCCCCACCACCGATGTCAGACTAACTGGTCTATAATTCCCCCGGTTTCTCTCTCCCTTCTTTTTTAAAAAGTGGGGTTGCATTAGCCACCCTCCAATCCTCAGGAACTAATCCAGAATCTAAGGAGTTTTGAAAAATTATCACTAATGCATCCACTATTTCTTGGGCTACTTCCTTAAGCACTCTGGGACGCAGACCATCTGGCCCTGGGGATTTATCTGCCTTTAATCCCCTCAATTTACCTAACACTACTTCCCTACTAACATGTATTTCCCTCAGTTCCTCCATCTCACTAGACCCTCGGTCCCTTACTATTTCTGGAAGATTATTTATGTCCTCCTTAGTGAAGACAGAACCAAAGTCGTTATTCAATTGGTCTGCCATGTCTTTGTTCCCTATGATCAATTCACCTGTTTCTGACTGTAAAGGACCTACATTTGTCTTGACCAATCTTTTTCTTTTCACGTATCTATAAAAGCTTTTACAGTCAGTTTTTATGTTCCCTGCCAGCTTTCTCTCATAATCTTTTTGCTTTTCCTAATTAAGCCCTTTGTCCTCCTCTGCTGGTCTCTGAATTTCTCCCAGTCCTCAGGTGTGCCGCTTTTTTTTGCTAATTTATATGTTTCTTCTTTGGACTTGATACTATCCCTAATTTCCCTTGTCAGCCACGGGTGCACTACCTTCCCTGGTTTATTCTTTTGCAAAACAGGGATGAACAATTGTTGTAGTTCTTCCATGCGATCTTTAAATGCTTGCCATTGCATTTAAGGGGACAGAAGCCGAAATAATAAGGTGGAGGGAGGGGAAGGGGTACAAGCTGAAAGGTGATAGCTGAAGCTGGTGAGGGGGAGGTGTCAGGCAGAAGAGGTAAAGGGCTGAATAAAAAGGAATCTGATAGGAATCTCGGCTAATGCTCCATGGAAGCAAGTGGTCCCAGAGTGTGAGCAGAAGAGTAGGGGGTGAGGGGAGACCAGAATGGGAATGGTAAAAGGGAAAAGAGAGAGGAAGAACTGATTGTGTGGGAGGGAAGGAATTGTCACCATTTCATCAGAGCCAGCATCAAGATGGATACCAGTGATGTTAATTAATTACAAGGTAATTTATATTAGATTTATTTGTCACATGTGCATCAAAACATACAATAAAATGCATCGTTTGCATCAACTCAAATCAGAGAGGAGGACGCTGGGCAACTCACAAGTTTTGCCAATGTAGCATGGTCTCCACTCATTAAACCTAACCGTACTTCTCTGGAATGTGGGAGGAAGCCGAAGCACCACAGACACAGGGAGAACTTACAAACTTTTTACCTACAGTGGTAGGAAGTGAACCCAATTCTGCAGTTGGCACTGTAATTATATTACACTAACCGCTACATTGCCATAACAACCATTTACCAGCACTTGCTCCCTAACTTCCTATATCTTGGCAATTCACATGGTAATCCAGACGCTTCTTAAAGGGAGCACCTGTCTCCACCATCTTCCCAGGCAGTATGTTCCAGATTGCAACCACCTTCTGAATACTTGTTTTTCTGTGCCTTTCTGCATTTCTTAATTTTCAGTTAAATGTTATCCTCTGGCCTTTGACATCTCTGCCACAGGGTGAAATTTCTTACTATCTACCCTGCCAAATCCACCGATAGCCTTACTTATCACCATCGGGTTCTTTCTCACCCTTCTCCAAGGAAATGTACAAGTTGAATTGTTATCCAACCATACACAGGAATACAGCCAAAAGACACTGCTCCTCTGGGGTCAAGGGCAAAACACAGTACCAACAGTCATTTAATTGTGGTAACAGAAAAACATAGTAACAAAGAAATATATGAAAAATAATAATATAGCCCAATTCCCTGAGTGTTATGGCCTGCAGATTGATGGTGCATGGATGTTATCCTGGAGCCACGCCTCTGCAAAAACAAGCACCAGCAGTTCCTAACGCAGCTGCAGATGAATGCAATCCATCTTGTGTCCCACTAAGTGAACTCTGGAAGGCAGCACTTTAACAAGGGACCAGTCCCCTGCGCAGAATCCAGGGGCACCACAGCCATCGTCTCCTTCGCTGACAGCCGCAACAGGGGACTCTGAGGCACAAGAGCCTTCTCTGTGCAACAACCAAAGCAATAGAGCATCCCCACCCTCATTTGGGGAAAAACAAATCGCCTTTATTAAGTCTATTTCCGTCACTGAAAAGTTCCATCGCAAACAGCTTCTAGGTAAATCATCTCTGCACCTTTTCCAATGCAATCAGATCTTTGAAAAGCTACAGACTTCAAGGCTCTGAGGTATGACTGTATTAGCCTTATACCCTTAGCCCGCTTCACAACTGTAGAGTGCACAGAGCAAGTCTATTAACCATTCTGAATTCTGAAACTACAGAAGGACTATACTGTTCCAAAGACTTTACAATTCTGATGTTCAGTATTAATTATTTTATTTGCATAATTTGTCTTCTTTTGCACATTGTCATTTTTGTCAGCCTTTGTTTACCTGTAGTTTTACATTAATTTTATAGTAGTTTGTTACTTTCTTGTGAATGCCCACAAGAAAATGAAACTCAGAGTAGTATATAGTGACATATACATACTTTGATTATACATTTACTTTGACTTGGAGCTCCATTGGCCATAGGGGAGGGAGCCTTAATGACAGATTTCGAGTGCTCATGTGTTAGTCAAAATGGAGCTTATTGTCATATGCCTAAGTAAACGCATGAAAAGACACAATTTAAATCTTCCTTGTAACAGCAAGCACAAGTTAAACATAAACTAAAACAGAACACACTTAGAGCAAAAATAAAACAATGTCAACTTCCATAGAAAGTGATCATTGTGTTGTTGAACTGTTGTGATTAGGGCTCTGCTGGTTGGTTCAGAAACTGAGTGGCTGAAGGGGAGTATACTTCAACCTGTTATGGGACTTCAGGCTTCTGTAGCTCCTGCTTGAATAGCTGTGAGAAGATGGCATAGCCTGGATGGGTGGAGATCTTTGATGATAGATGTTGCATTCTTGAGGAAATGCCTTATGTAGATGCTCGCTATGGTGGGGAGTGATGTGCTCATGATGACTGGGCTGAGTCCACTATTCTCTGCAGCGTCTTACACTCCTGCACATTCGAATTACTGGAGCAGACCAAGACCAGACCAGTTTAGATACTTTCAGCAGTAAATCTATAAAAAATTGTTTGGTGATGAGCCAGACCTCCTTCACTTGCCAAGAAAGAAAAGATATACAGTGGGTGCACTTTCTTCGTGATTGTAGAGATTAAAGATATTAAAGGCTAAAGTTGATCTTTAATTTGTCAGGTGTACATCAAAACACAGTTGAATGTGTCATTTGCATCAAATCAAATAAGTGAAGGTTTTGCTGGACAGCACACAAGTGTCACTATAATTGCCGTGCCAACATAACATGCCCCAGAACTCACTCACCCTAAATGTATGTACATCCTTAGAATGTGGGAGGAAACTGGAGCACCAAAGAAAGCCTACACAATCATGCGCAGATTGTATAAACTCCTTCGAGACAGTGACAGGAATTGAACTCCAATCTAAGATCATCATAAAGTAGTGCACTAACCACCACACTACTGTGCCACTAGGCAACCTTATGTTAGGATGTGAGAATCAGACAATCATTGTATGACCGCACCTAAGGTTTCGAGTGGAGTGTGGAGCGTATGGAGTGGGGGAGAGGTAACTCAAATCATGATCTGCCCAGAGCAATAAATTGGAATCTAGGGGCCAGAAAGTAGAGTGGGTTAATAAGGAAGCTGGTGTTAGAGTTTAGGACTGTGGACCTGAATGACTGCATGTCCATCATTAAATTAATTGAAAGTACCTGAGTGGCTTAGAAGCACAAGCCTACAACCACTCAACACTTCTGTTTATACTAATTATTATTTATTGAGATGCAGCATGGAATAAGCCCTTCCAGGTCTTCAAGCTGAGTTGCCCAGCAACCCCCAATTTGACCCTAGTCTAATTATGGACAATGACCTAGTAGCTGGTACATGGGAAGACACCTGGACAAAAGCCATGAATTCCATGGGGAGGATGTACAGACTCCTTACAGACGTCATTGGAATTGAACTCTGAACTTCAATGCCTCAAACAGTAATAGTGTCACACTAACCACTATGCTACCACGGCATACAATTGGAAATCTAACGGTACTACAAAAGCTATACAAGGGTGCAAAGATCTGAAACATTGATACTTTCAGAACAATATCTGCAGATTTTCTTCTTTATTCTAAACAAAAAAAAAACTCCTGGGAGGTTGCCAAAGGCAAATGTGCATGGATTGCGCTTTCCTGGCAAAGGTTTTCAGATGAGATACACAAGAGTTTGCAGGGGCTGAATTCTGGAACCACAAAACAAACTGCTGGAGGAATTCAATGGGTCAGGCAGCATCTGCAGAGGGAAATGGACAGTGAACGTTTTGGGTCGAGATCCTCCGTTTGGACTCTAGACAATGCTCTAAAAGGTTTCATCTGAGCTAGTGGCATTAATGACAGGAAGTGTCCAGTCTGTTTTACTAAACTGCCTCAAATCAACCGAAAATCTCGGCAATTGTTTTCACTTCTAGGGTGAAAGGAAAATAATTTCAGCCTTATAATAGTGAAACAAAGCAATGGAAGGTTAAGACTCTTGAATGAAGTCAACACAAGGCTTGTTTGTTAGAAGCATTGAAGACAAGTCTGACATTTATCATGCTTCCTTATCTGCTTGGGAAGATGATGGTGAGAACCCTGCATAAGCTACCCCAGTCCATGCAGCAACAGTGCTGACGCAATATTACATAGAAAAATAATGCTTTTATTCAACACTGGAAGATGTTGAAGAATCTAAGTTTAGGATCTTACAATCATATTGTCCTGGTCCCTTCAAAGTTCAAAGTAAATTTATTATCAAAGTACGTATAATATGCTACCTTGAGATTAGTTTTCTTGCAGGTATTCAAAGTAGAACAGAGAAATACAATAAAATCAATGGAAAACTACACAAAGACTGATAAAGAACTTTGCAAATAAAATAATATATAAATAATACCACGAACATGAGTTGTAGAGACCTTGAACATTTGTTGTGGAATCAGTTCAGAGTTGATGTGAGTGAAATTGTCCACTCTGGTTCTGGTGCCTGATGATTGAAGGGTAATAACTGTTCCTGAAACTGGTGGTGTAGAACTTAAGGTTCCTGTTCCTCCTTCCCAATGACTGCAGTGAGAAGAGACCATGGTCTGAACAGCAGGTGTCCTTGATGATAGATGCTGCTTTCTTGTGGGAGCACGCATTGTAGATGTGTTCAATGGTGAGCAGGGCTTTGCCTGTGATGGACTAGGTTGAATCCACCACTTTTTGTAGGGTTTTCCATTCTTGGATATTGCATCATATTCTGGTATGGAAATGCCAATGAGGCAAGATACTTCCCATTGTGCTTCCATATGGCAAGCAGTACTGCAGCATCAAAGCCAGGACTAACAGGCTACAGGTCAGCTTCTTTCTACAAGCCATTAGAATTATAAATTTGTATGTCTGTACATTGTAATGGAGTCATAACGCAAAGATTTTTACTCCCTCGCGTTGTGGGACGGATGTAAGATTTTTAAAAATTCAAATTCAAATATACAAGTTTGTCTAAGTTTTTCATGATAAGCCAAGCATGTGCATCCTTCTAAGTAGAGGCACTGCTGTGCCTTCTTTGTGATGGAACTTACAAGCTGGTCCCAGCACAAATTCTGTAATGTGATAACACTGAGAAATTTGAAGTTAAAGACCCTCTCCATCTCTGAAACCCTCATGAGGATTGTTCATCACCTGGATTGTAGGTAGACATACTAAACTCTGATATTGATAACTTTAATATGATCCCTACATCCTATAAATATATATTTCTTAAAAAATGTGTTAAATTCTCCAATTCCCTTGACTTTACCAGTGGAGAATTACTTGCTTTCCTCACTACTTATTTATTTATTCATCAGCATCTAAAAGCTTTTTAAAGCAGACGTAGACAGCTCAGGAAACACTAGCAAAACCAGTAAATCCCTTCCTTACCGAAGGAATGGCTTGAATGTACCATTCATCACCACAAAGACTGGCTGGGGTGATTATTGACAACATTTTTAAATAGAAGAAGCTTGGAGGTTGGGTCTGTGTGTCTGAGCCAGGAACGGGAAGTTAGAGGCAAATGTCAGTAAGTCTGAGAGTCTGGGGCCAGGGACTGGAGGAGTATTGTCCTGGGGGTCGGAGATCTGTCTGTGCATGTGGCGGACGGGTGGAAGAAAAAGGGACTTGTTCTGTTGCTGTTGTCTTGTTCTACTGCTATTGCTTGTGTTATTCTGCTGAGCATTGTGGACATTCTATGTTGGCACCAGAATGTGTGGTGACACATGTGGGCTGTCTCCAGCACAACCTTGAATGTGTTGGTTGTTAATACAAATGACACATTTCACTGTATGTTTCAATGTACAAATGAAAAATAAAAGAATCTGAATGTACAAGAGAAAGAGCAAAACAGAAGTTTATATTCTGAAAGGATCTGATGGTGGGTGACAGGCTGAGACTCAAATGTAGAAGTGGGAATAGCCACTTCCCGCCTCTTCGATGTTTAATTTGAAACTTACAATAAGTTATAATTGCAACATTAGAAAGACATTTGGACAGATTCATGAACAGGAAAGGTTTGGAGGGTCAAACACAGGTAAATGGATTTAGCTCACATGAACATCTTGGTTGACATTGGTGAGCTGGGCCTTGGGAAATGTTCCCATGCTTCATTATTCTATGACTTTATCAGGAATGGGGATGTGACCCACACATTGGAGCTTTGATCAGATCCTCAATACTGATGTTGTGCTGCATGACTATGAGTTGGTGGTCTTGCATTTTGAATTTTATCACCATTGACATTTTGTAACACTAAAGAAATCCTCAAACAGACTGATTGTTTCCGCTCTTCCCCAATTCTAGCAAAAGTTCTTCAATTTCAGAAGCACTTGCTAACTGTTTCTTTGTCTTTTAAACTACCTAACCTGCTAAATCATCCCATCATTTCATATTTCCACCATCTCAGTTCTTTTTTCTGTCTTTAAAAGACTGTTAGTAACTATCTCACATTTCAATGTCCTTATCTTCTAACATTTCCCATTTAATGCAGTAATCTATTCACCAAGTGACTGACTGCACCAGAAGTTCAAAATGGATATTGGTGTTCTTATTCACAACACAGACTGCAAGGCAAGTTCTCAAGTGCTCTGTTATATACATTTGAACAACATTCTGTTGTCAGTTCTGACAGAAGCTGCAAGCTTATTTATATTTTTACCCAATTCTCTTCTAAGCTTGACAGAGAAACTGTTAATACCATGCTCCCCTGCAGAATTCATTGATTGAAGTACTTGATCCTGATTAATTAGTCATGGTGTATTACAGCACATCTAGTCCATGCCAAACTAGTATTCAGCCTGCTCCCATTGACCTGCACCTGGACCATAGACTTCCATACCCTTCCTGTCCATGTACCTATCGAAAATACTCTTAAAAGCTGAAATTGAACCTGTATCCATTTCCACTGGTGGCATGTTCCATATTCTCACCACCGTCTAAGTGAAGAAGTTTCCCTTCAGGTTCCCCTTAATCATTTTACCTTTCACTCTTAAAGCATGGCATAGTTCCACTCAATCTCCGTAGAAAAAGCCAGCCTGGATTTACCCCATCAAGACCATTGAGAGTTTTATATACCTCTATCATTAGCCTACACTCCAGGGAATAAAGTCCTAGCCTATTCAACCTTTCCATTAAACCTGGGTCCTCAAGTTCCAAAACATCCTTGTAAATTTTCTCTGTACCCTTTAATCTTATTGATATAGATGACCAAGATGAGCCCAGTTCCATCATTTCAGTTTGTTTAAACCAGCTGATCATTTTTTAAGATGGGATTTTTGCAACTCTGATCTCCATGCCAGAGGAGATAAAGTGTTCTATTCCTGGATGCTTGCCAAAGGCTTTTGTTTGTAAATGAAGAGTGGAGGACAGGGTGGAGCTGTGCACTGCTGTTTTCCAAGATCGATTAACCTACAAATATTTATTGTCTCATTCATGCTTGATGAATCCCTGTACTGGAAAGCTGCCAGTGCTTATAGATCCATGCATCTATGATAGTCAACATAGGAGGAAATGGAAAGTAAAAAAGAAATGCTATTATTTGCATCTTTGCATTTTTAAACAAAGCCACAGGTACATTCAACTGTTGTAGAGTTTAATGGCTAAATTCAACATCCCTCCCACCACAAAAAAATCTCAAATAGTATCAAAAAGTCTAGTGCTTTTCAGAAAGTCAAATACACATTTACATACAGGTACATTATGGTGGTAGTGATATCCTAACCAACTTTCCATGTTAAACTGTGTCTGTCCCAAAGATCTCAATGTAGCAATGAGATGTTTCCTTGACACCTCACAGGAAATGCATTCAAACAATACATGCTGCACTATTTCTTGACAAGTGCACTCCCTACAGATACCTGTAACATGAATTTAAATTTTGAACAAGGGATTATTCAACCCAATATGTCCAATATGTAAATGTGTGAGTTTAATTTCTTCTATTCGTTTCTACCCATCTCCAACTTGAGTTCCCACTATCCTCTGAATTTTATATAAATTCTGTCCTTTTTCTCATTATCCTAACTTTGTTACCACAGTGATTGAATACACTTTTAATTATAACTTTCAGCGCCATCTTATGCAAAGGCACCTCTACATTTACATCCTTCATTTTGAGTGAATGCTTGAAAAGAATGCCTGCCACCTCATTACCTTCAACCCCAATGTGGGCAGGAACCCATAAGAAATGTATACAAAGGCCCAGACCCTGCAGCCTTAACAGATGTTGTCCAACCTCAGGAAGAATGTCTGACCTACAATTTGAAGAAACTATTTTGATAGATGTCAAGACCAAGAAAGAATCACTCCTCACAGTGATCTTTTCCTGAAGGCCTGAGTCAACCACAGACAAAGGAAAAACATGGAGGAGAAACACAAGAAGGGTACACTGGGACCTTAATCCACATTATTAAGCAACCCAAGATTTTGTGCCCATTCATTTCCCATCCACACAAATTTGAAGACATTGTGAATGCAGTGCTCCCAAAACTCTACTAATTTTACTCTATTTGATGACCAATGTTATGTCCTCTTATATTACCCCAATCAAATATTGTTGACTGTAACCTGCATAGATGGAAAGGTACTTCACCCATTTCTACCAGTGATGCTGAAATTGGGGATGATTTAATAGCACCACACCATAATCTCTATACCTGAGCTTGAACTTTATCTGGGGGCTTCAAGACAGCTGGTGAGGTTGACCCATAAGCATCATATCCATAATGAAAGACAGATCTGATTTAAGTAATAGACTTCTGTTTAAGTGACCTCCTAATCGTAGCTGAAAATCATCCGAGAACACCAAGGGTTTTCTTTTACATTTCTCTGGAGCTTTATTCACATGCACCTTTCATTTTAGCCTTGTGAACATCCACATACCCAAGAACTTTACCATTGACTCTAGTTTAAGAGTTATACCATATACAGTAACCCGAGATCAATTGTGAGTGCAATGTTTGTTTTAGAAATACAAATAGCTTGAGTCTTTCCAAAAGGAAATTTAAACCCCCACCAACATCCTCTTTCTTTTACTTCATTAATAGTTACCTGAATTTTCCTAACTATACAATTTATATTCTTGCCTCTCTTCCGCTCTGCACCATCATCAGCGCAATGATTTGCAAATATCTGTGCCAACATTTAAGAAAATAAAATTAATTATAATATTAAGAAGGAGTCAACCATACATACACTGTCCTGTGGAGTCCCATTCTCTATTTCACACTGCCAACATAATAAATGTTGAATTCAACTAAATATTCTACTGTCTATTCCTATCTTTTCCAGTTTAAGCAGCAATCCTTGTATCGATAACATATCATAAGTCTTCCCTACATTAAAGAAAACTGCTATCACTGATTCTTTATTAACTTGGGCCTTATGAATATCATATTCCAACTTAACAACAGCACCAAGTCAATGGTAATTTCCCCTTCACATTGGTATACAGTTAATTTTCCAATGCCTTCCACAAAATAAGAAAGCCTTGTTATAATCATTCATTCCATTATCTTACATGTATGTGAAATTAGAGAGATAGGTCTATAACTGGAAGACTCTGATTGATCGTTACCTGGTTTCAATACAGGGATAACAACTGCTAATTTCCAGGAAGCAGGAAGTTGCCCTTCAACCCATATTGTATTAAAGATTTCCAAAATCTGAAATAAAGTTTCAAACCCAATAGCCTCATTAACATACTATTAACAAATACCATCTTTTCGAGGTGATGTCTGACCAGCACTATTAATAGCCCTTTTAAGTTCAGACAATGTAATTTTGTCATCCAAGCAGTAACTGGAACATTCTTTCTCAGCAATCTGAGGACTACTTGCTGAAACTGCCTCTTTATAAGACCTCTCTTTTTTACTTAAATTGGCCAAACCTTGTGCACTGTCACGTGTCTTTACTAATAATTCTGCTTTTTGAATCAGTAATTGCAACCTTCTGCCCACCATACAAAACTGGTATTGTATCAAGATTTCTAACTGCCCCCATTTTCTATATCATATCTCAACTTCCTCTTTTCCAATGCCATCACGGTACATTTTCATTGCCCTTCTCATGACGTTTCTAATTGTAGCTTGAGCTCTTTCATATTGTATGAAAGATGAATAGGAGTAACACTGACTAACTTTCCTAAGAGCTTTATTCCGCTCCTTTCCAGCTCTGTTACATTCATCCATCCGCAAGGGAACATCTTTCCTTTTATTATCTCCCAACGATCTGGAAATTGATTCTTTAGCTATTGAGTTGAGTACAGAGCACAAGGTATTATTACTCAACTCAATATCCTCCAAAACCAAATGGTCAGGAAATTTACTTTGACATACATCATCAAATGCATCCCAATTTGTCTTTTTTAAATTCCATCTGGAGATATGAGGAACTTTTCACTGATAAGCACCTATTCCCATTGTAATGTGGTATCATTACACTCTTCCCAGTTACGCGTACATCATCAGAGATCAGGGTTAAGGTCTATACCAGAAACATGTTGTTAAATATATTTATTCTTGTACTCCTACCATCATTCAAGCACACAAAGCATTTTGCTTCCAGAAAATCTTCCACCACAATCCCACTCACATCTGTGTCACTGCAACTCCACCTAGTACTATGAGAATTAAAATCTCCACACCAGGATCGAAAGAAAATCTAGGAAGTTGGAAAATTAGGCAGCTCCACTTCGGGTACAAGACATTTTCAAGGAGAAGTCCCTCAGAAAGATGCATTCACTATTAAGGACCCCATGATGCCCTCTTCTCATTGCTACCATCAAGAAGGAGATACAGATGTCCTTCCCTTCACTAATCTGCAGGTCAGCCTTGGGCAAGGTGTAGCACCTGCTTACCTCCCCCACACCTCCGATTAGGGTCATGTGAAGGTGGTGGATGGTTGAATGAGTAGTCAGTGCACATCACGAGTCCTGGTTATGTGGCCACTGACTCCAGGCTGGGGTCATCTGTCTTGTAGAGACACTGCCCAGAAGAATGGTGGTGGGGAAGATGCTAGAGTCCATTATTAAGGATGAAATAGTGGCATATCTAGATAGCAGTGATAGGATTGGGCCGAGCCAGCATGGATTTACCAAGGGTAAATCATGCTTGACTAATCTGTTGGAGTTTTTCGAGGATGTAACCAGGAAGTTAGACGGGGGAGATCCAGTGGATGTAGTGTACCTCGATTTTTAGAAGGCATTTGATAAGGTCCCACATAGGAGATTGGTGGGTAAAATCAAAGCTCAGGGCATCAGGGGGAAGACATTGACATGGATAGAAAACTGGTTAGCAGATAGAAAGCAAAGGGTAGCGGTGAATGGGTGTTTCTCGGAATGGCAGGTGGTGACTAGTGGGGTGCCACAGGGCTCGGTATTGGGACCACAGCTGTTTACAATTTACGTCAACGATTTGGATGAAGGCATTGAAAATAACATCAGCAAATTTGCTGATGATACTAAGCTGGGTGGCAGTGTGACATGTGATGAGGATGTTAGGAGAATTCAGGGTGACTTGGATAGGCTGAGTGAGTGGGCAGATACTTGGCAGATGACGTTTAATGTGAATAAGTGTGAGGTTATCCACTTTGGGAGTAAGGAGAGGAAGGCAGATTATTATCTGAACGGTGTAGAGTTAGGTAAGGGAGAAATAAAAAGAGATCTAGGAGTCCTTGTTCATCGGTCACTGAAGGTGAATGAGCAAGTGCAGCAGCAGTGAAGAAGGCTAATGGAATGTTGGCCTTTATTACAAAGAGAATTGAGTACAAGAGCAAGGAAATCCTCTTGCATTTGTACAGAGCCCTGGTGAGACCACACCTGGAGTATTGTGTACAGTTTTGGTCTCCAGGGTTAAGGAAGGACATCCTGGTTGTAGAGGAAGTGCAGCGTAGATTCACAAGGTTAATTCCTGGGATGTCTGGACTGTCTTACGCAGAGAGGTTAGAGAGACTGGGCTTGTACACGCTGGAATTAAGGAGATTGAGAGGGAATCTGATTGAAACATATAAGATTATTAAGGGATTGGACAAGATAGAGGCAGGAAATATGTTCCAGATGCTGGGAGAGTCCAGTACCAGAGGGCATGGTTTGAGAATAAGGGGTAGGTCATTTAGGACAGAGTTAAGGAAAAACTTCTTCTCCCAGAGAGTTGTGGGGGTCTGGAATGCACTGCCTCGGAAGGTAGTGGAGGCCAATTCTCTGGATGCTTTCAAGAAGGAGCTAGGTAGGTATCTTATGGATAGGGGAATCAAGGGATATGGGGACAAGGCAGGAACCGGGTATTGATAGTAGTTGCTCAGCCATGATCTCAAAATGGCGGTGCAGGCTCGAAGGGCCGAATGGTCTACTTCTGCACCTATTGTCTATTGTCTATAAGAAGGCAATATCAAACAACTTCTGTAGAAGAATTTATCAAGAACAATCATGGTCGTGGAAAGACCATGATCACCTATGTCAGATGACATGGTACATAACAAATACACTTTATCACTGGATGATAAGCCAACTCAATGCTCAATCGGCCACTTATTGTTCTGTTTCCCGGAAACCTGCCTTTCCCCTTCCTCCATACAACTCCTATCACCCAATACCACCTCCCATTTGCTACCTTTGTTTTCTCCGTCAGTTCCTGCCTGAGAGAAAACTCTCAACAGCAGGCTCAGTCCTTTGCTCCAACCACAGCCCCTGAGCTTGCAGATTCTTAATCCCTTCATCTGAACATTTAACTACTGTTTTACTCACTAATCATTTATATTAAAGATCAACTTCCATTTAAGATGGTGTTACAGGTGAGCAAAGTTGGTTCTTTATATCTGATTAGTTATAACACTTTTAGTGGGCTGATGTGGATAAGAGAAATAAAAAATGACTGGTCACAGCTTAAGTGAGTAATCAACATGTTTTCACTGTATTGCTAATGTCAGCTGATGAGAGAACCACAAAAAGATCCATATCTCAATTTCCTCAATATCTCAATTTCTTTTCTAAGAGTCCAGTCTACTTTCATTTTCTTTCTGCGTGTACAACAAAGGTTACTCACGTAACAAATCTTGCAACTGTTACTTAATACAGGTTACTATTAATTGGCTTAATGATCACATTTCCTTTCCTATCCACCCTGCAGCTGGCAATTTAATTCCAATAATACAATTAAGATTTAAGGAGAAAACTTCATTGCAGTTTAAACAGCCTTCATGATCATTCAGTAAAAGTGCCAATCACTGTGGCATATACAACAAGTTCTCCCAATTAGTTCAAAGATAATGGATTCCAAAAGTGATTATAAGACAGCAATCTAATTGCCATCAAGAGGTGAGAAAAGAGGCGCAGTGGGGAAGTAAAGATATTTTTAACTGGTAGTTGAACTTGGAGATTAAATTACCTGCTTAAAATAACTAAAGATTGTTCACATTTGTTTTAAAGTTATAAGAATGCTCTAAATCAGGGATGGCCAACCTATGGCGCATTGGATGATTAGAAATGGCGCATTGCACCCCAGTGATAAAAAAGTAAGCCTACTCATGCAAAAAGCATTAACCAAAAACCAATTTGTAGAAAAAAAATCTATAACAGGAATTCAAGTAGCTTAGAGCTAGAAATGGGTTTTACTGAGAATAGATCTAAAACTTAGCAATTATTTTTAGCGATTTTATTATTTCGTGCACATCTTTTGGCGAATGTTATCTTCTTTCACATTAATCTGTTTTCAATTTTTAAAAATGTTCAATGAGTCAAACTAGGAAAGAAGGACTTTTGTTCTGCAGTCATTCCATAACTGTTCAATACACATTTGATACTTGTTTGATCCTGAGGCGCCAGGCGTCTGCACCAGCAATGCATCGCAGGTTTTTGCCAATCAGTTTACAAATGACACTTGTGCACTACGGCATTGTGCTTTGTTCGTCCTTTGTGAACATCTGAAGTTTTGTGCTTTTTTGAAAATTAAGCCTTGTTTTTACATTCAGTCACCCATCAGAGTGCAAAAGAAATCTAGAAAGTGATAGTATATGTGAATTCAATGAACAGTGGGAAAATGAGTTCTTATTTATAGCGGGTCTGTCAGAAAAACTGTTGTGCATTGTTTGTGAAAACACTTTCGCACATAATAGAAGCCATGATCTTAATAGACACTATAAAACGCAACATCAGAATGAAATAGAAGGAAAACTGAAGCTAGTGCTTGGGTCTGAGTTACCGGAAGAATATGTGATTAAGAAAAAGGAAAAAATCAAAAGAAGACAAAATATATTTGTTAAAAGTCTCATTAAGGTAAGTAATGTTTATTTAGTTTTTATATTAAATCAATATATCATGTAAAATGCTAAATATGTCTATATTAACATATTTTTACCAGAATTGAATGGGGGTACAAGAGTTGTATGGTACATCTGAACTCGTGCGTGAAAAAATTGACACATGGAATGTAAAAGGTTGGCCACCCCTGCTCTAAATGGTCCTTATTGGGGGGGGGGGGGGGGCAGGGTGGTGGTGGTGGTGTGTGTGTGTGTGTGTGTGTGTGTGTGTGTGTGTGTGTGTGTGTGTGTGTGTGTGTGTGTGTGTGTGTGTGTGTGTGTGTGTGTGTGTGTGTGTGTGTGTGTGTGTGTGTGTGTGTAAGTAAGTATAAGTATGGTTTTGGGCTTTTCCCAGTAAGGTGGAGGAGACTAGAACTACAGGTCATTGATGAAATGTGACGACGTTTTGGCTGAGACTCTTTATCCTGATGAAATGGATGGGAGGGCTATGCTGCTGGTCGATGGGAATAGGGAGAATAATATTCCTTCGGGATGAAGGGTCTCAGTCCAAAATGTTGACTATTTATTTTCAGAGACGCTGTCTGAACTGCTGAGTTCCTCCAGCATTTTCTGTGCATTGCTCTGGATTTCTGGTATTTGCAGAATCTATTGTGTTAATAGAAAGTATTGAATAGATTGTGTGTTACTCTGCAACAGCAAACATCTAAGAGAAACAACATGCAAGATTAACACACTTGTAGATGCTGAGCTTGGGTTAGAGCAGTTAAGGAGCAATACACAAAATTCAGGAGGAACTAAGCACATAAGAAAATATCTATGGAGCAAAATGGACAGCTCTGACCACACAACCTAGAATGCTGACTGTTTCACACTCTTTACCTTTTGCAACTTAAAACATACTAACATACTCACTGATGAAAGTCATTGACCCAGCATGTTAACTCCACTCCTTTTTCAATACATGTTACCTGTGTGCTCAAGCTTCAAGCCTGTTTTAGTTTAATTTCAATTGGATTTTTTAAATAAAAAATTTCCTACTTATTTCAAAACTATTCATTTGGTTTTACCTTCCACAATAGTCCATTGAAAGTTTGCATGAAATGGACATTAAGTGGATCTCTATGGTAACATATTGGTTAGCCCAACGCTACTACAGCTAAAGGTGTTCGGAAGTTCAGAGTTCAATTCCAGCACCGTCTGTAAGGAGTTTGTACATTCTGCCCATGAGCCAGCTGAGTTTCCTCTGGGTGTTCCAGTTTCCTCCCACAATCAAAAGGCGTAGAGGTTAGTAGGTTAATTGGTCATGAAATTATCCTGTAGTTATGCTGGATCAATGGGTTGTGAGTGGTGAGGCTTGTTGGACTGGAAGGGCCTGTCCTGCACTGTATCTCTGGATTTAAAAAAAGAACGAAAATGAAGCATACTTTTATTTATCTGAATCCTAAATACCTAGATTAAATTGTACACAGAAACATCGAAGTATAAAGTTCAAAGTAAATTTTTTATCAAGGTACATATGTCACCACATACATCCCTGAAATTCATTTTCCTGCAGGCATTCACAGTAAATACAGGAAACACAATGAAAAACTGCCCCTAACAGGGTGGACAAACAACTGATGTGCAAAAGAAACCAAACTGTGCAAGTACAAATACAAAGGAAAAAAATAAATAATTATAAATTTAAAAGCAATAAATATTGAAAGCACGAGATGAAAAGTCCTTGAAAGTGAGTCAATAGGTTGTGGGAACAGTGCAGTGATGGGCTGAGAAGTTACCTCTGCTGGTTCAGGAGCCTGATGGTTGAGGGGTAATAACTGTTCCTGAACCTGGTGGCGTGGGTCCTTCACCTCCTGTACCTTCTCCCTCATGGCAGCAGTGTGGCTTGGTTGGTGGGGTGCTTGATGACGGGTGTTGCTTTCCAGTGACTGTGCTCCATGTAGATGTAGTCAGTGATGAAGAGGGTTTTCTGTGTGATGGCTTGGGCTGTATCCACTACGTTTTGTAGGCATTTCCATTCAAAATCATTGGTATTTCCATACCAGGACATGACACGGCTAGATCACTGAAAATTACTGAATCCCTCAAAGTTCATTTGCATGGATTTCAGTCAAGTACTGAATCAAATACCTAACTGAAATCACTTGCTGAATATGCTGTGTGTCTTAAATAAATATTAAAGATGTGCTTTATTAGTCACATGCACATTAAAACATACAGTGAAATGGGTTTTCTTTTTGCATCAATCATGGTCCGAGATATGCTGGGGACAGCCCACAATTGTTACCATGCTTCTAGTGCCAAAATAGTATGCCCACAACACACTTGCCCTAACTCATTCATCTTTGCAATGTGGGGAAACCCACGTGGTCACATGGAGAACATACAAACTCCTTACAAACAGCAATCAGAAATGAAACCCAGTCTTTCAGCTGGCACTGTAAAGCACTGCACTAACCGCTATGTTTCTATGTCATCCAGAATACTGAATAAAAAAAATATAATTCTTACTTTATACCTGACAAGTGACTTGGACTGGATGCTGCCAAATGATCAATATAAATACCGGTAGATAGGTATCAGAGGAGTTTTTATTCAGTGTTAGGGATAAAGGTGGCTACACATTAATAATACACAAAATGCTGAAGGAAGTCAGCAGGCCAAGCAGCATCTGTGGAATTGAATAAACAGGCAATGTTTTGGGCTGAAACCCCTCTTCAGGACTGGAAAGGAAGGCGGAAGATGTCAGAATAAAATGGTGGGGAAGGGGAGAGTGAAAGGAGGACCAGCTAGAAGGTGATCGGTGGCTGAGAAAGGTAAAGGGCTGGAGAGGAAGGAGTCAGGTAGGAGAGGAGAGTAGACCATGGCAGAAAGGGAAAGAGGAGAGGCATCAAGGGAAGGTGGTAGGCAGTTGAGGAGAAGAGGCTAGAGGCCAGAGTGGGGAAGAAAAGAAGAGGGAAGGAGCAGGGGGAATATATGACTGGAAGAAGGTAATGAAGTTTGTGCCATCTGGTTGAGGGCTACATTTTTATAATTTATTTAATTGCACTACACATTTATGTGTACAATGTCCTGTGTCTGTTACTCAAAATGGCTTCTTTGGTTTGTTACGAGTAGGAATGCTTCTTTGTCTGATAAGTGTTTCTCTCGCCGTTGTTTCGCTTTAGAATGGCTGATATGGTAATTGTATTCATTTGTTAATCAATGGGGAATGTTATTGTGTTTTGAGAGGCTGGGAACTTGGGGGAGGGGTTGCGCGGGCTTGTGGTGTGAAGGGAGTCGGGAGGAAGACGCCGAGGAAGGTGGACGTGCGCTCGAAAGACCACCGGGGAGTCCGAGGTGGAAGACGTGGAAGTCGGAGGCAAGCGATGAGGGGTCGAATGGTTCGATGGTTGAGCTCCAACGAGTGCAGTAACTGACTGAACTTTGATAAGTTGGCGCCTTTTGTTTTTTTCCTTGCATATATATATTGTATTGCCTAATACTCTTTTAATTTTAGTAAACTCTTTAAAGTGTATTTCATAACGGTATTTGTTGTGGGTTTGATACGGTTGGCGGGCGCGAGGCATAAACTCGATTCTCACAGCACCTGCGTGTACGGGAGGTGGGTTGGTGAGTGGCTGGATCTCCTTTTCCCCTAGACATATACCAGCCTTTTGGGGTAAGTGTTACATTTGTGTATATCAAACTAGGATTTTGTGTTTATTGCATTTCAAATGTATGAAGAGATACCATTTGGGCTAAGTATTTGATCACTATACCTAATTTTTTTCCTATGATCCATGACATTGCACAATATTAGACTGAAATTTTGCAGTAGATTTAAAATTCAAAAACTGGTGAACTATTTCATTTTGAAGTGACTTTTTTTTTCAGCCTGAAACATCGACAGTCCTTCTCCCTATTGATACTGCCTGTTCTGCTGTGTTCCACCAGCATTTTGTGTGTGTCGAAGGAATAAAAGGTGTTCAAAGACAAAATGACTGCTTTCAGGATGACAATGTTTCCCTTTGTTTAATTGGTTAATCAAAACAAGACAATTCAAACTAATATTCTAAATTAGGCCACAACTCTCAAAATGCCATTATTGAACATGAGATTTGGGTTCCATGCTAGCAGAACAGTCAGCACAATGCTATTACAGTCAATATACTCTCCATTGCACATCTACAGAAGTTTGTCAAAGTTTTAGATGACATGCTGAATCTTCAGAAACATCTATGCAAGTAGACCTACTGCTATGCTTTCTTCACTTACATGCTGGACCCAGGACAGGTCCTCTGAAACAATAACACCAAAGAATTTAAAGTTACTGACCCTTTCCACCTCTGATGCTACGATGAGTTCAGACTCATGAAGCACTGGTTTCCTCCTTTTGAAGTCAGTCATCATCTCCCTGCTCCTGCTGACATTGAGTGAGAGGTTGTTGCTGTGGCACCACACAGCCAGATTTTCAATCTCCCTCCTATGTGCTAATTTGTCACCGTCTTTGATTTGGCCAATGATAGCAGTGCTATCAGCAAATTTGAATATGGCATTGGAGCTGTGCTCAGTCTCCCAGTCGTAAGTATAAAGGGCAAAGAACAGGGTGAAAACCACACAGCCTTGTAGTGCACCTGTGCTCATGAAAGTTGCTAATCAAAACTGACTGGAGTCTGCAAATCAGGAAATCAAGGATTCAGTTGTACAAGAAGGTATTGAGGCCAAGGTCTTGAACTTATCATTTGACCTTGAGAGATGATAGTATTGAATGCGGAACTGTTGTCAAAGAAGAGCATCCTGATGTTCGCATTTTCGCTGTCCGGATATTCCAGGGTTGAGTGAAGAGCCAATGACATGGCATCTGCTGTGGACCTGTTGTGCCAATCGGCAAATTGGAGTGGATCCAAATTGCTTCTCGGGCGGGAGTTGATATGTTTCATCACCAACCTCACAAAACACTTCATTGCAGTGCTAATTGATAATAGTCACTAAGGCAGTGCATTGTAAGTGCTACTGGATAATCAGCATTGAGGAAGTGAACTGTAAGTGCTACTGGATGATAGTCACTGAGGCAGGTTACCACTTTCTTCTTCCTGAGAACATGAGTTGTAAAGTCCTTGAAAATGAGTTCATTGGTTATGGAATCAGTTCAGTGTTGAGCTGAGTAAGATTACCACACTGGCTCAGGAGCCTTATAGTTGAAGGGTAATAACAATCCTGTTGGTGTGGGACCTCAGGATCCTGTATCTCCTTTATGATGGCAGCAGCGCAAAGAGATCATGGTCTGGTTTCTGGGGATCCTTAGTGATGGATACCAAAGAGGAACTTTTCTCAAAACCTATCTTTCAGCCATCCTTTCCAAATCTAATCCACTTCATGGGTACCAGAGGAAGGAATGTATCCAATTGAACTGAAGCCAGTTGATTGAATTTCAGTGGCATTGCAACTCACTGAAGGGATCATACAGTATGCTTAGCATATAGACTGCAAATGAGTTTCAGCACATCTGATTCTTTTTTTGTTTTATAAACCTTCAGAAAAGACCACGCAGGATGAAATGAGAACAAGTTGGATCTCCACAAGCCACAAGAACTTAGTGGTCCACCATGCATGAAGTGACCAGCATGCCAATGCAATTCCTTAAGTTCCAATTAAGTTCCTTAATTGCCATGTTACTTTATCATTAAGCAAAAAAAAAGAGCTATTATTTGTTGAAGAAACAGAAGAGATTCTGCAGGTGCTGGAAATTCAGAGTATCACACACAAAATGCTGGAGGAATTCAGCAGGCGAGGCTGCATCAATACAGAGGTATAAAGAGCTGACATTCCACCTATCAAAACCCTCCTCCCCCAGCTTCGCACTTCATCCCACTCATATTCCTTCCCCTTCACCTGGTATCACCATCCAGCTTGTTCTTGTTCTCCTCCCTCTACCTCTTTATTCTGTATTTTTCCCTTTTCGTTTGCAGTCCTAATGAAGGGTGTTGGCCCAAAACATCAGCATTTTATGTGTGTTACTCTATCTGGTGTAGTTTGTTCAAGGTCGTCAACTAGGGGCTCCAAAATAGAACCATCCTATGTAATTTCCCAGATTGAGTCCCAGTTATTGCAACCAAGTCACTGTTGCTGCTTTAACTACAGTTCTGGTAGAACTGCCACTCAGCAGAATACTGAGCATAGCCAGAACAGTGTGGGCTCCAGGATGAATGAAGGCAGCACCACAGGGAGTGTGTCTGGAGGTCCCAGAGACACTGAGCAACAAGAGTAAGAGTGATGAATTAGTCATCACTACTGCTGCAAAACCCAAACCCAGGTATGCAAGGAGAGTTATGCAATAAAAATATTAATTGTTGCCTCTGGAATTCAGAGGATACAGCATCTATTAAGCAATTAACAGATCCAGTGTGAATATTTGATTGACAGAGTGGCACTCGGAACTAATTTATAATAAATCCAGGGAAACATCAAGGGTGTGTCAAAGTCAGTGAGCTAAATATCACAGAGGTGGGTCCTTCAGTCCAGCTCATCCATGCTGACCAACGTGTCTTCCCGAGCTAGTTCTATTGGCCCATCTTTGCTCAAATTTTTAGGAATCTTTCCTAACTTTATACCTCTCCAAATTACTTTTTAAAATTGAACCCACCTCTACCACTTCCTTTAGTAGTACTTTCTACATACTTAATTTCTTTGTGAAAATCTTAGCTCTCGGGTTCCCTTTAAACCTTTTGGTTCTCACCTTAAACCAACTAAACTCACAGACACCTAAACTCCCCTACCTAGAGGTAAATGAATGTAACCATCTACCTCATATAGTAGCTTATAAAAAGCATGATAAGATCCCCTGAGATCCAAAGAAAACAGTCCCGGACTATCCAGTGTTTCCTCATAACTCAATCCCTTCAGTTCCTAAAACACTTTTTTAAATAGGTCTCAGCTACCACTATTTTATCATTTCCTGTCAGTCACTTTATGTATAGAGTGTCCTGTGCCTAGTGTTTATTTCTGGACATACAATCTTAAGACCAGAAGACATAGCAGCAGAATTAGACCATTTGGCCCATTGACTCTGCTCTGCTATTCCCTCCTCAGCCACATTCCCCAGCCTTCTCCCAAAACCTTTGATGCCATGTCCAATCAAGAACCTATCAAGCTCTGCCTTAAATACACCCAAAGACACAACCTCCACAGCTGCATGTGGTAACAAATTCCACAAATTCACAACCATCTGGCTAAAGAAATTTCTCCTCATCTCTGTTTTAAATGGATGTCCCTCTATCCTGAAGCTGTGCCCTCTTGTCTTCGACTCCCCCACCATGGAAAACATCCTTTCCACATCTACTCTGTCTAGGCTTTTCAACATTTGAAAGGTTTCTATGAGATCCCCTCCTCATCCTTCTAAATTCCAGTGAGCACAGACCCAGAGCTATCAAATGTTCCTCGTATGATAAAACCTTCATTACCAGAATCATCCTCGTGAACCTCCTCTGAACGTTCTCCAATGCCAGCTCATCATTTCTTAAATGAGGAGCTGTTCACAATACTCAAAGTGAGTCTCATCAGTGCTTTAGAAAGCCTTCGCATCACATCCCTATTCTTGTATTCCAGACCTCTTGAAATGAATGCTAACATTGCATTTGCCTTTCTCACCACTGACTCTACCCACGTTAACCTTTAGGGTGTTCCGCACAAGGACTTCCAAGTCCCTTTGCATCTCAGACTTTTGGATTTTCTCCCTGATTAGAAAATAGTCTGCACATTTATTTCTTCTACCAAAGTGCATGACCATGCGTTTTCCAATATTATATTTCATTTGCCACTCTCTTGCCCGTTCTCCTCATCTAAGTCCTTCTGCAGCCTACTTGTTTCCTCAGCACTACCTGCCCCTCCACCAATCTTCATATCATCTGCAAACTTGGCAACAAAGCCATCTATTCCACCATCTAAATAATTGATATACAATGTAAAAATCAGGAAGGTAGAGCTTAGGAGGATTAATGGCACCTAATGGTGACTCCTTTGCTTGCATCTTCAGAAGCAGCTCTATTTCCATCTTTAATATCTCTGTTTTTACTTTTCAGGGTTCTTTTGAAGACCCGGACCTGGAGTTACACACTGACTTCAGTTCTTTGCGGGAATGGGACCCGATATCAGGGTTCCATAACTGGCCGTTGTTCGGCACGCCAAAGGCTTGGCCTAAGAATCCTGCTTGAATTGGCTTGAATTCATAAGCCAAGGATCTCAGGGCTCTGGAGATGGGCAGATAGGGGATCGGTGTCATGACAAGAGACCCGTGTGTCATTGGGGGAGTCAGGATATCTGCTGTGTGCCTGGAGACCCGGGATCTTTGAGATCTTCAGGCACAAGAGCTTGAAGAAAGCAACGCAACAGTGTAAACCTACGAGTTGTTCCTTATGTCTCACTGGGAAAATGGAGACACCTCTTTCTCTCTTATTAGGGAGAGTGAGAGCCTGTGGTATGTCAAATGCCCAGTGAACAAGTAGACTTTGGGGTAACTGCAAGACTGTGTCTTTGCTGTTGCTTTGCTCACACTTGAGTGCTCGGTGGCAGTGCCAATGCTTTTTATTTGCTGGTGGGGGGGGATTGTTGCTTGCTGCCGCTTACACATGGGAGGGGTGAGCTGGGGGGGGGGTGGATTTTGTGGTTCTAACTTTTAACTGTCGTTCATTCTTTGGGGCACCTCTCTGTTTTTGTGGATGGTTGCGAAGAAAAAGCATTTCAGGATGTATATTGCATACATTTCTCTGAGATTAAATTACACCTTTGGAAAGAAATGGTTTGCTCTTGTCACTGATTGAGCCATCAGAGTGAGCCTGCATGCCTGCAAAGCTCTTCTTTTCAACAAGCCTCACCGACCTGCAAGAACTCTTGTTGCTGTGGCCTGCTCCTGTCAATCAATCTATGTATAAAAGCTATCTGATGTATTTATATTTATTGTGCTTTTTTATTGTATTGTGTTGTTTTTATGTTGCATTGGAGCCAGAGTAACAATTGTTTCATTCTCTTTTACACTGTGTTCTGGAAATAACATTAAATAGTCCTGAATCTTGAAATACATTTAAAATATATCGTTAAAAAGGTGCAGTCTGAAACTTCTAAGTGGGTCCATCATCAAGGGATTTCAACAGGACAGATTTCCAAGAAGCTGACTCTCTACACAGCTCTCCATCATACATTTAACATTCTTTTCCTCCCAGAGTAGCAATTAATCTAGCAATTCCATTACAAACTTTGTCATTCATTATGGAAGCTTATCCATTAAGTTTTATCGCTGAGGTCAATCTGAGTTGTGCCATTTTCAATATAGCTTGACGAAGTCTGATATACCAAACTTCTACAAACCCAGTTCCCACCCTCACAACTTCATCTCCAGTCTAAAACGGCTGGGCACAATCTGCCTACCTTCCCTGGCTGGGCATATCTTGCTGTTCCTCTCTACCGTGGCATCTGGACAACTAAATTTCCATACTTGACTTGCTACAAGGTCATCGGCTCACAAATACTCCTGACAGCTAAAGGCATTTTAAGATAGATTAAAATAGATCAGCTTTATTTCTCACATGTACATCAAAACATATAATAAGATGTGCCATTTTCACCAATGACCAACACAGTCCAGTGATGTACCAGGAGCAGCCCATAGTGTCACTATGCTTCTGACACCAACACACTAACCCTAAACTGTAAGTCTTTAGTAAGAAACTGGAGCCACCCAGAAAACCCCCTCGCAGTCATGGGAATAACATATAAACTCCTTACAGACAATGGAGGGAATTGAACCCAGATTCTGGCACTTCAAAGCATCACCCTAACTGCAATACTACGGTGCCACCCTGGTTTTAAAATAATTGAAAACGAAGCAAAGCAAAGCATCTTGTTATTTTAAAAAAGTTTTCACATCAATTCCCAGTGCTTTCCCCCACATTCTCCTTTGTTCTCATTCAATGCACCAGGTCTGATTTCCTTCAGACTAGTATTCTCGTGCAACATCCCAGCAAGCCTGGGCCTTCTAACTATAGTCCACATGTAATCTGGACCTAATTCACTTTCAATGGCTAAAGTAGCTGGTTACAATCCACAGTCGGTGCCAACTGGCACTTAAGGCATCAATACTTTCCCTTGAATTGAAAACTCAGAGTGCTTCAAAATTCCAGAACACAAGTAGAAAGAGAACAAAATAATTGTTATTCTAGATGTGATGCAGCAAAATAAACACAAAAAGATAAAGAATAAACTATAATAATATAAAAAACATAATAAATACAAATGCATAAGATAGTTTATATGCATTATTGATTGTATGCCTATTACGTGACGCTGGGATGTATATACTGTAATAGCTCATATTCACATTCACACTATGACAAAGAAATGGATATTCAGTTCATTGAGCTTACTGCTTTCAATGCAAATCAATCAGTTCCGTTCTCTGACTTATTTCCCAGTTTCTTTCAATTCTCCTCCACTGCCACTCTCCTCTGCCAGACAAAACTGGTCATCACCCTCAACAATTTTTTGGTTCCTCCATCTTTCTCCAGACTCGACATGTAACCATGGGCACCCGCATAAGCCCGAGCTATGCCTGCTTTTAATTGGCTACACAATAATACAATAATAATACTTAAAAAACACAATAAATATAAAAACATATAATAGCTTATATACATTGATTATATGTCCATAAAGTGACAATAGGGTGTACATAAGGTGACTGGCAGGAAATAATGAAGTAGTCGTGGAGTCAGTATGTGGAGGTGTTGATCAGCCTTACTGCTTGGGGAAAGTGACTGTTTTGGAGGCTGGTGGACCTGGCATGGATGCTATGTCGTCTCCTCCCTTATAGGAGTGGGACAAGCAGTCCATGAGCAGGGTGTGTGGGATCTTTCAAGATGCTACAGACTCTTTTCCGACACCTTTCTGTAGATATGCCCATGCTGGTGGGTAGGCTGCGGCCTACAATGTGTTGGGCAGATTTGACTGCCCGCTTTAGAGGCTTTCTGTCCGCCGCAGTGCAGTATCTGTAACCATTATAGTCAGTAATTACAGGCACTTTATTGATGATGAAATGACTCTTAAATTTAGATGGACCCCAATAATAGCCTTTTTTATATATACAGAGTAAAAATCTCTTTAGTTGTGCAGTAGAACAGAAATCTAATTGTTTAATTTCATTCCTTCCAATTCATCATAGTTTATGATATGCAAAAAACAGTCTTAGCAAGTTTTATTGATATTAAATAGGGCTAGCTTAAAATAATTACATGTTTTTAAATAAAGTCAACACTGAAAGTCACCAAATTTAAAACATAGTATATAAATTAACAAATATGCTCAAATATAAGCAAAATATGTTGGTAATCTGCCTGACTTACTGTACATTTTCTGCTTTTATTTCAGATTTCCAGAAATTCCAGTTTTATTTTATTATCAAAGACAACGCTGACATGAAAGGGTTAATGTTTGAGGAGCAACTGATAGCTCTGGGTCTGTACTCATTGGAGTTTAGAGGTGGGATTTCAATGAAACCTGTCAAATGTAGAAAGGCCTAGATAGAGTGGATGTGGAGAGGATATTTCCTATTGTCGGGGAGTCCAGGATCAAAGGGAGCAGCCACAGAATAGAAGGACATCCATTTAGAACAGAGATAAGGAAGAATTTCTTAAGCCACAGGGTGGTGAATTAGTGGAATTCATTTCTACGGATGGCTGTGGAGCCCAAGTCATTGGGTATGCTTAAAGTGTTTGATAGTCTCTTGATTAGTCAGAGCATCAAAGGCCATGGGGAGAAGGCAGGAGAATGGGGTTGTGATGGATAATAAATCAGACATGATGGAATGCTGGAGCAGACTCGATGGGCTGAGTGGCCTAATTCAGCTCTTTTGGTCTTATGAACATTATTACTGCTTCAACTCAATGCACATGATGGTTTATTAGGAAATGAAACACGCCTTCTTACAAAACCACTGTTGAAGACCCATATCCATAAAACTGGTGTTAATTTAATAGACAATCAGGTGACTTCTGCATTTTTGAGAGTGTGATTGATCAATGTGGGGGTGACTCTCGTCAAAGAAAACAAATAGCTTAAAAAACCTCATAGGGAAATCGATTTATAGTGACAATACATTGAGATGATTCGGCCACAAATTATTAGCTATCCTTAATTATCTTAAGTTGCCAGAGGAAACAATTGAGTCCGGTTCAATAGTATTACTTAAGAAGCATTTCAGTGGGTCCAGCAAATGGGTGGGCTGCAGAGGTATGGGCCAAATGCAGGAGACAGGCATTAGCTGGGTAGTCACTGAGGCTGGGGTGGACTCGGGCTGTAGATTAACAGATTAACGATTATCTGTATTTGTCACATGTACATCGAAACATATAGTGAAATACATTGTTTGTCTCATACAATAAACACACAAGTGTTCACCATGCTTTTGACACCAACATAGCATGCCCGTAACCATGACTCATTAACCCTATCTGTGCATCTTTGGAATGTGGGAGGAAACTGGAGGAAACCCAAACTCCTTACAGACAGCAGCGAGAACCGAACTCAGATTACTTTTATACCTGTGGTGTAAATTGTGCTGCTACCTGCTATGCTACTGACCTGTAGCCATGTTGCTTTGCCCTCTGACTCTGAGCTGACAAGGCACTGGTTTGCTGGGTGATTTCAGGAGCATCTGGAGTTGCATACAACACATCATACTGAGAGAGTGCACTTCCTTCCTTGATGAAGAGCAGTTCACCAAATGGACAAATCCAGTTATTGAGAAATATGAACATTTTCAATGGAAATTAATTAACTCACTATATATACATACAGTACTTCAGTGGTGGATTAGCGATGTCTCTTTCACAGGAGGTGTGAGAAACTCCTTCCCTCCATTACCCTGTAGGTCACTCTTGGGCAAGCTCTATCACCTGGTTAGCCCCACCCCATCAGGGTCACATGAAGCTATGGGAGCAGGTGGTAGATGGTCTCATAAGCATCTGGTGCATATCACAAGTTCTGGTTATGTGACCACTGATGTCAGGCAGACGATTTCTGGAGAGTATTGGTAATGGTTGGGGTCACCCATCTTGTAAAGACACTGCCCAGAAGCTGGAAATGATATACCACTTCTGTAAAAAAATTACCAATCATTGTCATGGAAAGACCATGATTTCCCATGTCATATGTCACATTACAGAATGAGCAAATGAATTATATACAGTGCTGTACAAAAGACTTAGGAATATATATATATATATATATATATAGCCAGGGTGCATCAGACCTTTGCACAGTACTGTGTTAATTTTATGTATTACACTGTAGTGCTGCCACAAAAATAAACACATTTCATGACATATGTGGGTGATGATAAAACTGATTCTGATCTGAGTCTCTGTTGTGGACTGGGACTGGGAATAGAACAGGGAGAGGGGAATTATGTTTGGGAAAAGGGGAAGCAAGGGGGGGAGAGCAGGAAGCACCAGATGAAGAATAAAGAGTTTCAAATCAAATGACCTTGCCTGTTGCCTCAGGGCTGGGTATGTCTGCACCCACACCAATCCCCTGTCCCTAGCATTCCTTCTCTGCAATCTGTCTCACAGCCCTCTCATGGCGCTCTCCCCTCACCATTCCTAATATCCTTTCTCCTGCTGGATTTACAAACTTGCTCTCCACTCCATGTTGACAAATATAGTATTGTGCAGAGGTCTTTGGCACCCTAGCTGTTTATCTGTGCCTATGACTTGCATAGTACTGTTCTTCTTCTCCGGTTGTCCATCGATGTCCGATGATGACGTCCACTCCTTTAACGGTGAAATCTTTGATGACTATACAGTCCTATCCTGGACCCACAAGTTCTATTGCAGGTGGGGCATGAATATGTGGTAGTGGTGGTGGTAGTGATGGCAATCATGGCTGCATTTCTCCTGGCTCTCTTCTGCTGTCTTCTGGTAGCTCTTTCCATCTCAAGAATACCAACCCCATCCCTACACAGCTGTCACCAAGTGTTACAGTCAGCAGCAACATCCTCCAGGTCCTCAGGTCTGATCTTGCACTTCCTTAAAGCATTCTTCATCTGATCCTTATAGTGCTTCTTTGAACCTCCAGCTGAGCATCGACCATGATGTAGCTGGCCGTATAACACTCTCTGGGGTAGCCGACATGGGGACATCCTTATCACGTGTCCCAGCCACTGCAACTGACGCTGGGTGATCATAGCCTCAATACTTCTGCAGTTGGTCTTTACAAGTATTTCAGTGTGAGGCACCCGCTCACGTCAAGTAATTCCCAGGATGTGCTGAAGGCAGCTTATGTGGAAGCGCTCCAAGGACTTGATGTGACAGCTGTAGGTTACCCAGGCTTCACAGCCATAGGGGAGGGTGGTGACACCAACCGCTTGGTATACAGTACTGTATGTCACCTGAGATTCATTTTCCAGCATGCATTCACAGTAAGTACAAAATATCACAGTGGCGTCAATGAAAGACCACATACAACAAGACAGGTAAATGCCAATGTGTGAGAGACAACGAAATGTGCAAATACAAAAAGAGAACTAATAGCAATAAATTTCAAGAATGAGTTGCAAAGATAGATAGATACTTTATTGATCACTAAAGAAATTACAGTGTCACAGTAGCATTACAGGTGCACAGATATACAAATATTAGAAGAGTTTTAAAATCCTTCAAAGTGAGTCAATAGGTTGTGGGAGTAGTTCAGTGATGGGGTAAGTGAAGTAATCGCCTCTGGTTCATGAGCCTAATGATTAAGGGGTAATAACAATTCCTGAACTTGGTGATGTAGGTCATCTCCTTCCTGATGGCAGCAGTGAGAAGAGAGCTTGACCTGGATGTTATGCTCAATGACAATCTCTGTTTACCACTATGATGGTTTCAGCACTTTGCTAATGCTCCCAAGTTGTAGAATTACCTGTATATAATTCATTAGTACAATTGCATCTGTGTATTAGTTAGCTGACACAATTGCAAACAGACCTGTTCTACACGATGATCCAGTTTCTCTGCATAATGTTCACAGCTACGGGATCTGACTGATTTACAACTTTATCTAGCTCACGAACAAAAGGCATGTTCCCAGTTTTGCAGCGGTAAAGAAAAACCATACTTCTAACACTTCTGGTTGTAAAATCATAAGATAATCATAAAAAATCATAAAATTATTTTGATGATACTTTGGTGTCTAACCTATACCTGTTCCACAATGGGAAACAAATTTTTGATTTTTGAAACAGGCAGGTTTTTAAACTCCTTCTTCTATTCAGATGGCAAATTCACAATGTTTAGTCAGTATTGGACCAAAGGGCCTGTTTTTATGCTGCAGATTCTCTCCTATAAAAGACTACTTGAAAAATATCATTGATGGTTCATGCCATACATAATAATGGCAGCAAGGTATGGTTAGCGTTATTGAGTTATAGGCACACTATGTTATCCCTGGAAGTATGGCAACACTTGTGGGCACCCCCAGCATAATCTTTACTGACATCACCATATATAACATGCAGAAAATTGGTAAAGCCACTCCTGCAAAAGCAAGCAAACATATAAAAACATTAAAGGACCAAATTTGACTAATTTTTCCGTCTTTGGCTTTCGGCAATATTCCAATGAAGCTTGATGCAAGCTCAAGGAATTGTATCTCCTCTTATATCAAGACATCTTGCAAACCTTGGGTGTCAATTACAGGATATAACTACTTTCAATAAATCGGCCTGTCCAGTTTGTGTCTAGACTAGACTGTTATGATAAAAGGTCATTCACCAGTAATTTTAATGCAACTCTTTCCTTCTGCATCACACATTCTGCATAATATGTTGACTATTCCTAGTACTTGTTTAATTTCAAATTTCCACCACCTGCTGTGTTCCACATCACACAGTTCCAGCATCCCTTTGTTTATTTTCTCCCTCCCGCAAGCGTGTCTCCTCATTTTCATTTTTGTAGTGAGATCTATTCCATCTCTTAGAAGGTAACAAAGAAATTGTATCAGCTGGAAAACATTGGCCTCCATCTTTCCACAACATAAAAGACACCCGTCACTTTTTCCCATTTCATTGATTTAATGTTAGTTCTGTTTCTCTTTCTATAGGACAAGCTGTATTTCTCAACCACTTTATTTTGGTGTTGGCTAACTATGCCGTACTAAGGCCAAACTCCAGAATCACCATTACTATTTTTCCTTATACACAGAAGGGATCCATTTTTGCCAATCGCATTCATGACAGCTCTCTGAGCAACCTCATCACCATATCCACCCCGACTAAATTTTCCGATAATCTATTCTCCTTACATTCCCATCAACTCCCCCCAGATTCTATTGCACAGCCACAGCAGGAGCAATTTACAATGGACAACTTATCTAAAAATTTCCATGCCTTTAGGATATGACAACAAATTCACAGGAAGAATCTAAACCCCATCCATGCAGAATCCACAGCCAGATCATCCAAAAATTCATCCAGAAGTAGTGTAATAGAGTCAGAGAGTATGACAAAACAGAAACAGGCCCTTCATACTATCTAGTTTGTGCTGAACTATTTACTCTCCTTAGTCCCATCGACCTGCACCCAGACCATAGTCCTCCATACCCCTCTCATCCATGTATGTGTCCAATTTTCTCTTAAATGTTGAGCTTGAACCTGTATTCCCCCACTTCTGCTGGCAGCTTTTTCCACACTCTCACCACCCTCTAAGTGAAGAAGTTCTCCCTCATGTACCCTTAAACATTTCACCTTTCACCCTTAACCCATAACCTCTAGCCGCAGTCCCACCCAAATACAGTGGAAAACCTCTTTACATTTACCCTTCATAATTCTGTATACCTCTATCAAATCTCCCCTCATTGCCGTGCCCTCCAGGGAATGAAGTCCTAGTCTATTTCTCCTTTCCCCATAACTTGTGTCTTCATGTGCCAGCAACATCCTTGTAAATTTTTTCTGCACTCTCTCAATCTTTTTCACATCTTTCCTGAAGGTGTCTCACTATTGAAAAGGGTGTCAGCAGAAACTCCCACCACTCCACAAAAGGGTTTGGATGTTTACCTTGTGAGTCATGACCAGTGATAAAGGTTTACTCCTTGAAGCAAGCTGCAACGATTACTAGCGAACTCACAGAGACTTTGGTGATTCAAACAAAACTAAAAATTTATTTCAAAAATTAACTAGAGAAACTAACAAGAGCTTAGGCCAACAATACAAAATCTTGACAAACTGAAATTACTCATGATACACAGAAGAACACGGTCTGAGTTTCACCTGATGAAGAATGACAAAGACCCAACAAGGATGGGTTAGCATGCCCTCCTGAAATACACCGCGGAGCACATAGACATTGATATTACTGCATTAATTAGATTATCCCAAACTGAATACAAGTGATAAAACAAAGTCTATCAATCCCCATTATCCTGTGAGACACCTGCAAAACAGTGAAAAAACAGAACTAGTGCAAAGACAAACAATTAAACAGAAAAGCTAAACAATCCAAAGACAAAACATACTCATGAGGTAACACTGAGAAAAAGAGAAAATACTGTCTTCAGATTAACTGCAGAAAAATTTTTTTAAAAATGAACCCTGCTTGCGACAGAGCTCCCTCCCCCCACCCCACCTTTCTAAAGCTGACTTTTGGTGGCCTAGGGCGTTCAGGGTGAAGCTGATCAGGGTCTAAAGCATCCTTGGACCAGAACACAGACCCTTGCCTCTGGACCACATCACTCCCTATCAACTAAATACTTGAACTGCCCCTTAACTTTTCAGGAGTCAAGCAAACTGTGGACAGTGTAAGTAGGTGCTCCATCTGGGGTTCTATGAGGAGGGTGAGGTTTCGGAGTAGGGGCTAATGCAGGGGTCACTAACCTTTTTTGTACCACGGAACGAATTAGGTCATCTGCAAATACTTTAGCACCCAGTTCCTCACAAATATACGGTGTGCTAAACAGGTTTAGAGGTGGTGCCCATCTGTCCGCGCTCCAGGCCAGTAGCAACGGTACTTCTCGCTGGATACATGAGGCGGCTGGTTACCTGAGGCCAACCAGTAATCCCTGGTGCTAGGGTATCATTGCGTTTAGGCAACTGATGACCTCACGTGTGTTTAAGTTCAACAGTGGGCATGACAGGGAATGAGGAAAGGTACAGCTGACTCTTATTGTTTCATATCAACAAATCATATTGTTTCTTCGCGGCCCGGTGGTTGGGGACCACTGGGCTAATGGACTACAGAGTAGGGGTTCAGGTTTAGAGATGTGAAAGGTGGGATGGATTCAGAAAGAACTGGGAAGCTATATTTATAAATTACGGGATTGATCCTCGTAACAATCTCAAAGGCCCAATGAAGCAAGGAGCTAGGTTCTGTGACTCAATTTTAAGGGGGATGATTTGGGTAGAGAGCCAAACACATTAATCCATGCAAAAAGAAAGACCTTGACACCTCCTCCTGTTGGCATGAAAGCACTACTTCACCAAAGCAAGACTGAAGTTCTCTTGGCTTGAAGCCATCACTGTCTATAATGCTCAACGAACTGTTGAGCAGATGGAACACCAACTTTCACTTCCTGCTCAGGAAAGAGAGGAGGCTTAAACCCAAACAGACATTTGAACAGAGACATGTTAATCGAAGAATGGTGAAAGATATTATGAGCTGTCTCTGCCCAAATTAAATTGTCACTCCAAGAGGATTGTTACCAGAAACAAGGCAACGAAGAGTGTGTTCCAAATCTTGGTTAGTCCTCTTGGTCTGACCACTCGTTTGTGGATGAAAACCAGAAGAAAGGCTAGAAGTATTCACAAAATGCTTGCCCAAATCTGGACATAAATTGCAGGCCCCTTTCAGAAACAATGTCGAAAGGAAATCTGTGTACTGTAAACATCTGCTGCAATGAATGGTGCGCAGTTTCACAAGTTAGTGGTAAGTGGAGGAGTGTAAATAGGGCAAGCCTGTGATGAAATCCAGTAGGAGGTGGCTCTGAGGGAGGGAGCGGATGGGGAATGGAAGGAGCAGACTCTGAAGAGGCGAATTGGAATCTTAGAAATGGGCACAAGTGTTACAGGCTTGGACAAATGCCTTGACGCCCCTATAATAATATCTTCCTTATGAATTCTAGGGTGCGTGGAATCCCAGGGTGGGCTGTTATCTTGAATGCATGCCCCATATGAGGACTTCCAACCCAAGATCGGCAACCTTGGAGAACATTACTGGGACACTTACTCACGAATCTGGGAAACAGATGAAAGACAGACATTTGGGCAAATAAGGGACCAACCAGTAATAACCGCCCTGGACCAGTCAATCACAGCGACAGTCAAGAATAAGAGGGATGGCTGTAGAATAAATCAAGTGGAATGTTAATGTTTCATGGTGATGCCCTAGCAGAAAGCCTAATGGTCCAGAAAGGTAAAAAACCTTAGTGGATAAAGGGGCCTACCATCCTGGAAATGGCAGTAACTCCTGCGAGGAACCCCCATTTGTTGTGCTGTCCCTAATTCTAAAAAGCTACCCATTTAACTTGAGTCAACAAATGCCCCAATGGGAAACTCCTATTGATTCTATATCAAACAGGAGGGTAGATGTAACCCAGAGGAAGTACCGATGGGAACAACCCTGGAGATCTCCCCTCACTGGGTGGCTCCCTGGAGTTGTCCGATCTCTTGAGGCGAGTGGCCACATGATATCCCATCCCCTACTGTTCAATGTTTCTCTTCTGTCACATTCGGCAACCCAGCCCAACGGCGTGGGTTCCAGAGCATCCAGCACGTAGGTCGGTGAATGATCTGTAGGAGAACAAGGCAAGGTTGGAGGAGGGCGAGGGCAGGTAGGATTCCTGACACTGCTCTTGCCACTATTCTGACAGATGGATGCCCAGGCAAATAGCTAAATCGATTTGCCCAGTAAGATCTGGTACAGGATCGCGAGCTGCAGTCCATCGTTAAGACTGTCATTGAGGCTTTTGCAGAACATGGCCAGTGGAGCTGTACTGTTTCATCCACTCTCTAGAGCCAAAGCTCTGAATTCTATTGAGTAGTCTGCCCACTCCTTGATCCCGGTCTTATGCCAGAAGTCTCGCAGCCGCCTGCTCCCCACTGATTAAACACTGTCTTCAGGGCACAATAAATGGGTTAAAAACAGGCCCCCTCTTTCCCACTTTGCTGTTGCCCATTCCAGAGCTTTACTGGAGAGGAGAGAAATAACGTTAGCCACTTTGCTTTGTTCGGTAGGAAACTTGTTCAAACTCCAGACAGCACTGGGTATACCTGCAGCATGACTCAGGACTCCCGTCAATGTGCTCTGGAACAGGCAGACTTAGGAAGTAATCAGTACTTTCCTCCAAGGTTGTGGCATACCTGATTCCTGGGCTGGTCGATTGCAGAGAGAGCCGTGACCATTTCCTGCTCATGCTGACTGACCGCGACCCTCAACTTTGGCAGATCAGACCAGACCAGACGCCGTATCCTGCTGAGTTTGCTTTTCTGGTTGGGTCCTACTGTGAGGATCACTGGAGAACTGAAGTGCAGGAATCACTGAGTCTTTGGAGATTCAAACAAAACTAAATACGTAGTACATAATAAACTGGAAAACTAACAAGAGCTCAGGCCAACAATGACAAACTGAAATTACTCATGATAAACAGAAGAACACGGTTTGAGTTTCACTTGACAAGGAACCACAAAGACCCAATAAAGAGGGGTCAGCATGCCACCCTGTAATACACCCGGAGCACATAGGAGTTCCAGCCATTGACATTCCTGTGTTAATTAAATTACCCCAAATTGAATACAAGTGATAAAACAAAGACTATCAATCCCTATGATCCCAAACAAGACACCTGCAAAACAGTGAAAAAGCAGAACTAGTGCAAAGGCAAACAATTAAACACAAAAACTCAACAATCCAAGGACAAAACATACACATGAAGTGACATTGAGCAAAAGAGAAAATACTGTGTGCATACTAACTGGCAAAAAGCACTCTTTTTTTAAACGACTCCTGGTTGTGACACGAGCCTTATTCTCCAAACTCAGTGTTGGTGCATACTCAACAACAGAATCATAAGGAATGGTCTGAGGACAGTAGTAATCTACATTTCAAAAGATAGGATTTAATCTGCACAGTTTTGTTGGTGGGAGGTCTTGTTTGTTTAATTTAATAAACACAAGTGAATCTACAAATGCTGGAAATCTTGAGGAATACACAAGAAGCCACAGGGACAGAATGGAGAGTCGAACTAGCTGGATTGCTTTTGCATAGAGCCAGCAGGGACTCATGATAATGATAATGTGATAACTATAGCCATAACAGAAAATGGCATCACATCAGCTGTAGTGCTCTCCCCCATCGGGTTTGCATATCACTTCAGAGACTTGAACCAACTCTAGAATGATGCTTCCTGTGCAATAATGAGGGAGCTACAGAGATAGAACATTAAACTGAATGACTGCTTGTGGGTGGAAAGCAAGTCTGGCGCTGTCTTGAAAGGCTGTGACATAACCATTACATATCCTTCAGCCAACAACATCAAGGACCCCACTATCCAGGCGATGCTCTCTTTTCATTGCTGCCATCAGGAAGGACGTACAGGAGCCTTAGGTCCCACACCATCAACCTCAGGAACGGTAATTACTCTTCAATCATCAGGCTCCTGAACCAGTGGGGTAATTTCATTCTCCTCAACACTGAACTGATCCCACAACCAATGAGAAAGATTCCACTTTCAAGGAATCTACAACTCATGTTCTCAATATTTATTTATTTAATTGTTTGTTTGCTGTTTTTTTGTATTTGCAGTTTGTCTTTTGCACATTGGTTGTCAATCTTTATTTACATATAGTTTTGCACTTTTTAAATTTAGAGATACAGTAAGAAAGAGTCTCTTCTGGCCCACTGAGCAGCAACACCGCCTCCCACAGATTTAACCCTAGCAGGACAATTTACAATGGCCATATAATCTACTAACCAGTATGTCTTTCAACCATGGGAGAAACTGGAGCATCTGGAGGAAACCCATGCACACACAGGAAGAATTCTTAGAGAGGACACCGGAACTAACCTTCCAAATTCCAAAGATCCAAGCTGTAACAGTGCCATGCCGACCACTACACCACTGCGGCACCCTATTCTATTGTATTTCTTCATCCTACTGTGAAGGCCACAAGGAAGTGAACCTCAGGATAGTATATGGTGATGTCAGTTTGAACTTTGAACTTTGACCTGCTGACTAATGTAATTGTCTTTTTTTAAATTAACAACATATATTGAAGGCATTGTGGTTGATATGATACATATGGAGTTCAATAAAACCCATGTGGAATGCTGGTCCAAAGGTTTAGACATCTTGGGATCCATGGAAGATTCAGTCTAAAATTGGCTTGGTAATTGGATAGAGAATGATGGTGGAATCATATCTTTTCTTGCCCTAAATTGAAAGCCTGTGACGAGGAACATACCATAAGCACTGCTATCCCTTGCTGTTTATTTTATAAATGAACAACATCAATGTGAATGTAAGAGTTATGATTAATATGTGTGCAGCTGACAACATTAGTGTTGTTCTTAAAGAGGAGGTTATCTTACACAGCAGAATAATATTGACTGGTGGTAACATGAGGAGCTTTAAAAATGGGATGAATTACAATCACAGTAAATGGTGGTTGATGATCGGCATTGACTTGGTGGGTGAAGGGCCTGTGTTCATGGTGTAGGACACTTTGACTAATATGACTAACACAGATTAATACAGCAATAGTCATATTATCAGAACAACATTGTGTGTAAGTAGGCTGCTACAACATCGGAAAATTGGAACAACTGCTTCACTTCAAATATACTGATGAAAGGTCTCGGCCTGAAACATCGACTCTTTGAAGTTCGAAGTTCAAGTAAATAAGTAAATTTATGATCTAAGTTTGTGTATGTCACCAAATACTATGTGACCTGTTTCCTTGCAGGCATTCACAGTAGAACAAAGTGGTACAATAGAACAGATGAAAAACCACACTAAAAAAAAACCCGACAAAATGTCAAAACACAAAAAGAAGCAATAAATAAAAAACAAACAAACAAATAAACACTACAAGCGTGAGTTGTAGGATCCTTGGAGGTGAGTCTGTAGGTTGTGTTCAGTGATCAGTTCAGTTTTGTGTGAGTGAAGATATCCTTGCTGGTTCAGGGGCCTAATGGTTGAAGTAGACTAACTTTAGATTTTTAGGAGATCTAGGCCTCATATGGAGCCAGTGATCATTAATGGAGAATGTGTGGAGCAGGTTAAGACCTACAAGTATCTGGGAGTACAGTTAGACAAGAAGCTAGACTGGACTGCCAACACAGATGCCTTGTGCAGGAAGGCACAGAGTCGACTGTACTTCCTTAGAAGGTTGGCGTCATTCAATGTCTGTAGTGAGATGCTGAAGATGTTCTATAGGTCAGTTGTGGAGAGCGCCCTCTTCTTTGTGGTGGCGTGTTGGGGAGGAAGCATTAAGAAGAGGGACGCCTCACGTCTTAATAAGCTGGTAAGGAAGGCGGGCTCTGTCGTGGGCAAACTACTGGAGAGTTTAACATCGGTAGCTGAGCGAAGGGCGCTGAGTAGGCTACGGTCAATTACGGATAACTCTGAACATCCTCTACATAGCACCATCCAGAGACAGAGAAGCAGTTTCAGCGACAGGTTACTATCGATGCAATGCTCCTCAGACAGGATGAAGAGGTCAATACTCCCCAATGCCATTAGGCTTTACAATTCTACCGCCAGGACTTAAGAACTTTTTAAAAGCTATTATTAATGCTTTTTGAGATAGTGATTTAGATGCATATCATATTTTTTACTGATTTAAGTATTGTATGTAATTAGTTTTGCTACAACAAGTGTATGGGACATTGGAAAAAAGTTGAATTTCCCCATGGGGATGAATAAAGTATCTATCTATCTATCTATCTATCTATCTATCTATCTATCTATCTATCTAACTGTTCCTGAATCTGGTGGTATGGGATCTAAGGCTTCCACATCTCTTTCCTGATGGTAGTAGCCTGGATGGTCTGAGTTCTTGATGGCCGATGCTGCTTCCTTTCATCACAGATGTTCCCTGACTTGCTGAGTTCCTTCAAATATACTGCATTTGTTGTAAAGTCTATCGGATGTCTGGGGTCCTAAAAGAAATGGTGTAAACATAAACATTCATTCTTCTTTGTGGCACCTCAAAAGTCTTTGCCTTTCCTCAAAAATGAACAGGTCTGTTAAAGGTAATCTTTATGATATGAAAGCATAGTAATTTTTTTTCTATCTTCAGTCAGTTCAGCCTTGTTTTTTACCACACAAAGGCAAAATGACATTTCCACAAGAAACATTAATGGAAAATGTAAATGGGAAGACATCAATGTAGATTCATTGATCATGTTTCCATGCAAACAATCAATTTCTGTTCTTTCACTGAGGAGGTTTAATTTGACAGAAAAAGCTCAATGGTTCCAAGAGATGTTCTCATCCACAGGGAAACCACAAATTTGAAAATAGATGAACATTAAATGGGAAGGAATTCAGTGTGAGATTCTGCACTAAGGAAAATGCCAGCAGGAAGGGAAGAAGCCAGGAGAAAAATTAAAATAGCAAATAGTTGCAGGTTGAGTCAGTGGTAAGAAAGGCAAATGCAATGTTAGCATTCATTTGGAGATGACTAGAATATGAAAGCAAGGATTTGATGCTGAGTCCTTATAAAGCACCGGTCAGACCCCACAGAGTATTGTGAGCAGTTTTGGGCCCCTTATCCAAGAAAAGATGTACTGTCATTGGAGAGAGTCCTGAGGAGGTTAACAGGAATAGTCCAAGGACTGAAAAGGTTAACATAAGAGGAGCATTGATACTCAAAAATCACCTAATTTAAAATGTAAGGTAGAAATTTACAAAGATTATGCTGAAATAAAAACAGAACTGCTGGTAATTGCCTGACCTACTACATATTTTCTGATTTTATTTTGGATTTCCAAAATTTTATTTTCAGAAACAATGCAGACATGAAAGGGTTAAGGGTTGATGGCTCTGGGCCTGTACTTACTGGAGATAGATGAATGAGGTGTTATCTCATTGAAGCCTATCGAATATTGAATGGCCTAGATATATAGATGCCGAGAGAATGTTTCCTACAGTGGGGCCATCTAGGGCCAAAGGACACAAACTCAGTATAGAGGGATGTACATGTAGAACAGACATAAAGAGGAATTTCTTTAGCCATAGGACGGTGAATCTGGAATTCATTGCAATGATCGGTTGTGAAGGCCAGGTTATTGGGTATATTTAGATTGGAGGTTGATAGCTTCCTGATTAATCAATGTGTCAAAGGTTATGTGGAAAGGGCAGGAGAACAGTGTTGAGAGGGATAATGGAATAACAGAGCAGATTCGATGGGCCAAATGGCCTAATTCTGCTCCTGTACATTATGGTCTAATAGAAATAGCTCAAATCGAAATCTTTTTTGACAAAGGTCAAGAACTAAGTTTTATCATTAAAAAGCAATGAAGAATTTAAAGTGTATGTTCCTTGGACACCAGAAGAAATCATACATTTGAAGAATGTTGTGGAGTCTTAGAATCTCATAGTACTGCAGGACATGTTGACTATTGTTCTTGTGCTGGATCCTTGAAAATAACCAATTAGTGTAATTCTAGTCCTTTTACCCAGAGCTCTGCAAAACTTTCCACCAAGAATTTGTAAAATTATGCAGAAATAATAAGTCAGTAAGGCCTGCAGAAAGAAAAAGACACAGGGGACTTCAGGAGGGAGCAACATTTCTCAGAATCAAGGACAAGATCAAACTTTAACCAACTGAGTTGCTGCAAGATGGACCGCTCTTCAGTTCAGCGGTACCAGCAGGGGAAAATGAGGAGCCAAATCAAAGTGTTTGTTAATGAAGACAGAAGCAATATGGAAGACCTTTATCTGAGTCATAAATACTTCATATAAACTTACTTCTGCCAGCTCCAGTCCTCACTTTTAACTGCTCCACACCCACTATCTCAGTAATTGTACTTCCATCCATCACAGGAAAAGTCCTCCCTACTATTAAGCTCACCTACCAGGAGCATTGCCACAAGACATAACATAAACAACTCCAACATACTATTCCACTTCAAATTCTCTTTAAGGCATACTGACTTTGAATTTCTTCTCTTCTCTTTGACAAGAATACCTCTCTCACCGTCTTCCCACTGTTTCTGCTACTTTTCTTCTCCACCTATCTTACATCAGTCTTCGTCTTTAAACTCTACCCTTCCGCTGGCTCCATCAGCCAATCACCCAACACCTCAACTGGTTCCACCTATCATCTGCCTTATCCCCTTCTTCTCACCCCTTTATACTTGTCATTTCCCCCTCAGTCCTAATGCTGGCTCTTGATCCAGAATGTCAACTGTCTCTTCTGCCCCTGCAGATGTTGTTGCACCCAGGGCTTCCTCCAGCAGTCTGTCTATTGCTCTAGGTTTGCTACATCTGCACACCCTTGTATCATCAGAAAACATTCCAGTTCAGAGTAATACTGTCTTCCAGCCATCCAGCATAGGCCCTCTTCTCATCACTACCATCAGGGAAGAGACACAGGAGTCTGAGGACGCACAATCAATATTTTAGGAACTTTTTTCCCACTCCATCAGATTTATGAATGGTCCATGAACGCAGCCTCATTCTTTTGCTCTCTTTTTGAAATATATAATTTCTTATTGTAACTTGTAGTACTTTTTATATATTGTAATGTACCGCTGCCACAAAACAAACTTATGATGTATGTCAGTGATGATAAACCTGATTCTGTGTCAGTCCTAGGGAAAACTTCACCCCTGCACTCTACCAACCCTCACTTAATTTTAAGGAAACAATATGATTTCAAGGAAAAGAAATAAGTAGAATCAGAAGTGATTAGATCATTGGTTCAGCAACAGACCTGGCAAGATTATTAATCTAGCTCGGGAGAGAAAGTCCCATTACAGCAAATTGGAATTAATTAGATAACTTGTAGAATGAAGAGAAAACCTAGCTTCACTAATGGTGCCCATGAATCTAGTGATCTCAGCCACTTCTTAATGTTGGCACATGAATGAAAGAAAAATGGTGAGTTTTGTGAGAAGGAAGCATTGGATTGGCCTCGAGTAGGTTTAAATGTCACTCCATCACGGACTGAAGGGCCTGAACTTTGCTGTAATGCTCTATATTCAGTGTTCTACAGTTACTCTGCAGTGCCGGCAATCAGGGTTCAGTTCCTGCCACGTTCACCCCATGACCGTGTGTGTGTTCTCTGGGTGCTCTGGTTTCCTGTCACATCCCAAAGACGTACCAGTTAGTAGGTTAATTTGTCACACAGGTGTAATTGTGCAAGGCAGATTCATTGGGCCAGAACAGTCTTCACCTACTGCAGCTCGGAATAAAAAATAATTAATTAATTAAACGCTCTGTGTACTATGGAATGAAAGGAACTTACTCAAATACTGCTTTTGTGATAATCCATTCTGAATAAACAGCGTACCTTCTACCATTTAGATTTTAGTTAAAGTCTGAAAGAATTGTCTGCAGCAGGGGCATTAATATAATATTCATAGATTCCTCCAACATTTTGTGGTGGAATTCATTTGCAGTTCACCTTCCAAGTTACTTCACTCAGCTCTCAAAACTTAGACCCTGTAGCAATGCTTCACATATACCAGTACTCAGGAAATTCCAACAAAAAAGCAAAGTGATAGACAAACAGCTGGTTTGTAGTTGGCATCAACTGAGGTCAAATGTTGGTCAGGACAACCAGGAGAAAACTCTCAGTGGAGCTTCACTGTAGATTTTTGTGCTCAAATGAAATTTAAATCCAAAACCTTCCAATTCAAAGACAAGAGTACCAGCAGTTGAACCATAACTGATGAGGAGTGTGCTATTAATAGACCAGGACTACTCTAAATGCTTTCATGTAAAATTTGTAATACATTTTCATGTAGGGACACATGAAGTGCAAAGTTTTCTTTCAGATGGCTTCATGGAATTCAGCTGGCTACTGCATTTCATTATCATCAAATTGAGAAAGTATGTCAACTGGAAACTTCGTGGCATACACTCTCATGTCATACAGTTGTAAAAGGTAATGAAAGCAAGTATCTACAGTTAAGTTCATCATTGTGCCATAAGAACATTTGGCCAGCTGAAGAGAAGAATGCTTGAAGTTTAAACGCTCGATCCTGGCAAGATTTACCAGCAGAGGTAAAACTCTTACTCTTACACATGGTTGCCTAGACTAGGAATTTCTTCTCTGGAAAGTGAGAATTAAAGTAAGAAGTGAATGATATCAGGAGGAGCATTGTTAAGTGAAAGACAATGTGTTTTGTTTTCTTAGGGGAAGGGTGCTTAAGAACAAGTGGGCATACAATATGTTTCATCCCTCAACCATCAGGCTCCTGAACCAGAGGTGTAACTTCATTCAACTTCACTCACCACATCACTGAACTGTTCCTGCAACCTATGGACTCACTTTCAAGGACTCCTCATCTCATGTTCTCAATATTTATTGCTTATTTATTATTTTTTTTCTTTCTTTTTGTATTTGCGCAGTTTGCTGTGTTTTGCACACTGATTGTTTGTCTGTCCTGCTGGGCGCAATCTTTTATTGATTCTATTGTGTTTCTTGTATTTACAGCGAATGCCTACAAGAAAATGAATCTCAGGATTGTATATGATAACATATCTGTACTTTGATAATAAACTTACTTTGAACTTTGAAGATCAAAAGACATATAAAGTAGTACAAATCATTTTACTTCATGGATCGATTTTTTGAATTATGCACAAACAAAATTGCAATTGTACAATAAGAAATGAAATAAGAGAAGGAATAGGTCACACAGCCCCTTGAGCTTTCTCGATCATTCAATAAAATCATGACTAACAGGACCTTGACTTCAGCTTCACTTTCTCCATAATACATACCTAACATCTAACAAAAACTACCTATCTCCAGTGAACATATTCACTCAGCTTCTTTACCTCTGAGGTGGCACAGTGACACTGAGAGTGTCACTGCGGCCTCAGGGATTCAATAATCCACATTCAATCCTGACCACCAATGTGGAGTGTGCACACACTCCCTGTGAACACGTTTCCCCTGATTTACATCCATGTCTCCAAGACATTCAGGTTAGCAGGTTTATTGCTGAGTGAGTAATAGAACCCGAAGAGAATAAGGGGAAAATAAGACAAGATTAATGTAGGGTTAGTGTAAATGGATAGTTGTTGTTCTGTGTGGACTTGGTGGGCTGAAGGATACAACTTGCTTCTGTATGTCTCTCCATCACCTCTCAAGGATAGAGCATTCCCAGAATTCTCCTGAGTCAGAGGGCCATGTATGGATGCAGGAGGGTGGGTGGGTAGGAAAGAGGGAGGAAAAACATCTTGCTTTGCTATTGTTACTCTGTCGCTTGGATGGGACAAGGCAACACAGTGTTCTGAGAACACTGCCAAGCGTGTTATGTTGGTGTTGCAATGCATGGCAACACCTAGCACCTCCTGGGTGCATTGGTTGGTCACGCAAATGACGCATTTCACTGTATGTTTCAAAGTACATGTGACAAGAAAATCTGAATCTGAGTCTTTCAGAGATTCAATGCTAAAAGAGGAGAAATTCCTTCACGTCTCAGGCACACACAAGAAAATGCATATTCTGCAACTATGACTACTTATGACTGTACTCCTGAGGAAAAACCTTTCTGCATTGACCCTGTCAACCCCCATCAGTATCTTATACACTCAGTGGCTGCTTTATTAAATGTGCCTGCAAACTGTGTGATGCTATTACAGCTCTGGGCTTTGGCATCAGAAATTCAACTCTGATGCCATCTGTAAAGAGTCTGTATTTTCTCGGGTGCTCTGGTTTCCTCCCACAGTCCAAAGATGAACCAGTTAGTAGTTTAACTGGTCCTTGTAAATGGCCCAATGGTTAAGCTGGATTAAATCAGGGGTTACTGGGTAGTACAGTTTGAATGGCCAGAAGGGCCTATTCCATGCTGTATCTCAATAAATAAATAAAATTACGATTATATATTGTTTGGTTTTCATTTACTATTTTTGCAAAGATCTATTTTTTTGGTTAGTGTGGAACACCACAGACTTCAACAACCAAACTTAGCAGTAAAGAAATGCATTCAAAATGTGATTCTTCTTCATTTTCCATCAAACATATTCCCACATGTAGACACGGTTTCAATGGTTGAATGGGGTAAAACTCTTACTTATTCATTCAGCCCTCTCTCTACACAGCATGGAGATATTCTAGAATTGCTTATGATGAAATCATCCTTCTCACAAAATCTAGCAAGAGGCCAGTATTCCCACATGTCCTCTCCTCACAGGCAAAGCCTTCTTGGTATCTGGTTACAAGGACTCCTTACAGGAAATATCCAACTCTCCAGTTCCTTGAACTGAGATTAATGAAGAACCAAGACAAAATGATTATATTCTCACCCAAATTAATGTAAAACCAGTCAAAGGAGATCAATAAGGCCATAACACCATAAAACATAGGAGCAGAATGAGGGCATTTGGCCCATTGAGCCTGCTCCACCATTCAATCATGGATAATTTATATTATCTCTCTCAAGCCCATTCTCCTGCTTTCTCCCTGTGACAGTTGACACACATTCTAATTAAGAACCTATCAACCTCCACTTTAAATATACCCAATGACTTTGCCTCCACGGCCATCTGTGGCAATGTTAGAAGGAAATAATAGAAGGCAATACTGCACCAGGGTTCCCTGGAATGATACAACAGTTTATAGTTTCAAAAGTTCATGGATAGAGACAGTATGGAAACAGAAGAGATGCAAAAGACTTTGCCCATCATTGGCTGCTTCCCCTTCTGGCTCCATCTACTCAAACACAGGTACCCTTCACACTACACCATCTCCCCATCATCTGGTTCCTCTCTCCTAATGGTTCCCTTATCTCTTCCAGTGGTATTTAATACACACTATTCCTTAGTTTTCTCTAAAAATTTACGCTTGACATCATCAAGCACAAGTTGGTTGCAATGGGTGAAGTATCAAAATGAACTAATTTCAGTGGATAACTTTCAGATGATGGAACATTTCTTGGAAATTTTTAAATGCTGAAATGCTGGAATGGATAGTAAGTAGGTTTTTGATGCCAAGTAACACTTGCACTGTACAACCTCCAAGCATTAATCATCTTTAACAGGAGGTAGAGTGAATCTTACATTCAATCAACATCCTGGGAATTGACCAAATTTACAACTAATTAAATATGTAATCAGTGGTTGCTTTATTAGTTATCAAATAAAGTAGTCACTGAGCCTGTATTAGTAGTCTTCTGCGGCTGTAACTCATCCATTTCAAAATTCAACGTGTAATGCATTCAGAGATGATCTCCTGTTCACCACTGTTGTAAAGTGTGGTTATTTGTGTTACTGTTGCCCTTCTGTCAGCTTGAGCTGCTCTGGCCATTCTCCTCCAACCTCTCTCATTAACAAGGCATTTTCACCCACAGACTGCTGACCCCTGGATATTTATTGTCTTTTGCCCCATTCTCTATAAACTCTAGAGATTGTTGTAAGTGAAAAGTCTGGGAGATCAGCAGTTTCTGAGATACTCAAACCACCCTGTACGACACTAACAATCACTCCATGGTCAGAATTGCTTTGATCACCATTCTGATGTTTGGTCTGAACAACTGAACCTCTTGACTATGTCTGCATGATTTTAATCATTGACTTGCTGCCACATGATTGGTTGATTAGATAATGAGCAAATGTACAGGTGTAAGGTGGACACAGAGTGCAGATCAGAGACAGGATACATGACCAAGTGCTTCTTCTCCTGGACATATAAACCTTTCCAAAATCTAAAAGGTCAAGAGTGTGATTTAATGTTTGCCACATCTTAATGAACGTCCCTCTTGAAGATTGTCTATGTAGTAAGGAAGGGAAATGCAATGTGAGTATTCATTTCGAGATGACTAGATATTCAAGCAATATACTTGCAATATTTGGGCCCCTTATCTAAGAAACAATGTGCTGGCATTGCAGGGGGTCTAGAGGAGGTTCACGAGAATGATCCCAGGAATGAAAGGATTAACCTATGAGGAAAGTTTGATGGCTCTGGTCCTGTACTCACTAGTTTAGAAGAATGAGAGGTGAATCTCATTGAAACCTATCAAATGTTGAAAGGACTAGTTAGAGTGGATGTGGAGACGATGTTTCCTGTAGTGGGTGAGTCTAGGACCAAATGGCACAGCATCAGAATAGAGGGAGGTCCATTTAAACAGAGATGAGGAAGGATTTCTTTAGCCAGATGGTGGTGAATCTGTGGAATTCATTGCCACAGACAATTGTGGAGATAAATTCATTGGGTCCACTTAACCACTTATTCACAATTCCAAGTGCACTTTAATACTGACTGATCAGCACAAGTTGTGCAACAATTTGTTTCAAGACAATGTTACTAAAACACTTTCATTCCAGGCAAATCTAAGTAAAAATGAAGCTTCACCACCCTGTCCAATTAACAGAACACAGAGACTTCAGCCCCAGAAAAACAGTCCTGAGAAGGATATTTATTTTTTTTCTTTTAGAGGCTAGATTGGTTTCTCAAAGTAATTTCTGAGAGGATGAATCTCAGGGACACGTGTTACTGTGATTCACCACTCATTTTGACTGGCTTGCAACTTTTGTCCCTTAATCCTTTTATAATCTTGCCTGGAATCCCAGCATAGGGTAGATATTGGACAAAGTTATCAGAAGTAGGTATATAAATCTTAATTATACAGTATTGTGCAAAAGTCTTAGGTACATATAAAAAATTCTGTGAAGTGAAGATGCTTCCAAAAATAATGAAATTAGAAGTTCCTAAATATCAAAAAAAATCATAAAGAGCAGTAAACAGTAAAAAAAAACTAAACCAAATCAATACTTCATGTGACCACCCTGGCCTTTAAAACTGCATCAGTTCTCTTAGTTGCACTGTCGTGCAACTTTATAAGAAAATCAGTTGGTAGGTTGTTCCTGGCATATTGAAGAACTTGCCACAGTTCTTCTGCAAACTTTGGCTGTCTCACTTGCTTCTGTCTCTCCAGGTAATTCCAGACAGCTTTGATGACGTTGAGATTAGAGCTCTGTTGAGGCCACACCATCTGAAACCATATAAAAAATCTAGGGCGCCTAAGATTTTTGCACAGTACTGTATATTCATGGGATATTGACATCACTAATAATGCTTGCATTTAAAGACCATCTCTATGTGGCCTTAAAATTGAGGGGGCTGCTAAGAGTAAATCACACCGGTGGATCTGGAATTACCAAAGTGAGATCAGGAGGGGCGGAGGCCAGACTTTATTCCCTGAAGGACACTTTTACAATAACCTGATTGATATTTGGTTATTATTACTGAGACTAATTTGCTCCTTATTCCAGATGTTCAATGAATTACTTGGGGAACGAGTTATGCAGTCTGCCCCTCAGCTCCAGCAACATGAGTTATGTCTTGATGTTGAGAGCAACCTGTCTAGTGTCTTCCTGTGTCTGCAGTCTTTGTGTGTTCTGGCCTCTGCCCACATCCTGATGTGTTGGCTCTCAGCCAGCTTAACACACTGTTGCAGTTGGATGGTGGGAGCATCAGTGTGGAGTTATTTTTATATAAATAGAGCACAGTAACCAAGCCCACACTTTGACATGCATGTGAGAGAGAATAGGATGTGTGGGACTCCGTTGGTCAGAGTTGACCATGAATATTTCATTCTAGCTGTCCAGCTACACAAGCCTGGGCAGTACAATATGGAGAGCAAGCTGCTGCCCAAGTAGCAAGCTCCCTCTCTTCATGCATCTGATGAACCCAAAGGAACCACAGAAACTGATACAGTTCAGTATCAGCAGCATCACAGGAATTGCCAGTCAGCATTGAACTCTATGTATGACTGACTTAGGGACTCCAGCTCTGCAAATTCTTCCCTTGGGGTTTACTCCCAAAGCCTTCCCCATGAGTGGGTATAGCCACAAGGCAGCAGAGGTTTGTGATCAGAGTTTTCCTTCTCCTTGATGAGCTGCATCATGGCTGACGAGCCTTATCTCCCCGAAGCAACTGGTTTTAATGCGCCAGTAATCCACCTTTGCCCCTTCTCCTGTCAGTAGAAATTGTTCCACTGGGCGTAGTAGCTTAGTCACATGTGAAGGGCAGGAGCTGGACTTGGTTGTCAGAGGCTATTTGAGGCGCACACCATTGGGAGCATTTAGTAGGTGGTGGGAGCTTGTCCCCATTAGCACCCCCGGCTATAACAACCTTAATATGTTACAGCAGAATATCGCTGGGAAATGGGTCAGATAAGATGCAGCATGGATATAATGGATACAGTATCTGTGTTGTAAGAAAATATGCAAATTTAACTCTCCAGCTTCTAAAGAGAATTGAATCACATACCTCTCTGATCGATGGCTCAGAATTTTGGCTCCCAGCCAACTCTTATCAAATATCCTGATAATTGTTATTCAAAAGCTGATTAAAGGTGTTTAATCTTTAAGATACTTATTTAAATAATAGGAAGTGCTCCTTCTATTCTGGCCAAAATTGCCAACACCATGACTGACTGATGAACTTAATTTCTACAGGTAACCTAAGGTCATTAAGTTTACTTATGCAGCAGTGGCAGTTGTTCACAAGTAATTTCTGGTATATGCAATCCTTCAAAGCATTTCCAAAGGATGTGTTCAGGTGTTAAATGCAGGTATTACTGAGTTTTTGCCTCTGGTACCAATTTCAATGATGGTACTCATATCTGATGGACATCCAATATTCAGTGGAAGCAAATCACTTTAAAGTAAAGACATTTTTTAAAGCATGTACTCACTGTAGGGGCAGCCGTAAACCTCAACCCTCATTCCTATTCTACCACTGGGGTTCCACTTGAGGGGGGCAAAGCGTAGGAATCTGGCTCTGATGGAGTACTGCAGTTTGTAATGCACAACACTGTCTGCATTGGAGTTTCCTGGAAAGGCCTGCGAAGATGACAGAAATAAATTAATGATGACAATTTTCAATCAGATATTCCTTATGTCTTTCGTACATCCAAAAGTAATGGGACATGTCTTTCACAAATGTTAACTTTTTCAAGTTCAGAGGTTTGTGCGTGATGAAATATGAATTTCTGACCGACCTTTCCTTAGTTACATTGTGCCTTTTGACCTCTAGTTTATTTTCCTGTTTCCAATACTTCAGGATCTTTAAGTCACAATTTCTTTTTATGTGAAGCTTTTCCTCGATATATACTACACGTATTTCAAGGGAAAATTATATATTTTAATTTGTAGCACTGTAGTCACTCTAGGGAGTATTTCCTGTGTTGTTGCATGCAAGTGTTCATAAATCTTAATAAAGATCATAAGACCATTAGGCATAGGAGCAGAATTGGGCCATTCAGCTCATCAAGCCTGCTCTGGCATTCCATCATGGCTGATTTATTATCTCTCTCAACACCATTCTCCTGCATTCTACCCATAAACTTTAACACCCTTACTAATCAGAAACCTATCAACCTCTGACTTAAAGGTACCCAATGACTAGCCTCCAAACCCATCTGTGGCAATGAATTCCTTTGGTTCAGCAATCCGCTGGTTAAAGAAATGCCTCCTCATCTCTGTACTGAAGAAACACTCCTGTACTCTGAGGCTGTGCTCTCTGGGCCCAGGTTCTCCCACTACAGAAAACGTCCTCACCACATCCACTCTTCCTAGGCCTTTCAATATTTGATAGGGTTCAGTGAGATCCCCCTCATTCTTTTAAACCCCAGTAAGTACAGGCCCAGAGCCATCAAGCTCGCCTCATATATTAACGCTTTCATTTCCAGGATCATTCTTGTGAAAACTTTATTACAATTCATTGAATAAGAGGCAAATCAAAGAAAAATTCTAAATTTATTTCAAAGGAGTGCTGTTGAATTGCATATATTATTGCTGAAAATTACCTTGCATTTTTATATCCAGAGAAGGCCAGAAAGACATTATTTTAAGCCAGAATGAAAGTGATTTCCTACGTTTCTGGGCAGAATGAAAGGAGAAACTGATACAGGCCATTCTATAGATGAAGGAAATCTTGAACAACACACACAAAATATTGGAGCAACTCAGCAGGACAGCCATCATTTGAATCATGGTGAAGAGACTCGGCCCAAAACGAACACTGTTTGTTTCTGTCCAAAGATAATGCCTGACTTGCTGAGCTCCTTTAGGGATTTTTTGTGTGTGTTGTGAAAGAAGACTTTTTCTCAGGTTTGAGTTCTACCTTTGTAATATTATCCTGTACTGATATTTGTTAATGTCTCTCCCATTATTAATACTACACTATCATATTTCATATAATTCTGCTTTAAAATTTATATTATTCTTTAATTTAATAACTGATCTTTATATAATATATGCGATTTTATATATTTACATAATTTTTCAATTTAATAATTATTTAATAATATTTGAATGCTGCTATTTTTTGTTGCATGTCACACCAACACACCACAACAAATTCTAAATACATGTATATGGCAAATTAAGTAGATTTTTGATCCTCAGAAATTTTCATTTGCTTCAAATATGCCATCCTATTTATACTCTTTTTCTCCACCCTTACTCTGTTGAAGCCATTCTCATCACATTTTACTCAAAAAGGTGGGGAATTGGGGAATTTCTGGAAAAAAGAACAACACAGCAGATCAGCCATGTTATAAATGGATGTCAGGGGGAATATTCAGGGCGCATACTGGTTCACTATACTTCTATTTCTTATCGTGAATGCTCATGAGCTCAAACTTATTGAGCGGTGTAAATCCTTCAGTTTTATTTATGTGCATGATGTAGACATCTGCTGCATGTGACAACCACATAATACATCACAATAACATTGAATTTCAGAAGTAAAATTCAAAGACATCAACTTCAATGGAGTTACATTTCAGAAGAGTTCAGTTTGCATAAGTTGCTACATTATACTTTGAGCACAAGTAGTAGAGGTCAAATTTTTATTCAAGTTGTTCATCAAATCATCTTGTCTTCATTACTTCTACTTCCTATTCAATCTAGTGGCCTTAACATCAAGACTCAACATCAGAAATGCTTTTCACTTTACTTTTTTTGAAAGCGATAATGTAGTTCAGCTCTTTCAGTTTCTTCTTTTGGCAAATCAATGAAACGTTGAAATGATAAATGAAGCTTTTCTGTCTTGCATTATAAATAATTACTCTGGAATTACAAATTGCTTTCAATAATAAAGCAATGATACAGAAGAGGATGCAACCGGAAAAATATTGCATTATGTTTTTTTAAAGTAAGTACCATAGCATTTATTATGCACTAGGAAATCAAATACAGAAAGCTAGACAAAGGATAAGTCAACCAAACATTCAACATTAATAATGCATGAACTGACAGTTCCAATTACTGGATTATACTGTTTAGTGGATATATAAGATTTTGGAATTTACTCACTCCAATAGCTTTGATCTGATATTTATTACAGATAAAGTCTAACACCAATTTGTACAATGCTTATAAAATCCAAACTGAGCCTAATTAAACACAAGTAGAAAATGGCAGAAAAATAAAGCTGTACTTATCCTGAGAAAGTTCTCAAGCCATTTCCAATTCAATTAAACAGGCTTTAGTTTGAAGCCAGTTTCCAAGCACAACTCTTGATTTTCTAACTTGTTACACATTACACAGATAACATATGACAAAGAACTGTAGACCAATTATTTATCGACAGCCTGTCAGAATTTCAGTCTTTATATATGGGAGTCTGGCCTGGGCATTAAACCTGTATGAATTCCTTTGAAGTTTTGGTGATTAAATGATTTCATCAAGGTGTAACTAAATCAGGTAAATAAGGAGAATTTCAGGTTTAATTCCAGATACACATATTAATTTTCATTTGCAGTTGTCTGTGCTTGTCAATTTTATGTAGTGGACCAATTTATAGACCTATAGGTATCTGATCTGCTTAGGTCAAACTGTTAAGGTCATTGATAGATGCATGGGAAAAGCCTGAAGAGAAATGTGCAGTCACATTTGGGCAAGTTCAGGTACATAACAGAATCAAAAAGGCAAAGGATTGCCATTTAGCCCATTGATATTATGGTGGGTTCTCCAGAGCAATCTATTGAGTCCCTGTTCCACATTCCTTTTCCTATCACTCTCAAATGATCTAGCTTCTTGCTTGTCCGCTTCTCACTTAACTCTGCCTCCATCATTCATGAGTTCCAGTTCATAGCCATACTGCATGAGAAAATATTTGCACATTTATCCCAGTGTCTTTTCCACTTTGAATATGTGTACCATGGTCCCTCAACAATCTGCTAATGGGAAACCATTCCTTTCTTTTAACAAGTACACATTATTCACCTCTAACAAAGCTTTTCCCATCTTTCTTTCTGTCTCAGCTTTCAAAGTCGCATCTTGTTGCTGGAATACTTTCATTTATCAGCTGGGTTCCAGAGAAACCCTTTAAGGATCCAATTCTTCTTAAGTACAGGCATTTTGGCTGCAGTGCAAGTTTTTTTAAAAAATAAAGCAAACTGGATATAACATGACCAATAGATAGGGGAACAAAATTTGATGAGTGCAATGACTGGAAATGGATAAGGTATAAACCAGCCTTATACGAAGATTCAACATGATCTCAACCCTACCTAGATGAATAATGGCTTGGTACGGCAATTGCTCCGCCCAAGATTGCAAGAAACTGGAGACAATTTCTTCCCTCAAGCTGTGAGACTACTTAACACCCTGCCACCATGCAGGTCTCATCACCTATGAAGCGCCAGTAGCATATACTGTTTAATTTTTGATTTGTGTCATAAATACACATTATGCAAAATGTCAATCTTCTGGAATATTTGCTAAGATAATAATACTTTACGTGAGTTATATGTACTGTGTTGTGCACCTTGCTCCAGAGGAACATCATTTTGTTTAGTTGTGTCTATGTGTACAAATGAATGAAAATAAACTTGAACTTGAAAGTTGCCAGCTTAGCACATCATGGGAACTAGCCTCCCTTCCATGAACTCTATCTATAACTTCCTGCAGCCAGAATAATCAAAGACATTGCCCACTAGGGACATTTTCACTTCTTGCTCCTCACATTGGGCATAAGTGACAGAAGACTGGAAAGGACCTACCACCAGGTTCAAGGGCAACTTGTACACACAGTGGCCACTTTATCTGGTACTGCCCATACCTAATATAGTAGTCACGATGTCTATGTTTCTGCTCTTCTGTTGTTGTAGCCTATCCATTTCAAGGTGCAACCATTTTTGCATTCTGCGCACCATTCTCTGTAAGCTCTACAAACTGTAATGCATGAAAATCCAGGAGATCAGGAATTTCTGAGATGACAAAATTACTCCATCTGGCACCAACAATTATTCTGCAGTCAAAGTCACTTAGAATACATGTCTTCCTGATTCTAATGTTTGGTCTGAATAACAACTTGAACCTCTTAACCATGTCTGCATGCTTTAATGCATTGAGTTGTTGTCACGATTGGCCAATTAGATATTTGCATTAACAAGCAGATGTACAGGTGCACCTGATAAAGTGGCCATTGAGAGCATTTGCCTGTTATAAGGATACTAAACAGTACCCTTATACTGTTCAAAAAGATGAACTCCTAACCTCACAATCTACTTTAATATGGCTTTGCTCCTCACTGCCTGCTTCCAGTTCACATTCTCTGCAATTTATTGCTGATCTTTGTACTACTGCAAGACACTGTTGTAATGAAATGATTTGTATGGATAGCTTGCAAAACATTGTTTTTCACTGTACCTCAGTGTGTGACAATTATAAGCCAATTTACCAGTGCTTCTATTTCTGCAGTTGACAATTTCATGCACTTTGCTGGTTATTTTCATAACCCTCCTTGCCACCTTCAAAGATCTCTGCTTATGTACAAGAAACTAAAAGCAACAGCCACAACCAATTATGTGGAGCCTTTGATGTGACAAAAAGTAATCAGCATTTCAAAAAAATGTCATCAAACAAAAAGCTAACAGAATACTTACTGAAGGTGGGTTTTGAGGAGCATCTAGGAAAGGAGTGGTACATAGACAAAGATTGAGGAGAGAGTTCTAGATGTAGAAAAACTGTTACTTTCCCCAAGCAGTAAGGCTGATCAACGCCTCTATCCACTAACCCAGCACCCCACACAGCCCCATACCTCACCACTATTACTTAATCATTTCCTGTTAAGAGACACTTTATGTACAGATACTCCTGTGCCTAGCAGTCTATTTATATGCTACCTCATGTATTTTTACTTCTTATTATGGGGTTCTCTAACTTATATTTTGGATTGTGCTGCATGAGATCCAGAGTGACAGTGATGTCATTTTATTTTACACTTGTGTTTTGGAAATGACATTAAACAATTGTGAATTTTGATTCTTGAATCTTAGGGCCAAGGCAGCTGGAAGCATTGTCCACCAATGGAGAGGTAAATAAAACTGATCAGAGGAATAAAATATTGGTTCAGACGATGCTGATTCAAATGTTCTATTGTTCCTAATACTTGTTTGCTACTGGGCTACATTAGTGCAGGAAGAGTTTTGCCATACACTTTGAGAAAGTTTATTATCTATTCAGCCAAACATTAATAATTAGAAATTATACAAATTGTGCTTCCCAGTTCAAGTGTAATTAAAGAGAGATTAAGAGCTTAGAATAACAGGATGCCACTTGATTATCCAAATGGTTAGATTAGTTGAAACAAAAATTGCTTGATATTTTTCCCCAGCTCTTAACATTAAATTCATGAAAACTTAACACTTGAGTAGACAGAGAGGGTTTGATATCTGGGACGAGCTGCCTGAGCAATCATTATACTTAAAGAGGTATTTAGAAAAAAACATTTAAATTGCCAAGGCATGGAAGAATATAGTCTTAATGTGGGCAAATAGGATTAATATAGACAGGCACAAAGGCTGGCATCCATGTGATAAAAATACTAACATTGACAGAATTTAATTCAAGGCTTAAGAAAATCTTCCAAAAATGGCTCAATAGTAAAAATATAAAAAAGGAAACAAACACTTTCACTGTAAAAAATATTATTGTATTATTTTGTCATAATACCTTGGTCCAAAATCTATTTGGAATATTAACAAAGAGAAATAAGAACCGAAATGACAAATTTTTGAAAACACTACATACATTTGAATGGGCTTATATTAACATTACCTGGGACAGAAAGGGAAAGAGGAATAACAGACGTAAAAATTTACACAACAGTCAGGCAGAGTTTCTATGGATATATTTTCATTAATGAAAATAGGATTCTGCACTTCATGCGAGCATATGTAATTCTGTTAAGAAGTACACACCACTAAACTTAGATGAAAGCACAACTCAGAACAACTAAGGAATTATCCCAACTGAAGAGCAAGTTAACCACTGAAAGAGCATGACCTTGCACGGAAGACATGCCACTATCTGAGATGTCCACAAGGAAGTATTGAATGCCTGGCTCAGAGAATAAGACCTCTTCCCGGAAACAGAGGGGATCCTCGTGGCAATACAGGACCAGGTGATTAACACAAAAAATTATCAAAATACATGTAGTGCCTATCAGAACTATTCACCCTGCTTGGAAGTTTTATGTTTTATTGTTTTACAGCATTGAATCACAGTGGATTTAATTTGGCTTTTTTTTTGACACTGATCAACAGAAAAAGACTCTTTCGTGTCAAAGAGAAAACAAATCTCTACAAAGTGATCAAAATCAATTACAAATATAAAACACTAAATAATTGATTGCATAACTATTCCAACCCCCTTTAATATGACACAGCAAACCATCACTAGTGTAGCCAATTGGACTTAGAAGTCACAAAATTCATTAAATGGTGATCTGTTTTTGGAGACCTGTGTACAGTCAAGGTGCTTCAATTAATTGTAGTAAAAGTACACCTGTATCTGGAAAGTCCAATTGCTTGTGAGTCAGTATCCTGGCAAAAGAACACTCCAACCAACTCTGTGAAAAGTTTATTGAAAAGCACAAGTCAGGAGATAGATACAAGGAAATTTTGAGGTCACTGAGTATACCTTGGATTACAGTTAAATCAATCATCAAGAAATGGAAAGAATATGGCACAACTGTAAATCTGCCCAGTGCAAACCATCCTGAAAAACTGAGTGACCATGCAAGAAGGGGACTAGTGAGAGAGGCCACCAAGAGACCTATGACAACTCTGGAGGAGTTACAAGCTTCAGTGGCTGAGATGGGAAAGATTGTATGTACAACAACTGTTGCCCAAGTTTTTTACTAGTTGCAGCTTTGTGGGAGATTAGCAAAGAGAAAACCACTATTGAAAAAAACATACATGAAATCTTAGTTAGAGTTTGACAGTAGGCATACGAGAGGCTCTGAAGTCAATTGGAAGAAAGTTCTATGGTCTGATGAAACCAAAATTGAGCTTTTCAGACATCAGCCTAAACACAATGTTTGGCATGCGCCAAACACTGCACATCATCAAAAACACACCATCCCTACCATGAAAAATCATGGTGGCAGCATCATTCTGTGGGGATGCTTCACTGCAGCAGGCCCTGGAAGGCTTGTGAAGGAGATGATAAAATGAATGCAACAAAATACAGGGAAATTCTGGAGGAAAATTTATATTTGTAATTAATTTAAATCATTTGTAGAGATTTGAATTCACTTTGACACAAAAGAATCTTTTCCTGTTGATCAGTGTCAAAGAAGCCGAATTAAGTCCACTGTGATTCAATGTTGTAAAACAATAAAACATAAAAACTTCCAAGGAAGGTGTATACTTTTTATTGGCACAATAATAAACAACCAACAAATTCAAGACCATAATGCAGAAAATGCCACGAGAAACTAGAAACAAGCCAACACACTACAGAATCCTGCAGTAGTGTAACTCAAACATCATTCACCAAAATCTTGATTTAAAATACCAACTCATAAAAGACACCTTTCCCTACTGTAAGTAGAAGCCTGATCCAGTTTTAGAGTCAGAGTCTTGGAAATTATATTACAACTGATCCATTATTACTGATAAGACAATCCATAAAAATTGTCTGGGTATAATATTACAGGATAAACAAACAAGAACAACTTACTTAATAAATATAATCATTCCAAATATGCCTAACACACAGAAATCAATAAGTGAAAAACACCAGAAATGTACTGAATTTAAAGAGGAAACGGAAAGACTGTGGAACATGAATAGGGCATACATCATCTCGATAGTAATTAGACCGTAAAGCCAGAAGATGTAGGAGCAGAATTAGGCCACTTGGCCCATTGAGTCTGCTCCACTATTTCATCATTGCTAATCCCTTTCCTTCTCAGTTTTATTCTCCTGTCTTTTCTCCTGACTAATCAAGAACTGATTATCCTCCGCCTTAAAAATACCCAGTGACTTGACCTCCACAGCCAACTGTGGCAACAAATTCCAGATTCACCACCATATAAAATATTAAAGTATTTCCAAGATGGCGGCGCGATGCAGCTTGCAGCGGCCACTCTGGAGCTGACTATCTGTTATTTGTGAAGCGGGGTGCCGTGCACAATCATAATCGATTGAAAACGGATGTGGGAGCATGGAGGGACATCGGGAAATCTCCAGGAAGACCTTCTTTGTTGCTGCTGCTGCTGCTGTGAGGTCTGGGTCTCTGCTGGGAAGAACAGGCCCTCAGTCTTCGGGGTCGCGTTGCCAATGGGCGTTGGCGGGGCCGTCTTAATACGTTCGGCAGAGGATGGTACTCGGAGAAGCTGTGCCGGAGGGGATGGTCAGAGGCTCGGAGGTTTGACGGACTCGGAGTCCGCTGCGGTCAGGCCGCTTTCGGTGTGTGCTGCATCTGCAAGGCTGGTTTCAACGGAGCTTTCCTTGTGTGCTGCGTCTGTGAGGCTGAGTCGGGCGGCGCCATGGAAGTCCATAGCGGGGGTATTCCCTTCTGCTGCCGGCATTGGATGGCGAGTCTGTCGGGACCCTGGGGACTTGTGGAAACTGTGTAGTGATTCCTTTTGAACTTGTAGTCCTTTATCATCTTTGGATTATTTTTACTGTGCCCATAGTCTGTTTTTTATCAATTATGCTATTGTTTGCACTGTTGTAACTATGTGGTTTTGTGCAGGTCTTGTAGCTTTAGTTTTTGGTCTTGTTTTTGTCTGGTGGATTTGGAGCTCCTTTCCGGGGAACACGCTAGATGGTAGCGCGATATTAATACGTAGCAGCCTCTCTGGACTCTGGATTGGGGATTGCCAAATGTTATGTGGATTTTCTGGTGTAGTCCCTTTTGTCATATGCTTTTGTGATATCATTCTGGAGGAATGTTGTCTCATTTTTTAACTGCATTACATTTGTGGTTTCTAAATGACAATAAACTGAATCTGAATCTGAATCTGGCTAAAGAAATTCCTCCTCATTTCTATTCTAAATGGATGTGCCTCTACTTTGAGGCTGTACCTTCTGGTCCTAGAATCTCCCACCATGGGAACCATCCTCTCCACATCTACTCTATTGAGGCTATTGATCATTTGATAGGTTTCAATGAGATAGCCCCTCATTCTTATAAATTACAGAGATTGGAGACTCAGAGCCATCAATCGCTCCTCATAGGATAAGTCTTTCATTCCCAAAATCACTCTGGTGAGCCTCCTCTGAACCCTCTCCATCACCAGCACACCCTTCCTGAAATAAAGGTTCCAGAACTGCTGTTAGTGGTCAAAGTGAGGCCTCACAAATGCCCTATGAAGCCTCAGCATTACATCATTGCTTTTGTATTCTGGTCCTGTGGTAATGAATGCTAACATGGTGTTTGCCTTCCACACTACAGACTCAATTTGCCAATTAACTTTTAAGGAATCCTGCACAAGGACTCTCAAGTCCCTTTGCACATCGTATTTTTGAATTTTCTCCTCAATTACAAAATATTCTATGCTTTTATTCCTTCTATCAAAATGCATAACCATACACTTTCCAACACAGTATTCCATTTGCCACTTCTTTACCCATTCTCCGAATCTGTCCTGATCATTCCGCAGCCTCCCTGCATTCTCAACGCGATTTGTATCTCCACCTACGCTTGTATCATCTGCACAATCAGCCACAAAGCCATCAATTCCATCATCCAAATCATTGACATATAACGTGAAAGAAATGGTCACAACACCGAACCCTGCAGGCACCACTGGTCACAGGCAGCCAATCAGAAAAGGCTCCCTTTATGTTCACTTTGTGCCTCCCACCAGCCAACCAATACTTCAGCATGCTAGCATCTTTTCTGTAATACCAGAGGCTTTTATCTTGTTAAGCAGCCTCATGTGCGACATCTTCTCAAAAGCCTTCTGAAAAACAAAGTACGCAACATACACTGATTCTCCAATGGCTCTCCACACGGCTTTAGACCTCCTAGACAATACAAGACCTATGTCAGGATGCTGCTCATCAACTATAGCTCAGCATCTAACACCATCATTCCCACAATCCTGATTGAGAAGTTGCAGAACCTGGGCCTCTGTACCTCCCTCTGCAACTGGATCCTTGACTTCCTAACCGGAAGACCACAGTCTGTGTAGATTGGTGAATACATATCCTCCTCATTGGCGATCAACACTGGTGCACCTCAGGGGTGTGTGCTTAGCCCACTGCTCTACTCTATATATACACATGACTATGTGGCTAGGCATAGCTCAAGTACCATCAATAAATTTGCTGACAATACAACCATTGTTGGTAGAATCTCAGGTGGTGACGAGAGGGCGCACAGGAGTGAGATATGCCAACTAGTAGAGTGGTGTCGCAGCAATAATCTGGCATTCAACATCAGTAAGACAAAAGAGCTGATTGTGGACTTCAGGAGGGTAAGATGAAGGAACACATACCAATCTCTTAGAGAGTTCAGAAGTGGAGAGAGTGAGCAATATCAAGTTCCTGGGTGTCAAGATCTCTGAGGATGTAACCTGGTCTCAACATATCAATGCAGTTATAAAGAAGGCAAGACAGTGGCTGAATTTCATTAGGAGTTTGAAGAGATTTGGCTTGTCAACAAATACACTCAAAAAATTCTATAGATGTAGATGGAAGGTAGGATTAAGGAAAACCTCAAGGCATTTTACAAGTATGTGAAGAGCAAGAGGATAAGGCATGAAAGAATAGGACCTATCAAGCGTGACAGTGGGGGAGTATGTACGGAACTGGAGAAAATAGCAGAGGTACTTAATAAATATTTCAGTATTCGCTATGGAAAAGGATCTTGGTGATTGTAGTGATGACTTGCAGCAGACTGAAAAGCTTGAGCATGTAGATATTAAGAAAGATGATACGCTGGAGCTTTTGGAAAGCAAGTTGGAATAAGTCGCTGGGACTGGATGAGACGTACCCCAGGCTACTGTGGGAGGCGAGGGAGGAATTGCTGAACCTCTGCCGGTGATCTTTGCATCATCAATGGGGACTGGAGAGGTTCTGGACGATTGGAGGGTTGCAAATGTTGTTCCTTTATTCAAGAAACAGAGTAGAGATAGCCCAGGAAATGATAAACCAGTGAGTCTTACCACAGTGGTTGGTAAGTTGATGGAGAAGATCCCGAGAGGCAAGATTTAAGTACATTTGGAGAGGCATAACATGAAGTTTGCTGATGACACAAAAGATGGAGCTGTTGTGGATAGTGTGGAGGGCTGTCAGAGGTTACAGCGGGACATTGATAGGACGCAAAACTGGGCTGAGAAGTGGCAGATGGAGTTCAACTCAGATAAGTATGAAATGGTTCATTTTGGTAGGTGAACTATAATGGCAGAATATAAACTCTTGATGGTGTGGAGGATCAGAGGGATCTTGGGATCCGAGTCCATAGGACGCTCAAAGCAGCTGCGCAGGTTGACTCTGTGGTTAAGAAGGCATATGGTGTATTGGCCTTCATCAATCGTGGAATTGTATTTAGAAGCCAAGAGGTAATGTTGCAGCCATATTGGTCCCTGGTCAAATCCCACTTGAAGTACAGTGCTCAGTTCTGGTCGCCTCACTACAGGAAGGATGTGGAAGCCATAGAAAGGGTGCAGAGGAGATTTATAAGGATGTTGCCTGGATTGGGGAGCATGCTTTAAGTGAACTCAGCCTTTTCTCCTTGGAGCAATGGAGGATGAGAGGTGATCTGATAGAGGTGTATAAGATGATGAGAGGCATTGATCGTGTGGATATTCAGAGGCTTTTTCCCAGGGCTGAAATGATTGCCACAAGAGGACACAGGTTTAAGGTGCTGGGGATTAGGTACAGAGGAGATGTCAGGGGTAAGTTTTTTACTCAGCGAGTGGTGAGTGCGTGGAATGGGCTGCCGGCAATGGCGGTGGAGGCGGATACAATAGGGTCTTTTAAGAGACTTTTGGATAGGTCCATGGAACTTAGAAAAATAGAGGGCTATGGGTAAGCGTAGTAATTTCTAAGGTAGGGACATGTTCGGCAGAACTTTGTGGGTGGAAAGGCCTGTAGGTTTTCTATGTTTCTATGTACTGTGGAGAGCATTCTGACAGGTTGCATCACTGTCTGGTATGGGGGTGGGGGGGCTACTGCACAGGACTGAAAGAAGCTGCAGAGGGCTGTAAATCGAGTCGGCTCCATCTTGGACACTAGCCTACAAAGTACACAGGACATCTTCAAGGAGTGGTGTCTCAGAAAGGCAGCATCCATTATTAAGGACCTCCAGCACCCAGGGCATACCCTTTACTCACTGTTACCATCAGGTAGGAGATACAGAAGCCTGAAGGCACACACTCAGCGATTCAGGAACAGCTTCTTCCCTTCTGCCGTCCGATTCCTAAATGGACATTGAACCCTTGAACACAACCTTAGTTTTTTAACATAAAGTATTTCCATTTTTTGCATGATTTTTAATCTATTCAATAAACGTATACTGTAATTGATCAACTTATTTATTTATTTATTTCTTCTATATTATGTATTGCATTGAACAGCTCTACTAAGTTAATAAATATCACGTCACATGCTGGTGATAGTAAACCTGATTCTGATTCTGTAATAGAAGCTGCACTCATTTCTGCTGTCTGCCACTCTTGAACTTCTGGCATACAGCTCTTGTCTTCTACAGTGAAGACTGATGGAAAATATTTACTCGATTCATTCTCCATTTCTTTGTCCATCATTACTACCTCTCCAGCATCATTTTCCAGTTGTCCAATATCTACTTGCACCTCTATTTTACACTTTATATATCTGAAAATAAACCTTCAGAATCCTTTTTGATATTATTGGCTACTTTACCTTCATATTTATAATAAACGCTGCCTGGGCAGGATGAAAAGCATTATCAAGCATGCATCTCACCCTAACCATGGACTTTTTACACTCCTCCCATCCGGTAGGCACTACAGGAGCCTCCGCTCTCGCACCAGCAGGCACAGGAAGAGCTTCTTCCCTGAGGCTGTGACCCTGCTGAACCTCACATCACAGCACTAAGCAGTATTGCACCCATATTGTACTGTCTCAGTACTTTTATATTTGTGTGTTGTAGCACTTACTTTTTATTCACAGTTATTTTGTAAATAACACTATTCTTTTGCACTTCTGGTTAGATGCTAACTGCATTTGGCTTTGCATCTGTACTTGGCACAATGACAATAAAGTTGAATCCAATCTAATCTAATCTAATCTAATCTAATACTTCAATTTTTCTCTCTGGATGCTTTTTCAGTTGCTTTTTGTTTGTTTTTTTAGAAGTTTCCCAATCCTCTAACCTCCCACTAATTTTTGCTCTATTGTATGTTTTTTCTTTTGCTTTACTGTTGGCTTTGACTTCCCTTGTCAGCCATGGTTGCATCATCTTGCATTTAAAATACTTCTTCTTTGGAATATATCTATCCTCCACCTTCCAAGTTGTTCCCAGAAACCCCAGCTATTGCTGCTCTGCTTGTGTCTCTTTCCAATCAACTTTGGCAGCTCCTCTCTCATACCTCTGTAATTGCCTTTATTCCACAGTAATACTGATGCAGCAGAGTTTAGTTACTCTCTCTCAAATGGCAGGGTGAATTCCATCATATTAAGATCACTGCATCCTAAGGGCTCCTTTACCTTAAACTCCCTAATGAAATCTGATTCATTACTTAACACTGAATTCAGAAAAGTGTATTCCCTAGTGGGCTCAACCACCAAGCAGCTTTAAAAATCCATCTTGTAGGAATTCTACAAATTCTCTCTCGTGAGATCCAGGAACAACCTACCTGCATTTTGAAATCCCCCATGACTCTTTTAACATTACCACTTTGAAAAGCCGCTTCTATCTTTCATTACAATTTTTATACTACATCCTGGCTACTGTTTGGAGGCCTGGATGTAACTGTCATCGAGGTCTTTTCACCCTTGCAGTTCTTTAACTTTGCCCTTCGAAGATGCTACATCTTCTGATCCTATGCTACCTCTTTCTAAGGATTTGCTTTCAGTTTCATCAACAGAGACACACCATCGTCTCCATCGTCTGTCCTTTCATTACAATGTATATCTTCAGATGTTAAGCTCCCAACAATAACCTTCTTTCAGCTATGACTCAGTGATGCCCACATGTCATACCTGCCAATGTCTGACTGTGCTACAAGATCATCTACTTTATTCCGATATTATGTGCATTTAAATATTTAATATCTACAATTGGTATCATCCCAAAACCACAACATAATAGCATTGAATTCTTATGCCTACACAACAATATTTATATAAATCTCCAGAAAGCCACAATACTAAACACCACGAGAATATCTGTAAGTTCCTAACAATTGAGAAGTGACTTTACTTGGCTATGCCTGTAACTCAGCTTTCACCAGTTTGAGCTCAGAAAAATGAAAAATATAATCATAACTCTATTTATAGAGCACTTTTCATAAAATACAGGTCAAAATGCTTTACAATGAGATAAAAGTACAAACAAAAATAAATTAAAAATAAAAACAGATATGAAAATAAAAGTCATAAAGATGTTAGTTTAAAGCAATGTTAGATAACTTTTGAGCTGGCACTTTGAAGTATCAACCGGGTCTGCATCTCTTATAGTTTTAGGTATTGAATTCTAAGGGTTAGGAGCTGTGATGGGCTGAAGGGCCCAGTTCTGTGCTGTATAATGCACTGACTCCATGACATCTGCTAGCTGCAGGTTCAAAGGGGTCAGGGGCATTGATGAATTATGATTCGTTGAAACTTGTCAATCCCTATTTTGTAGGAACTCAGTTACTGAGCCACCAGTGTAGGGGCTTCCCTCTGCATGAATAAATTTTTCCACATCCTGATTCTAAATGGCATTGCCTTTATTCTGAGAGTATGTTCTAGATTCCTCAACCAGGAGAAATGTCTTCCCTACATTGACAATTTAGTTAGCCAATTTTAATTCCTACCCCATTCCCGTTCCAACATGTTGGTCTATGGCCTCCTCTTCTGCTATGATGAGGCCATACTCGGGGTGGAGGAGCAACCTCATATTCCATCTAGATAGCCTCCAACCTGAGGACATTTCTCCTTCTGATAATTTTTTAATTTTTTTATTTTCCCCTTCCCTCTTCTTCCATTCGACACTCTGGCCTCTTACCACTTCTCCTGGTGTTTCTCCTTTCTTTTCTCTCATTGTCCACTCCCCTTCCTCTCAGCTTCCTTCTTCTCTAGGCCTTTACCTTTCCCACCCATTTGTCTTCATCTATCACCTTCTAGTTTGTCCTCCTTCCCCTACCTCCTCCATTTTATTCTGGTGTCGTCCCCCTTCCTTTCCAGACCTGATGAAGGGTCTTGGCCTGAAATGTTGACTGTTCACTCATTTTCAGAGGTGCTGCTAGATCTGCTGGACCCTCCAACATTTTGTGTTTATTGCTCTGGATTTCCAGCCTCCGTAGAATCCTTTGTGTTGGTGAGTCAATGACATCTCATTCATTCAGACTCGGGCCTAGCTCTCTCACCATGTAGCAAATCCATCATCCCGGAAGCCTGTATAATCTTTGCTCAGCGGCAAATTATATTATTTTTTCTTTCCCAGTTAGGAGACAAAACTTTGCGCACATTATGACAGCTGTAATCTTACCGAATACTTATATAACTGGTGAAAATGAAGGGTCCCAGAGAAGGCTGGGTAAGAAACCTTTTTAACAGAAAGAGTTCCAGGGAACAGAGGCTTCAGTTATTCTGTTAGATTGGAGAAATACCATTCTCCTGGGAGCAAAGAAAACCAAGGAGAAAGTTGAAAGAGGTATAAATTATGATGAAAGACACAAATAGTGTAGAGTGTTAGTATCTTTTCTAATCTAAAACTTGGGATGCAAAAAAAACAATGCTCTCCAGCAAAATGCCTATCATTTACAACATAAAAAACTGATAATTCTACAACATAATGTAGCATAACATTACCAACATTTTAAATATAGCATTGTAATTTAGAATGTTAAATCATTAAAACATAATTATGATTAATCAAGCAATTATTAAAACAAAATTGAGAGTTAATTGCCATTTGAATTGCATTGGAAAATTATTTTCCAACGTAATTCAAATGGTAATTAAGTCAACTTTGTTGTGATAACAATAGTTATGAATTGTGAACAAAGTGAAAAATGCCCGAAGGTGGGGTAGGAAGGGGTGGGAGGGGGTAGGAACAGAGGAGATGGAAAGGGGAGAGTGGCTGAGCCAGTACAAGGTGGTGAAATGGTGGAGATGTCAGTTGAGAGAGGGCGGATGGGAAGAGGCATGTGAAAGGATGAGAGAGAGAGAGAGAGAGACTGCCTTTGGAGAGTCAGAATGAAGAGCAGGAGAGAGAATGAGTGGGAATAGTAGTGAGGGTTATTCTTATTGCCAATCAGACAAATTAATCAGAAAGACAGGAAATTCTGCAGATGCTGTAAACTGCAATGCTGGAGGAACGCAGGTCAGCTAGCAAACAGGGAAAGGAACAACCAGTCGCCGTTTTGGGTCAAGACCCTTCTTTAGAACTCAGAATCAATCAGAATCAGGTTAATTATTAGTGCCGTATCATATACCATCAAATTTGTTGTTTGAGGCAGCAGTATAGTGGGGGATTAAAAAAAAGTGACTGACTGACAGACAGACAGGCAGGAGAGTAGAAGACATCATGGATTTATGGACTGTTCAGAAATCTGATGGTAGAGGGGTAGAAACTGTTCTTAGAATGTTGTGTGCACATCTCCAGCTTCTGTACCTAAAGGTAGTAATGAGAAGAGGGCATATGCTGGACAGTAAGGTCCTTAATAATGGATGTCACTTTCTTGAGGCATTGCCTTTTGAAGATGTCCTTAATGGCAAGGAGACTAGTGCTCATGATGGAGCTGGCTGAACCTACAACCTCTGCTGCTTTCTTTTTATCGTGTGCATTGAAGCCTCCATGCCACGGCAGGTTGCTGGGTTGTTGATGTGCCATACACAGCAACTAGAGATTGTCTCATTCACGGAATGACTTGGATGCCCTAGCAATATCTGTCCTTGTGGTGCTGGGGCAAGTATGTGGATGGAAGCAGGGAAACAGATCTGGTCGAGGGACAGGCTGCATAAACAGTATATGATAGCAACAGTGAATTCTCATGAGTTTGGGATACTGAGGGAACATCCTTTGGTGGGAGACATGTTACTTCACCTAAGGACTGTCATCAGCAATTATTATTGCCACCTTAAGAAAGAGAGAAGCTGTTCTCAGTTGCAGATGGTTCAAGGACAGAGAACATAGGTTAATACCAAAGAACAAACAATTTAATATTTCTTTCTTTATTTAGAAGTACAGCACAGTAACAGACCCTTCTGGCTCAATGAGTCCACACCACACAATTGCCCTTATATGTCCAATTAACCTACTAACTTTGATGTTTTTGGAATGCAGGAGACAACCAGAGTGCCTGGAGAAAACCCACGGGGTCACAGGGAGAATGTACAAACTCCTGACTTACAGGAGGATGTATTGAAGATTTTATTGTGGACATCCAAGAGAGTGGCGGGGAACAAAGTCAATAAGTGTTTTCAGAAGGGAATTGAATAAGTGCCTCAGAGAAACTCAAGGTTGATGGGAAAAGAGAAGAGAAATAGGTTTGAAATGGTTGGGCTGCAGGGAGCATCATGGACTTAGTGCTGTGAATGAACACTTTCCATTACACATCGATTCTATGATTATACTGCACAGAGTGCTACACTCGTTAGACAACTGTAATATTTTCCTCAAACACTTCAGCACTGTGACTTTGGAAAAGTATTACCAGATAATCAATTGAATCATGCAGGCTGATATCAAAGAGTTCCTATAAATACCCTCAACTAAAAGCAGCATTGAACTGTATAATGTACATAACAGACAGTAGCACGTCCAACTTCATACACCACCTCTGGACTTGGCTTGCAGCCCAGAGGCATTCCATAACTTTCTGACAGACAGGATATAATATGACCCTGCGACCATAAGACGTAGATAGCAGAATTAGTCTGCTCTGCCATACCATTAAGGCTGATCTATTATCCTTGTCAACCCCATTCTCCTGCTTTCTCCTCATTACCTTTGATGGCCCATCTAATCAAGAACCTATCAACCTCTGCTTTCTGGCGTACACAGTCATCCATGGTAATGGATTGCACAGATTCACCACCATCTGGCTAAAGAAGTACCCACTCATCTCTTTTCTCGTAGCATGTCCTTCTATTCTGAGGCTGTGCCCTTTGATCCTAGACTGCCCCACTATAGAAAACTTCTTCTCCACATCCACTCTGCCTAAGCCATTCAATATTTGTTAGGTTTCAATGAAATTCCCCCTCATTCTTTTAAACTCCAGTGAGAACAGGCCCAGAGCCATGAAATATTCCACATATGTTAACTCTTTAATTCCTGAGATAATTCACCTGAATCTCCTCTGGAACTTCTCCAATGCTAGTACATCCTTTCTTTGGTAAAGGTCACAAAATATCTCTCAATTCTCCAAGTGTGGTCTGATAATTTCTTACAAAATCTTAGCCTTACATTGCAACACACACACAAATGCTTAGCATTACCTCCTTGTTTTTATATTCTCATCCTCTCAAAATGAATGCTATCACTGCATTTACCACCATTTCAACCTGGAAGTTAACCTTTAGGGATCCCTGCGTGAGGTCTCCTAAGTTCCCTTGCAACTCTGATTTCTGAATACGCTTTGTATCCAGCCCACTTCTTTTTCTTATTTCTCTTCTCTTTTGTCTTTCTTTTCTTTTCAAGGTGATTGTGGTTCTGTCGGAGTCCATGATTGACAGTTCAGACTGCAGTTCAGAGGCAGTGGGTTTTCAGAGCGAGTGTGCAGCATAGCACTTTGCTGTCTCCAGGAATGGCTCGGGAATGGGAGTTGGAAGTTGGGGACCGGCCCCATGGATGACCGGTTCCTTGCCAATTTCACCAATTGAAGCGTCATGGAACATCGAGACTATAACACTAATTGTTGGCTGCTCATTCCACACTATCGGTACCGTTTGAGTGAAGAAGGTCCCCCTCATGTTCTCCTTAAATATTCTACCTTTTACCCTTAACCCATGACCTCTAGCTGTAGTCTCACCCAAACTCAATGGAAAAAGCCTGCTTGCATTTACCCTATCCATACTCCTCATAATCTCTATCAAATCTCCCCTCAATCTTTTGCATTCTAGGGAATAAAGTCTTAACCTTTTCATCTTTCTCTATAACTCAGGACCTCAAATCCCAGAAATATCCTTGTAAATTTTCTCAGCCCTATTTCAATCTTTTTGTTATCTTTCCTGCAGGTAGGTGACCAGAACTGCTCATAATACTCCAAATTGTTCCAATCATCAAGAAGGAAAAGGGAAAGGGAAGGCTGAATTTGCAATAGATCAATTAGAATCAAACTCTGTGTGCCGCAGTAGCGCAGCAGTTGGCGTGCTCAATTACAGCTTGGGGCATCGGAGTTTCAAGTTCAATTCCAGTGCCCTCGATAGGGAGCTTGTACATTCTGCCTTCTGCTGCATTGGTTTCCTCTGGGTTTTCCAGTTTCCTCCCACAGTCTAAAAACATATCGGTTAGTAGGTTAATTGGTCATTGTGATTAGGCTAGGGTTAAACAGGTAGTTTGCTGGGTCATGCAGCTGGTTCAGTACGATATCAATTAACAAACAAACAAATAAATAAATAAATGCATACATAAGTACATACATTTTTTGGAGACAAATGCAATTTAAGGAGGAAAAACAACAGTAATTATGAAATATTATTTTGTCGGATTAAGTTTGAGCACTTTAAATCACTCCTCATGCCAGAACAATTGATTGACATTAAATGAACATTCTTGCCTTCTTCTCATTAAAAGGATATTTACATTTATAATTATCAATCCTAAATTTCTGTGGTGAATGTAATGGGTAATTAACATGCAAATCTGTGTTTATAATAATAGCTGGGAGCTGTGGGCAAGATTTCATGGTGCAAGGCAAATGGGTGAATGCTGTAAACTGACAGGCAGTTTCTGGAGATCTGCAAATCATGGCATATCTCTCCAGTCCCCAAGATCACTACTTGTTGTGGGTGATTTTCTTTTCAACAAGACAGCTCAGTAATCACCTCATACCCATAATGCTCTGCAACAGGCTAATTGCAAAATCAAAGGGCTGGTATGCACTTATGAAATTCCTATAATGTTTGGTGTGTCCAAAGCCTGATAACTAGATACATCTGTTCTAACATTATGAAGAACTAGTCTCTGGGGAAGCATTGGGAATTAGATACTAACATTGGATGATGTCACTAAATAACTGTATTGTCAATTTGTTCAAAGGCAGTAAATTTTAAATATGGTATAATTATTCCAGGCAAACCATATCCATCTGTGATAAGTGCTGGAGAATGCTAGAAATAGAGATTTGACTATTTGGAAAGCCTATATTTGAAAGAAAACTCCAGGTTGAAATGACAGTGGAGGTCTTTGTTGGAGAGAAGGGTTCAGATTGATCATTGAGTAAGTTAAAGGGTCAACACAACATAGTGAGCCAATGAGCCTAAACTCTGCTGTACTGTTCTATGTTTTGTGTTCCATGTTCTACGTTATGGTCCTTCCATATACAACATATTAAGCAGAACTCATCTTATGTCTGTGCTGTTTGAACTCATGTGCTTATTAGGAAAAAGGAACAATACACACCATCTCACTATAGTCAAGGTAATAGTGTGACCTGGTTGTACTAATCTGAAACTTGCTTCTGTGGCAGATCACAAGGGTGATGATCAATGGCTGGGGAACTCTCGATACATCGCACCTCTCCAAAGCCTTACCCAAAACAGTCCATCAAAGATCAAAAGGGATTCCTTTTCTAGAATGGAGAAGAACTGGAGTTCTTAACCACCAAAATTCTTCCTTCAAATTCCTCAGCGGATGTGGGGCAAAACGTCTATTTCTATTGTGTGTGAGCACAACACTGAGAATCACCTTTGAACCCTGTTGAGTGACAGATCGAGATTTTATTAATGAGCATTCAACCATAATTTCTGCTACCACATCACAAAATCATCAGATTGTCACTGCTCAGGAAACATGCTAGCTCGATATGATTTATTTAATAGACAATACCACATACAGTGGATTTCCAAAGACACCTAGTCATTGCTTGATCTCTGCCTGCCATCAGGTGTCAGTCTTGGCTTAGTGGAAACATTGTTATCTCAGATCCAAATAGCCTGGGTTTCAGGCTTATTCCGCAGATTCTCTAAATTAGCATTGCCGGACAGCAGAGTGAGAGTGCAACACAGTTGGAAGTGTGTTTTTTCCAAGATGTTGTGCCAAGGCATGATAAAACATCTGGAGGAAATTGATGGGTCAGGCAGCATCTGTAGAAGGTAATACTGGTCAGTTGATATTTCTATTTGTGATTCATCATCTTGACCAGTCCAGATGAAGGAACTCAACCTGAAATGTCCACTGTCCATTTCCTTCCATAGATGCTGTTCATTTCCTTCGACTGAGTTCCACCAGCATCTTTTGTGTTGCTTCACATTCGGCATCTGCATTCCCTTGTGTCTCCATGTTAAACTGGAGCATCACTTGCCCAGTCTGTTGAACTACCTGTGACAGGTTTAGAGAGAAAGCTGAAATATTTAAGGGGAACTTGAAGAGAACTTTTTCACTCAGAGAATGGTGCGAGTATTGAATGCTCTGCCAGCATAAGTTGTAGAAGTGGTTTCGATTATAAGATATAAATAAAATTTGGATAGGTACATTGATGCGAGTGGTATTGAGGACTAAGGTCCAGGTGCAACTGGATGGGACTAGTCAGAAGATCATGCGAGCACAGGGCAGATGGGACAAAGTACCTGCTTCTGTGCTATAGTGCTCTATAGTCTCTAACGGAACAGGGCACAGATTGCTACCATCTGAAGTGCTTCCTTTCCTCTTGATCAAGTAAAACTATTTTTGTAGCAACCCACAACATGCTGGAGGAACTCAGCATGTCAGCCAGCACCTGTTGGAGGAAATGGACTGATCAGTTGGGATGACAGGTCTTAATCTGAAAAATTGACTGTCACTTTCTATAGATGCTGAGTTCCTCCATCCTTCTTGTGTTGCCCCAGATCACAGATTATGTATCCTTTTCCATCTACAAACTATTATTGCAACTTCAACATAGCTCTACTGTGTATAGACACTTTTCAAAACTTATTGCCTTGAATACCAAGAAATAGATAATTGTTTCTTTGAAATAAACCACTAAAAAGCAAGCTCTTTGCCTCATTGTCACTTCCAACTTACTCAAGGTCACAGATGTGTCTGTTACGATATTTTCTATGGAAGCAGTTTGGACACAAATGTACAGCCAGTGACCACTTTATTAGGTATGCCTGTACACCTGCTCATTAAGATAAATATCTAATCACACATTTATGTGACAGCAACTCAATGCATAAAACATGCAGATATGGTCAAGGGGTTCAGTTGTTGTTCAGGCCAAACATCAGAATGAGAAAGAAATGTGACCTAAGTGACTTTGACTGTGAAATGATTGTTGGTGCCAGACAGGATGGTTTGAGTATTACAAAAACTGCTGATCTCATGAGATTATCATGCATAAGTCTTTAGAGTTTACAGGGAATTGTGTGAAAAACAAAAAAAAATTCAATGAATGCCAGGTCTGTGGGTGAAAATGCCTTGTTAATGAGAGATGTAAGAGGAGAATGGTCAAACTGTTTCAAGATGACAGGAAGGTGACAGTAACTCAGATAACCACACATTACAGCAGTGGTGTGCAGAAGAGCATCTCTGAATGCACAACATGTCAAACACTACATCAACACTAGACCAGATAATTTTAAAAATGCCGGTTTCACGTAAAAACAATAGGCATCCACACTATGCATTTTTAAAAGTATGTCTGTCTACATTGAAACAGAGATTTTGGCGAATCTCCTCCTACTGCGCATGCGCAGGACACATCTACCGAAAACAAGCAACATGTTTGGTGTCGAATCTCGGTGTGAAAGTGCGCGTCTGTGTAGTTACAGACTAGAAAAACTTAAAACGACGGACAGCTGTTGGCTCTCGCGCAGGAGAAGTTAAAAGTAAAAAAATACAAATACTGGAGCCTACGGAGGCAACCGACAGGAAGTTCACGGACAGATTGACCCGGCTGACGACGAACATTGAAAAACTGACTAACTCTGTTGCATTAATAAAGCCCCTTGTTAAATATATAAAACATGTCTGCATCAGTGTTATCTTGTATTTCCATACAATGTTACATTAGGCTGTTACACATCTATTGTCAGAGAAGTACTTGCATAAATAGGTAAACCACCTTCATACGAGCAAGGACAGAAAACAGGTCAAAGTGAGTAGACTTATTTATTCAGTAAGTTATGGGTCAAAGTATTTGGTGAGTACATTTCTAACTCTTCTGGCGTCAGTTTCATTGCCGTCTGTTCTGAAATTGTCAGGTTGCATTCAAGAAAACAATTAAATGGCGCGCTGCCGTCTGATAACGTTTTCAGAAGTCTCTGGTTACTCCGTCCACACTGATCTGCCCGAGCAGCGTTTTCAAAAATACCCACCCTGGAAAGCATTTCTAAAAAGCTCTGGTTTCGGGGGACAAAAATGCTGTTTTGGTGTGGACGGAGGGTAAAAACGAAGAGAAAAAGCTTCGGTTATGGATTCATCCGGTGTAGTGTGGATGATCTACTGTACCAGGTTCACCAGGTTCAGCTCCTGTACCTAATAAAGTGGTCACTGAGTGTAATTTCCTCTGCACATTGTCTGTTCTAAATTCTATCTTACAGAACTGCTCAACCACAAAAAATGTGATTTTAATTGTGCATTGCTGTTGAACATACAAATATAAGGGCAGGAATAGATGACTTAGTCCCTTGAACTTGTTCTGCCATTCAGTTAAATCTTCATACATGAGCAGTATTTTCTCTTAGCCAAAACCTAAGAATATACAAAAGTCAATCAAGGTCAAAGTTATAATGAACAATACTTGCTCTTTCTTAGCGTCTTTCAAATTTTGACCAGGTGGAAATGTTCCTTAGCTTCTCCCCCCAAAGATCTGGTTCCAGTTCTCTAGAGGTACTGTATATGTTACATGCAGTATATCTGCTTTCTTTCCCTTACCACAAAGTGCATGATATTTGAAAAATAAAGCTTCTGCCTGTGTTAATGGAACCAAAGTGAAAATGCATTCTAGCATTACAACTCCCTGATGAAGCAATACATCACGCTCTACACAAATATAAGCCTGAGGAAACAAAAGCATCCTTAGAAAATCAAAATAAAACCCAAGCCATACTGGAAATCTGAAATAAACAGACAATTCAACAGGTTTCGCAGATCCTTAAAGAGAAATAATGTTTAGGTTTGTGGCCTTACTTGAGAACTGGGGGGTGGTGGGGGGGAGAAAAAATCTACGGCAAAATAATGGAGTTTAACAAGGATCTGGTCTCTGCTAGTTTCTTGCCTCATTATCATGTTTTTTCTCATTGCTCTTTTGGCCCTATTCAATTCCCTGTTATATCTTTACCTATTCTCCTCTATAAACTCTCTTCACCTTCTCCTTTTCAAACAGCGTCATAGTTATACATTTATACAGTCTGTCCTACTGTGTCCATGCTAAGCAACAAATATCTTCACCATGGGGAGCCACGGTAGCATAGCAGCTAGTGCCATGCTATTACGGCTTGAGGTGTCAAAGTTCAGAGTTCAACTTTAATGTCACCTGTAAGGAGATTGTATGTGCAGGGGTTTCCTCAGGGTACTCCAGTTTCCTCCCACATTCCAAATATGAACAGGTTAGTAGGTCAGTTTGTCATTGCAAATTGTCCTGTCATAAGGCTAAAGATAAATCATGGTTGCTGGGCAGCATAGCTCGAAGAGACAGATGGGCCTATTTTGCATGAACCCCAATAAATAAATAAATAATCCAATTTATTCAGCACTTAGTCTATATCCTTCTGTGATTTGGAGATAAAAATATACATCCAGATACCTTTTGAATGTGAGAACATCTGGGTGTAATATTAAAAGAAACATTTAAGAGACTCTTACATAGGCACGTGACTGATGGAACAATGGAGGCCTGTGTGAGAGCAAAGTGTTAGATTGATCTTAGAGTAGGTTCAAAGCTTGGCCCAACATTGGGCAAAGGGCCTGTACTATGCTGTACATAGAACATTAAAGATAGAAGTGAACAGCACAGGAAGAGACCCTTCCACAGTGCCAAACCAGCTAAAAAGCAAATCAAAGCACCCAGACACTAATTCCTCCTATCCTCATTATGTCCATATCCCTCCACCTTCCTTGCATCCATGTGTCTATCCAAATATCTTTTAAAAGCCTCTAATGTATTTGCCTCTACCACTATACCAGGCAGTACATTCCAGTCAACCACGACTCTCTGAGTAAGGAACTTATCCCTCACATCCCCCACCGAACCTACCACCTCTCACCTTCTATGTACAGCCTCTGGTATTAGGCACTTCAACCCTGGGAAACAGCTACACTCTGTCAATGCCTCTCATAATCTTGTAAACACTTATCAGATCACCGCTCCAGAGAAAACAGTTCAAGTTTATCCAGCCTCTCCTGATAGGATATGCCCTCTAAACCAGGCAGCATCCTGGTAAGCTTCTTCTGCACCATTCCAAAGCCTCAACATCCTTCCTATAGTGAGGCAAACAGAACTGTGTGCAATATTCCAGATGTGCCCTAACCAGAGCTTTATAAAGTTGTAATATAACCTCCTGACTTTTGAACTTTTTTACTTTTAAATGCTGTGAGAGCCTTTGCCTGCGATACTTCTCAGGCAGGATGAATTACTTTTCAGCCTATGAATGAAAAGTAATTCTTCATATCCATCTAACACTCTTCACTTTAAATCAGCGCCCTCTGCATTTAGACATCAGTTTTGAGGAACCTTTTCTTATTAAAATTTAAAGGAGATCTGAGCAATAAGTTTTGTCTTTTATTTTCCAAAGAGGGTGGCAGGAATGGGGAACAAACTGCCGGAGACAGTGGTAGAGGCAAACACAATTTTGAAGTTTAGTAAGATCGTTGCCATTCAACAAAGCCACACTGGATTTTATGGTTGTTAAGGCACTGCAGCTGTGGGAGGTTGTTGTGTACAAGCTGCCATTACAAGACTACGCCTGGTAATCACTTAATAGTCTGGAAAGTACTTGAAGATAAACACCATGACAAAGACATGAATAAACATTTAAAAGTATGCACGGTCTTTACTTTTGCTCCAATGATTGTTGACAAGTTCAATGAACAGATCTTTCCCTTTCAAAGCTGTAGATTGATTTCATTCCAATGGGAAGCTTGAAGATGAGGTGTAACATTGCAGTGAGAAGGACTGAAAAGAGCTTTAGATTATAAAGCAGCCTTGCTCAACAGCATTTCTACTGGCTTCGGCTACGTTGTGGATCTTCCTAGTATTATGCCATCATATACAGATCACATCAAGCCAAACATCTACTGTACAAACAATAAAATTTGTGAAGTATGTTCCATAGTTTCTATATATTATGAACAGATACCTCATCTCTGACCTGATACAAGTCCCTAGCTTCTTCATATGCTGTGTTCTATGACCTGAGCAATCATGTCTTTTCGTGGATATGATTGTTCTTAGCATATTTTTATACAGAAGTAGTTTGCCATTGTCTTCTTCTGAGCAGTGTGTTTACAAAATGGATGATCTCAGCCATTATCAATACACTTCAGAGATTGTTTGCCTAGCGTCAGTGGCTGCATAGCCAGGACTTGTGAGATGCACCAGCTGCTCATACAACCATCCACCACTTGGTCCCATGGCTTTACATGTCCCTGATCAGGGGATAAGTAGGTGCTACACATTGCCCAAGGCTGACCTGCAGGATCAGAGGGAAGAAGCGCTTTACACTACCTTTCCTAGAGATGCATCTCGATCCCAACACATCTATAGCCTTGATATAGATTGATGACTGGAGTTGTATTCAGGATCTCAAGAGCATCACACTTACGTCTTCTTAAAGAATGAAAAAATGAAAATAACAGGACACTTGATAGAGAAGGAAACACACTCATTTTTAGTCATATTAGGGACAGAAAGAGAAACAGAAGGAATACTATTTTGTTGGTAAAACAGAGGTATTACGTAAAAACTATTAGGAGAGAGTACTGATCATTGGTTATAGATAGTTTAATTATCAATGAATAGTGAAATTTTTAGTGGTTATTATTGTCTTTTCCTTAACTTATCACATCACCATCCCTGTTACCTTGCAACAACAGTTCATCCATCTTGTCCCCAAGCCTCTTTAGAGATCTTCATGTTTTCCCATATGTGGTCTACCACTACTCTTCACTTCACCCTGCACACTGCACTTCTGCCACTTGTCAATACCTCTTTCAAAGTCATAAATCTGCCCTGATGCTATTTTTGTTGCTAAGTTTCTGCTAAAATTTTTTCTGATGGATTTCCAGAAACCACAACTATTTTGTTCATGCTGTAATATTAATTTATCTGATTTAGGTTGCAGCTCATTTAACCATCATTCTTGCAATTCAGCTTCAACAAATCTAAAGGTCTGCTTTTCAATCTTTAATGCAATCCTTACCAATGCCATAGCTTTTCTTTCTTTATTTGTTCATGGCTATTCATGAATAGGCCTGAATCTAAAATCCCTCCTTAACTACAGTTACTGAAAAAAGATATGGTAGTACCAAAAAATAAAAGTTTGCATCTTTTAGGCAAGACTTTTCTTCTAATAAAGTTACAAATGATTTATAGGATTAGGTTTTCATTCTAGATTGCTTTAATTAGTTATTTAGGCAGGCCTGCATGTGGGTCTAGAGATATACTCAGTTTCTAAGCTAATCTTTTCTTAGTTAAGAAGCCCAATATTGCTCACAGTACACCGTGCAGTCTGGCCAATGCCTTAGAATGCCTCAGCATTACATTGTTGTTATTTTATTCTAGTCCTCTCTAAATGAATGCTAACATTGCATTTATCTTCCTTAACACCAAATCAACCTGCAAGTTAACCTTTAGGGAATCTTGCACAAGGATTCCCAAGTCCCTTTGCACCTCTGATATTTGTATTTCTCCCCATTTAGAACATAGTCTGTGCCTTTATTCTTTCTGCCAATGTGCATGACCATATACTTCCCTGCACTATAGTCCAACTGCCAATTTGTTGCCCATTCTGTCCATGTCCTTCTACATACTCCCAGCTTCCTCAGCCTATCTTTGTATCATCTGCAGACTTGGTCAGAAAGCTGTCAATTCTGTCAACCAAATTGTTGAGATATAGTGTGAAGTAAAGCAGTCCCAATACCAACTCCTGCAGAAAATCACCAGTCACCAGTAGCCAACCCGAAGAAGCCCTTATATTCTGACTCTTCGCTTCCTGACAGTCAGCCGATCTTCAATCCATACAAGTATCTTTCCTGTAATATCACGGGCTCTTATCTTGTTAACCAGTCTCATGTATGGCACCTTGTCAAAGGCCTTCTGAAAGTCCAAGGAAGTAACATCCACTGACTCTCCTTTGTCTATCCTGCCTGTTATTTCCTCAATGAATTCCAGCAGACGTGGAGAATATTCTTCGGGATAATATATATAATCATTTGAAACCTATGGCCAAATTACAGAGAGCCAGCATGGCAGATCATGTGTTACCAACTTGATTGAGCTTTTTGACAAGGTGCTGAGAGAGATTGATGAAGGTAGTGCAGTGGGTGTTCTCTACATAGATTTTAGTAAAGCACTTGACAAAGTCCTCTTGGGAGGCTAATCTAGAAGATTAAGGTGCGTGGGGTCCTTGACAAATTGGCTGTTTGGATTCAGAGCTGGCTTGCGCATAGAAGACAAAGGGTAGCGGTTGAAGGGATTTATTTGAGCTCGAGGTTTGTAATCAGTGGCTTTCTGCTGGGATCTGTGCAGGGACCTCTGCAGTTTGTGACGTATATAAATGATGTAGATGAAAAAGTAGATGGATGGGTTAGTAAGTTTGCAGATGATATCTAGATTGGTGGAGTTGTGGATAGTGTAGAAGACTGGCAAAGAATATAACACAATATAGATCAGTTGTAGATATCGGCAGAGAAATGGCAGATAGAGTTTAATTCAGATAAATGTGAAGTGTTGAACCTTGGTAGGGCAAATTCAAGGAGATGGTACACTGTTAATGGCCAGAGCCTTAACAGTGTTGTTGAGCAGAGAGATCTTGGGGTCAAGTTCATAGCTCCTTGAAAGTGATAAGTTTGATAAGGTGGTTAAGAAGGCTTATGAAACGTCTGCTTTTATTAGTTGAGGCATTGAGTTCAAAAGTTAAGAGGCTATGTTACAACTTTATAAAACTCCAGTTAGGCACATCTGGAGTTCTGGTACAGCTATGCGTATAGTTTAGGCTACTCACAAGAGGAAGGATGTCAAGGCTTTGGAGAGGGTGCCGGAGAGTTTTACCAGGATGCTGCCTACTTTAGAGGATCTGTGCTATCGTGAGAGGCTGGACAAACTTGGACTGCTTTCTTTGGAGTGGAGGAGGCAGAGTGGAGATCTAATAGAGATTTATAAGATTATGAGAGACTTAGAACATCTTCTTTGCAGGGTAGAAATGTCTAATAGCAGAGGGCATGCATTGAATGTGAATGGAGGAATGTTCAATGGGGATGTGAGGGGTAGGTTCTTTACTCAGAGAGTGGGGGATGCCTGGAATGCACTGTCTCATATGGTGATAGAGGCAAATACATTAGAAATTTAGAAAGGCACATGAATGTGAGGAAGATGGAGGGATATGGACATTTTGTAGAGGGATTAGTTTGGGGGGGGTTGATATACTTTTAGCTGGTTCAACAGGACATAATGAGCTAAAGGGCCTTTTCCATTGTTCTATGTTCTATGTTCTATATCAGCCAAGATTTCCTCATAAGGAAAATATCTGTGCAATTTTCCAGCTCTCCAGAACCATTCCAGAGATGAAAAATTTTGAAAGATCGTTCTGAATCCCTCCACAATCTCTTCAGCTAACTCTTTCTGAACTGTGGGGTGCTGTCCAACAGGTCCAGGTGACTTATCTACCCACAGACTTTTCAACTTCCCAAGTACCTTCTC